>NW_027315846.1:25572471-26172471 GCF_026437365.1 Eucyclogobius newberryi | reverse complement strand
GAAGATCTCAACGACTAGCAAAGGAAAAGGAAGACCAGATAATGGCGGACAGTGTTGGGAAACCTCTCCTCCCCAGCTGTCCGTTCGGAGGGAGTGAAAATTTGACATGGTCGGCTTGTGCACATTTAGCATCATTAGCAAACAGGAAATGTCCCCCGCAGCTGTTTGATGGCGGGGGAGGGGGGTGTTCCTGCCTCGGACTGTAATGGACAAATGTTCCTCACTCCGTGTTTGCCTTTGAATCCTGACCTTAACCTAGAAAAAAAAAATGATGTTACAAATGCCTTGTCGTAGCGTCCATATTTGACATTGCTAACCTGGGGGGCTTGTCTTGTTTGTTCTGGGAAAAGGGTTGATGGCTGTGGCCAAAGGGTTTGGGTGTTTGTTTTGTCTTGACAGAGGAGAAATAATGTAAAAAATCACTGGAAAAAGCATCAAGAGGTCAATTTATGTGCATTTACTTATGGTGGCAGTGTGGAAAAGCTATAGCTTGACTCACCGCACAATGGTCTCAGGTTTGTCTTTGGGTTTGGATGTTGTCGCCGTGACTTGGTGGGTTTCATCCTCCAGTTTCTTCCATCGTGATCGTAATCCTATTGCTCGAGATCTGGAGAACGGGGAACAATTACAATACAAGAACAATACAGTTTACAGCAAAGCACAAACAATGAAGAAATGCCAACTAACTCTCCTGGAACAAGGCGCAAAAACTGTATTTCATGTCATGTTTACACCAACAAGTTTTATCTTCTAGTATTCATTGAGAAAGCTGCATTCAAATTGTGGTTTTATTTGAATTTGTATGGCTTAATAAATCCATTGCATTTTGCCAGTTTCATAATTACCACACAAATAAACAAAACACTATTGCGAACGTTTCTGGAATTGCTTTAGTTAGCTATATAGTGCGGCTGTGCTAACATCAGACGAGAACAGATCGCGGTGCCCCTCAGTGAGCAGCCTGTTACCACAACAAAGCGGCGGGCAGACTGGTTGGAAAAGCAGGCCAAATTCTTGTATGCCCTCTAGGACCTGGCTTCAAGCTGGAGCGGAAACTTTGAAAAAGAGGGGGACGAGAGGAGAGGGTGGCTGGGATATGAAAAGCAAAGCAAGATCTTGTTGTAGGTTAGCAATGTGGTACAAGAAACGTGGTCATGTTTATTTAAGAGAAAGTTGTTTATGAAATTGACCCTTCCTTCGATGCTGTTATGGCAACCTGTCAGGAAGAGCTGCCGACCACGGAGCAATGGCCAGGGTCAGGAGTACCTGGCTGGAACATGATCTATAGCAAATGTTTTATTTCTGAAATTACAGAGACAAACACCACATAATAGATACTTCATCAAAACACTTAAGTTAAACGAATAATAAATAAAGTAAATGTCACTGCCTTACGTGTATAAAAAGTAGGTAGGTATCAAAGGAGTTGATATTTAATTTTTTCCTACAGATTCATCTCTAATAATTATGTAGCCTATAATAACTACATAGGCACAAAATCTGGAGCTTAACGTTAGCATAGCATTCCAACATTGTACTGCAGATAGTTTATAATGTGCCTTCCAATTTAGAGATGAAGCAGTTTCAGCAAACATAACAAGACATTTGTCTTATTGGCTTTACTTTCTGCCCTTCCCCTGTTGCGACCCGTTTTCCATCTATACAGCCACTAACAGTAGCTCTCATTTTACAGTAATTCATTCCACGCAGGGATTTTACTGTAAATCAGCAACAACCCGACAAATTTCTCACTCTTTATTGGATAAAAGTGATCTGTTATCCTTCCATTATGCATGAATAGAATTTGGAAGCGTTCCCCTCAAACATGCTTCTCCCTACGCAGGTCGATGCGCTTAGTCTGGAGGTGCATTGGGATTGTGTGGGAGTGATTGCTATTTAGCCTCACGGAGCATCGGTACAATCAGGATCCCGCATCTCGCATATCCCTCTAGGGTTCCTTTTACTCAGCCTAACCCTCTGGCTTCATCCACTCCCCCTGCTCCCTGGATTGGCAACGGAGCAAGTGCAGTCTTCTTGCAACCTTGCACCATCTCCAATGAACATAAATTAATGGGTGTAGAGCAAACAGGCTTCTGCTGGCCGGCCTCCAGACAGCAGAACTCAGGATCCGTGCCAGAGATTGTGGCAGAGGGGGGCGGGGGCATTAGATACAAGGAAATAGGCAACGGTGCTAGCAATACAGATGTGTTCCCACTAGCCCAGCAGCTCCAAGTGTAGACGTACTTAAGGGGTCCTTTGTTCCATTTGCTTTCATATTAAAATGTCAATCCGATATTTGACTGCGGATTAATTCATTTTTGGACCCTCAATGTTGTGATGCTTCGGTCGTGTTGATTAAAAAGAAGATTTCAATCGAATTAAATTGAAAAAGGAAATTGTTGACAACGCAGATGCCGCAAAGAAAAAAGGCAACACTTTGTAATAACTACACTTTAATAGCCTTGATAGAGAAACAAGGTTATTAAGAATGATTTAGGCAAGTAATCAGTTAATGAATACCCTAACCCTCTCTCCTAACCCTAACCTCTTAATTATGTCGTTTCTAAGCCTAAAACATGCTTTACTACTATTTTTTTCCTTATGAATTGAGAGTTCATTCATGCTTTAAGTCTTATTGTAAAGTAGCACCAGAAATATGATAATACCACAAAACTAATCAACTGAACTGCGCTATAACTGATTTAAATTAACGAGTGGATTGAGGTTGGTTGTAGTGCAGTGGGTTAAGCCCATGCCCTCAAACTATCAGACCACCAGTTCAAACCTCTCTGCGTACAAACTGGCAAATAATAGTCATAAATGAATATTTGTAGAACGAACAGGCCGCTCCAGGCTCGTCTTCAGAAGGTAGAATTGAGGATCTGTGCCAGCGACTGTTACAAGTGAGGTCAAAGAACTAACATCGCCAGTGATACAGATGCTAACCTACTAGCCAACCGCTTACAAGAGCCACACAGATTAACTTAAAGGGTCATTTTCTGCTGCCCTGAGCTGAAATAGAAGGTCTCATATGAGCAGTAATCACTTTTTTATTGTCCATTGAGAACCGGAGTGCAAGGAACGGCTCGTATGTAGAGACTCGGGATGGAAGTGGGGTTGTACTTTCTTTTTCTGTTATCAGCGGTCGGCATGTGGCTGGAGTTGAAAGGCCCGCCGCCACGGGAGTTCTGTTTATAAGTTGTATTGCCGTATCTGAATGATTGTATGCGGGTGGAGAGGGAGGGAAAGAAGAGGAAGGGGGGGCATGTGGCATTCTTGAGTGTTTGCAAACTGTTGTCAGGAAGCAGAAGGTTGGAGGAGAGATCAGGCCAGCGCTGGAAAAAAGAAAAAGCTGTATTAATTTGTACTTTGAGACTTGGCATGTAAAAACTGTGGTGTATTTGCAGTGTTCAAAACTGGCTCTTGTTTTGTCCAATTTTATGATATTGAGCTAATGCAACAACTTTACTGTTAAATCTAAAGAAAAGCAGTAAATTGTAAGAAAGCGCTGGCTAGACTCCTGTTCACAATATTGCTTACATAACTCCCTGCCATTTTCACAATCTTTTAACATCTTCTTCTCTGTCTTTAATTGTCAGTTGTCAGTCGACGTGACGTTTTCTATTAATTACTCGTGCATCGCCGTCTGTCAGAAAACGTGTTCCCAAAATGCCACTGTGCGTCGTAAACACTTTTGATGGATCGGGCCCGACTACAGTAACTTACCGTATCCGTTTGATCTCGCCGTATAGCGCCGATACGCATTCACTCCCATTGTCGCTCGTCCCGGCCGCCAATTGGCACGTTATTAGCAGCTCCGAGTTGATATTTAAAATGTGCCAATCTCTGCCGCGCTCCGTGCAGATTCCATATGAACATGTCACCTTCTATATTTGATTGCGATTCCATTTTTGACAGTCAGTGCTGTTATTATGCTTCAGTCACTTTGATTAAGAACAGATAAGACGGCGAATCAATTGGAAGGTTGACAACATTGACGGAAAGTGACAACAAAAAAGACAATCAACCGTGCCAATATTTTGACACAAACAAACTTGGAAAAATATCGTGATTGGAAATGCGGATTGGGGTGGCAGTGGTGCAGTGAGTTCAGCGTTGTTATACAAGTAACAGTGAATTAAGCATCCAACAACCCACCAGAAGATTAGCAGTTCAAGTCATTCAAAGTTTTTGTACCCCTGGGCAAGACGCAATCGGAAGTGCATCGGGCGTAAAAGCCATCCAAATCACTATGGAAACTGCTTCATCACGGTGAGGCATATTGAATAAAGTGATCAACAACAAAAAATACTAAAATATTGATAATAAGAAGATGAAAGGTGTGTAATAAACCAAAATCGATAAGCTTAATAAATACTGTCAATGACCGAGGCCATGGACATCGCCATGGCAACCAGGGGGGTAAACAGTCGATGTGCCCTACGATTTCCTGGGAGTCATTAGCATGGAATAGGTTTGCAAGCCGCCGCAACCTCTCGACCCAGTCTCATAACTCACGTCTCGCACTGATGATGTCATCCATCAACGGAGGTCCACCAGCGGCTCGGTACGAGAGGGGCAGCGCGGGTTAGGCGGGGGTGGGGGGAGGAGGGGAGGGCGGAGTCATACGGGATAGCCTGGATAATGATCGGGCTGCGGGATTTGTCGACGGCAGCAAATAGGTGTCAGGAGAGTATGAATGTGAAATATAGTGCGCTGGATGGCGAATGAGGCCATGTGTGAAAAGAGAGAGAGTGGATACGCTTGTTGTATCGTGGGCAAGTAACAAGACGGGAGTTTGAACATGTTAGGCTTTTAGCGTGTATTTTTAATACTCTTTGGAGTGATATTTCATTTAAAAATATTCATATATGCTGTGGACATGATGCTAACTATATTATCGACGGGATGCTAACTATATCGTAAACATAATGCCAACAATATTCTTGACAAGATGCTAACCATATCGTTGACAAGATGCTAACTATAATTATCGACAAGATGCTAAATATATCATTGACAAGATGCTAACTATATCGTTGACAAGATGCTAACTATAATTGTCGACAAGATGCTAACTATATCATAAACATAATGCTAACAATATTCTCGACAGGATACTAACTATATTGTCGACAAGATGCTAAATATATTGTCAACAAGATGCTATATATGTATAGAAAAGACACATTAGCAGCATGGCTATTGTGATGCTAACAGATTGATGTTTTACAATAAGGGCAATCTGAACTACATTTCTAGTTTCTATAGCTTACATATGCATGAATGAAAAACATTCACCAAGGTAACCAAAGACAACATTGCATACGGAACAATATGGAAGACGTCATTTCGCTGGCAGTTGACCTGTAGGTAAAGCTTATGTAGGTTGAGTGACAGAATGGGAGCCGCCTGTCCGCGTGTTTGTCGTTATGTTTCAAGGCAACAGTCACAATATACTTCAAATGGGGCCCATCGATTGTCAACACAAGTTCAAAATGTCAGCTGCAAAGAGTATTTAAAAATCACTTCTTGATTTGTGGGTTGAGGTTGTATAAAACTGATCATCCGGCGAGACCAAAGATTCAAGTAAAAACGAAAACAAAACTTGAAAAAATATATAAATATAAATAAATATAATATAAATCATAAAAAATATGATTCTATTATGCAAATATAATAGAATATCAGGGTTTAAAAAGTCTTCAAAAATAATCTTTTGCCAAAAGAAATGTATTTATAATTTCATTAAATTCATCGACAACATTTAAAGTAAATAACAAAAAAAAGAAAATTCATCATATAATTTTCTTTTTGATCCTTTTTCCTCCTTTTGGATAAATAAATAGTAAATTATATAGTATAGTACAGGATCTGCGAGTCAATGTATTGCAAGTTTGTGTTGTTGCTGAAAATTTGAAATATGGCTTTATTTATTTTTCACGATCCACACTTGGGCCGTTAACAGGTTTTAGCGTGATTAACTGAGCTGCTTCCGTTTGCGAGCTGCAGTAAACCTAAGTTGCTCATCTGCGCCTGTAATCATTTATAGACTGTCTGTTTTTATGCTTTGCGGTCAGTCCTCTTTTAAGGATATTGGCCTTGGTGTTTGTAGCTGACCGTATCGAGCGTCCGAGCGCCGGGCGGGAGAGAATTATCAATAACATCTTTGATCCTGCTCGTGTTTGGGTTTCATCCATTTAACAGACATGTCCCGGCTGTCTCCTGAGGCAGAGACGCACCACCGCCCATTACCAACGTTTCATTTGAATATTATTACTCAAAAAGATAGTATACATGAGTTAAATTATGTCAAAATAACAATCTTGATTTGCCTTGAAATTTGAATACAATCTTGCAACAATTAGTCAGAATATTGAGACTAATCCACTAATAAAATAGTCTTTGATAAATAATAATTGCTGATCACTATCTATTCAATACAGGCACTAAAAAGTTGATTAGTCATAAAGAAAGTGGCATTAATAAATCAGAATGACAAAAACATGACATGCTTGAGGATTTTTTAAAATAAATTATACACTTTTTTTAATAAATATTCTGTATTTGAAAGCATATATTTTACTTGTATCTAGTTATAAATGCATTTTAAAAGCTTAAGTTACAATATAAATTATATTAGTGTTGACTATTCAATGATTTAATTTTAAAGTTTGCATTTAATTGAGTCGTTTTGTCAAGTTGGTGACTAATAATTCTTAGTTTGTAGAGATGAATTATTTTGTTTTGTGTTTTTACGCCAGCTGGTTGAAAATGATTACGTAGATTTAACATAATTCGTCCCTGAAATAAGATGATCAAGGCACACTCTCTCAATCGATCTCAACTTGTCAAAACAACTCGAAACAAGATTGATATTTTGACGTCATTCTAACTAACATTCCTTTTTTCTTTTGCAGTGCACTTTTAGCTGTTGATTTACTGGCATTTTCCAACCGCAGCAATTAACATGAAGAGGTCACTCAGAGGTCTAAATAGCCATTCTCAGATTTCATAGCCACCGACGCCGTGTAACCGCTAAGCCCATGACAAATGCATGTGTGCTGGGGCTGCTGTCCACGCCCTGGCTTTCTCGCTTTCTCGCTTGCTTTCTTGCGTTTTGTCGCTCCGTATAGTGGAAGTTCTGAGCTACAGCCACGACATAAAGTGTGGGTGGCCCGAGTGACAGCCATAAACGTGTGGTGTGTGTGCTACCGAGCGGGTCGACAAAAGGCGAGTAACCGGAGAGGCAAAGGGGGCGTACAGGTGTGTGGAGCTGGGCTTTTGTATACATGTAAAGGGTCAATGCCATGTGAAGTTTTGCGAGCTGTTAGCAATGATATCATGTTACTTGAAATATATCTGAAGTTGTGCTTTGAACAAAGACGTGCGTCATAAAACAGAAAAATGAGCTGTTTATTACGAATTAACCTCTTCTTAATAAACTATTTGTGCATCGTGAATTAAGTCTAGTAAGGCACGATTACAGTGTAGTTATAATGTGATAATAAAGTGACATTAAGTCATATTTGTGTCACTGAAAACACTTGGGCCCACTTCATGATGTCATCAGGTGGTAATCCCATCAATATGTTATTCATTTTTAAGATAAGATTTTGGGGATTTCTGTGCTTGATTTCCTTATCTATGCTGCCTACCTTTGCACCAGCTAATATTCTTAGCCTTGTTTAACATGTGTACCAGTAATTAGAGTCATGAATACAGTTTAAACAAGGATGAAAGAAAACTATACAAAAATGTCCTAAATTGAGCCAATTTTTGTTCCGATTTGGACTTGGCTTGGTCCTGATTGAGTCCAGGTTTAGTTCCGGTTTTAGTTCTGGTTGTTCCCAGTTTATATGTGTTGAAGTGTGAACACACCTTAAATCTAGACAGGATAAACAGTCCTGACACAAATAGACCAAACAGGAATAAATCAGTTTTCAATCAAGCCTAGCTCTAACAAATGATCTAATTAAATTATAAGTAGAACAGGAAGTAGACTCCTCAGTGCTATATTCTCCATTGTTTCCAAGAATATCCAGCTGCGTGGTAAGCAGGTATCGAGAGGTCTGCGGGTTACACCTAATCTGACACAAATAAGGGACTGAGCCTGAGCTGGAGGGCCCGTGAGCCGATGGCAATAGGATTTTTCACTGTGGTGTCTGTATGGTCAGACCAAATCTCCTTACTCAGGGCTTTTGTGCGCGCGGGGCCCTTTAACGTCCCCACTCTCCTTGATGAGACATCTTTCTTGTTTGTTCAAACCATCCATTATGCCACGCTGCCGGACGAGCCGTGCCGCTGGCTGGTGTATTTATCACCGGGCAAGAGCGCGCTACACGGCTGACAGTGGGCGATTGATGACCAGGCAGCGTCCTGAGAGGCTGAGGAAGCCTTAATACAATGTAAATGACCCAGTCCCATTTCCAATCCCCCCCGCCCACCCACACCACATCAACTGCACATCCACATTTGTCTCGCATGTTCGGTTACATATCAGGCTTCGGCCATAATGGAGAGCGCACTGTAAAACAGAGATTGGGTACAGAATTGTGATTTGAGTAGATTTGACGGTGACGCTTTAAAATGGGGTTCTTTAGGAAACAATTTATAAGGCGTTAAAGTAATACCAAGTAACTCTGCGATAGAGCTTCCCCTGCAGCTCCCTTGTAAAAATAACATATAGTCAGAAAATAGACCAAAAGCGTGACTTTTTTACTGTAAGACACATACAAAAACATTGGACATTGCCGAATATAAAAAAATGGCCAGGGTTTCTCAGTCGAGTTGTCTTTGGGTCGATGTCAGCTGGTTTCACCCCCAGAGACAGCGACGACGGACACTTCAAACACCCCGAAAAATACATATTTAACCATCACAGAGACTTACAAAGATATTTAATAAGGTAAAAATGTTACTTACTTCTGCTTTAATAAACACTAGTTGGTTGTGTATAAGTACATATAAGGCATTTACTAACATAATACATTTTAGTTGACTACAAGGCGTTAATAAGCACTAGTTAGTTGTTATAAGCCCTTATGAGACATTTTATAGCATTTTTAGACTTTGACTTGTTCAGAGTGATCTGCGTGTGGAATCATTTTAAAACTGCCTACATCTCTTGAATAAAAACAACATTTCTCCTTTGGGACAAACTGAAACCTTCATTTCTGACTTGGTTTTTAATGTATTTAGTTGGAGAACTGCACAAAAATACTGAATACTGAAACCAGCAGATTTAATTGAATCTTGCAAGGGAAATGAGCTTTGATTTTTTTTAGAAAGAAAAACATTTTGCCTGTTCTGAGAGGTTTTTTGTGGTCCAAATGAGGGTTGAGGTTATCTTGATGACCCCGCCTTGTCCTTAATGGATGGCTTCGGGTCAGGCTAACACTGGCCAACCACAATTTTCTAGCTCGTGAATCTGAAGCACTTGCCTCGTCTTGCAACTCGCAGCTTAGTTAATGTTTTGTATTTGTTATATATTCATCATCAATAAAATGCAGCCAACCATTCAAGTAACAATCTCAATCATTTCAGTTTAATAAATCAAAAGTGAAATGGATAAAATCTCAGCACATTTAACTACTTTAACATCATCTACTGCTAAAGAAAGAAGCAGAAATAACAATGAGTTTTAATCTTACTATTGCTTTCTTCAGCTTTAATCACACTATTGAGATTCTCGTTAGCATTAGCATCTTCTTCCCCATGAATAAAAACCTCATTGATATATTTCCATGGCCAGATTGTCCTATACGGCTAGTTTTACAGCCTCTTGCTAATGATCTATGCGTGTTGTTACTTTCCTGCACAGAGGCATAGCACGCGCACTCGCACAAAGAAGGAAAAAACCGGCTGCGTCTCCTCTCGCCAAGGAAATGTCAGCACCAGGCAATCAAAAAATGTATTTCCAGGCGTGCATTATCATCTTTCCTTTGTTAATGATTTTAGCATATTAAAAGGGCCCCTATACACAAGTACAAATCAGATTAATCCTTTTCTCCGACCGGGGCCCTCATTATTTGTCCAATCTTAGCCTTGTTTGTTATTAATTGAAGACATTCCTCCAGACAGTTTTTTTTTTTTCATCTCACCTTTAATTAAAAGGGACTAGACAAGCGGAGACGAGAGGCTGCCTCTGCTGATACCCGCCCGCGCACTGATTCATTAGTATGACATTAGAATTTCAAGGTACAATTTAATTTGAGTCGTGTGCGACTTATGGTTGTTTGATTTTTGAAACATTTGTGCGTTGCTGCGTGGATATGTAGTGTATTACATGTTAGGGACATTATAGAGGTTTGTTTCGGGTTCAGGGATGAATAGCCTCTCACAGCGTACTATAAAATGGAATCAAAAGTATCAAAAGTAATAGTTATTGCATTGTCCACATTGTTATTGGTAAGTTCTATAGTGAGTGAATGAACTAACATTATTCCTGTACGTTTACATTGGCAAAAGATTCCATTTTGACCAATCTTCTTTAAAATTTCAAAGAGAAAAGCTAACAATAGCCTTGGCATCTCAGCTTTTGTACTTTGATCAAAGGACGTTGTGTACACGCGCTACTGAGTAATTGTGGTAGAATATTTTTGTCTCTCCTCTAAAGTTACCGGAACGCTTGTGTCTTTATATCGTCAACCTTGGGTATCCTTCTCTGAAATGCAAATATTCCCCAATCACATTTGAACAAAAGTGCCATTTCGGCTGCTTTTGAACCCAACTGTAACAACTTGACAAGACAATCAATGCTGACAAGATTTGACAGTGTCTAAATATAGCTGATTTCTGTTTTCCCAATATACTGTATGGGTTGTAATGTTCTCCTCTTGTCTGCGCTGGTGAATGGCAACACATAGCATCTCATTTATTTGCTTTGCGTGCGCTCTGACTCCTAATCTAGCCCTTAAAGACATCTGTCACCAGCGATCACTGTTGTTTTGTCATGCTTCATAGCTAGCCCAGGGGGAGCGCGCCAAGCCCAAGGTCTAGCATTTATATCATCCCGTGTTCCTCCAGATTGGACTTGACATAAATAGTGTCATTGCATCCCCCTTGTTGCCGAATTACATTTTCAGGTAAAATTCTTGGCGCCTCATTCGAGCTTGCTTTGTTTTTTCTTTAAGTCTGTAAGAATCGCTCTGGCTAAGCTGAAAAAGCCACCACAAGACACATGTCAAACGGTGAAGGGGAGATAAATGTGTTTTCTTGCAAATCGGCGCCCACTCGTTCTCATGAAATAGCATTTTAAAAGGATCGTCTTCTTCTTACATTGGCTATAGTATGTTTTATAAATGAAGAACAACATGGAGGGCCATTTTTGGTCTGTTTAGGTTGATAAACTAAAAACATCTATACTCTGGATTTGGGATGTTGGGGAAAATTGCCCAAAATCAGTCTAGCCGATAAATGCATGATTAAAAATACAAAAACCCTATAGAATTGTATTGTTTTTGTCTGCATATAATTATAGAGCATTTTATCTTGCGCTGTTAGCATGCTATTTGTTGTTAGCATTACCGTGATGGCAAACCAAAATGTTAAACAAGCTTGTCAACTCATCGCGGTAAATAATCAGAAATAAGTTAGGAAAGAGAAATAAGTTTGGGTGTTTAAAATGAACTAGCTCATGTTTTCGAAACCAAACATTGTCAGATACAGCGCAGTTTAATGTACACATCAACATGGTGAAAGTAGATGAACAGATAATACTGTCTTGCTGCATCTGTGTCCACTCATTCTCACGACATTAGACAAGGTTGTACACGGTCTCCTTAACTCTTTGCGTCTACTGTACATACAATAGCACATGTAGCTCTGCTGGATGCCAGGTGTGTGGGCAGAAATGGGGACAAGCCAATTGGGTTATCCGTGTTGACAGTTTTGATGAACCTGTTTGGCCTGCTCTGACAGCTTTAGCGCTGAATAGGAGCTCTATGCAGCTGAGTGGGTGGACACGTGTAGGTTTTCCCAATGTCTACAATGTTCAAGGTTGGGTGGAGGTCAGCAACGGGTGCAATCTTGGGTTTCACCGAACAACAAGCATACACAGGCTAGCAACTTGACTCGGGGCGTGTGTGTGTGTGTGTGTGTGTGTGCGTGAGTGCGTGCGTGCGTGTGTGTGTGTGTGTGTATGTGTGTGTGTGCGTGAGTGCGTGAGTGCGTGCGTGCGTGCGTGCGTGTGTGTGTGTGTGTGTGTGTTTGCGTGCGTGCGTGCGTGTGTGTGTGTGTGTGTATGGAAGGTGCGCTCGGGTTCTGTTTCTTCGATGCATGTATTTATGTTAATCTATGTTAAACAAGCTCATTTGTGTGGTTTCTCTCCTCCTCGCAGCACCCTTATCCTTCTGAAGAGCAGAAGAAGCAGCTAGCTCAAGACACAGGCCTCACCATCTTACAAGTAAACAACTGGTGAGTCAAGATACTTCATGCTGAAAGGAATATCTACAGGTTAAAATTGACTTGAGTTCAGAAGTACAGAAGTGAGTAGTAGTAGTTCTCATATCAGGCCCTCCATCTGTTACCCTGACCCACTTATTGACCTGATCTATTTTTGCATACTCATAAAAACAAATGTCTGAACATAGGATTTTAATTGCCCAGAGTGGTTTTAGTAATTACATGTACAACTTTCAGTACAAAATATTGGCAGATAAACAATGTACAAGTGTTTCCCATCCGTGACTAATTGAAAATATCATAAAACAAGTTACATTTATTTAGATTTTAGACCAGCTACAACTATTCATGATTCTGAATTCTGGATTTTAGCTCATGTTGACATTCCTTTTTTCCCGCACCCATCCTATCTCTGCCACCAGCACTGCATTTTTCATTCAAGACATCTAATGCTGGCAAAACCGTTTCGCCATCCCGCACCAGACACTCTTTGTAATGCTATTACATGTAAGCTAAGAGGAGGATGTTCCGCTGTTATCCTTCATGGTCTTTGTGGATATTTTTAAAGGCGAAAGATCATCAAACCCAAAATCAAGAAATCAAAAAAACGTAAAAAATGGCTGCCACCCCCTCTTTGGTTTTATAGGAGCGACAATATGTTGGATTAAGGTTTTCGGTGGCCTGGCCAGCAGACCCCTTTGTACAGGGCTTAACGCATAACTGGGGGTGGTGGGATTAAATAAAATGATCACAGAGGCAAAGAAATGATACAGGAATTACTTATCAAAATACTAGCCCAGGTTTTATCGCCGTGGCTTAATTTAGTTGCGCTACATTCTGCGTCGTGATGTTCAGATTAATTGAAGTGACAGCTCCCTTTCAAAATGGCAGGAAGGTATTTGCACGGATTTCAGGTCTTACACAAACTTAATTATATGGCGGGCCTATTTTATCATTCTAATTCCATGTAGCGGGGGTGCTATTTACAAATGACAAGTCTGCAGCCTTTTATTCGCGGCTTTTCCCTTAATATATTTATCAAAGCGGGTTCATTTACAAAGTGCCCTATCTGTCGAGCGCAGGCAGGCCGACATTAACGGAGCTTTTAGGTTTATCACGCTCGCAAAGCCTGACAAGCCACCCGAGGGTCAATTGATTTTTTTGGGATTCTGTGATTCATTTTTTCCACCACCTAATTTTTTCTTTCCGAATCACAATGAGAAACATGCCTGGAGAATTAACCGAGTTTGTCATTCGCTTATCTTTCTCACCCCCCCCTTCTAGCCTTCCCTCGCACCGACATTCACCTAACCTAACCGAACCCCCCCCCCCCACACCTCGCTTTCGCTGCTAGCCAAGGCAAGCTACTTAAATTGGCCACAGGAACCAGCGTTATCACGGCTTTAATGCACCCTACAGTGTGGATAGCATTTCAATTACAACAGCAACTAAAGATTAGCCCCCACCACCCAAGTCTGGTTGTTGTTGTGGTTTTTTTTCCATGCAACCTCACCTAGCAAAGCAGAAAATTGACTTGCCTTGCCTGTGTCACGGTGATTAATGATAAAATTGTGGTCTGACCTGGGATCCGTATAGATGGATGTAGTGGGGGTTTGAATTGTGTTGGAACATGTGAACAAACCCCTTATGCATTAAAGACAGAATATTTATGGAAGACATGGAATCCTTGGATGCACTGTCTTTACAAGATTAGAAATAAAAATTGTATTTCATTTATCTTAAAAGTGTGGCTGGGGTTCTATTTAAGGCTCCCAGTCACTATTGTATTCAAATTGTACATTTGAGTAGCACGTTTGTAGTCTAGATTTGTGCATTGATCATTTTGCTCGTAATCTCAGCACAAAAAGTAATTCAATCTAGAATATTCAAAACAAAACATTCAGAATTCAAGTCCTTTTCATCTCACATATTAGACAAATCTATAAATCCCATCACACGAGCCACCGCAAATATGTTCTTTCAGTAGAAATGTATCTACTGTACACGGGACAACACTGCAATACCACAGCCCTCATTAAGCCCAACATGCCAAAAGCACTTTACTCAAATGAAGACATCACAGGCGCTTGCTGGTCTGTCTCTGGGGACTTGTCATCTCATTTGGCACAGGATTCCGCGTTATTGGCTCTTTTACACCAGAGAAGACAAGAGAGGAAGTGCGCTCTGGCCAATCAAATGAAAGAGATCCGTCCTTCATTGACTGGTTCCATCCTGGCTATAAGATTATCAAGACGCAGGACAGACTATATCAAACCCCTGAAGAGCTCCTCAAATACCTGAAGAGCTGACCTCCACCGGCAAGTATGTGCCAACATTTGCAGAGAGCACATTAATAATTAGCATTAAAACAAAGGTGATGCAAAGCTCTGCAAGTAATTATGATTTAAACACTATCTAAAATGCTATCCAGTTCTGTGAATCGTGTGTGATCCCTTTCCTCCAAAAACAAACCTGGAATTGTATTTAGCTTCATTCACGCTAAGTCTTCTCACTCTGAGCCTCACAAAAACACTTGGTTTAAAATTTCTCAGTTAAGTGACATCATAGTCTGAGATCATCTCTGCCTCAAATTGTGATCATAACTGCTTACATTATCCTGTCGGAGGTAAGCTAGGTTTATTTATCTCCCCTTTACCGCGCCTATGTGGATAGAGTTCTAAAACTATTTCTGACGAGAGATGGCCCGAGTAGTCTTGTCCGTTTGTTCATTTAGAATTTGCTGCTGTGGAAGTTCATTAACTTGTCCTCTACTGGCCCTAGCTAAGATTATCCAGAGGAACATGGCAGAATTGACTCCAAAAGAGCTCTTCAAATTCCTGACTGGCTGGCCTCCCCTGGCATTGTTCGCCGGCTCCCTTTGATGCCGCTGCACGTAGCTCGTTGAAATGTAAAGAGCGGGAGATAGGGCGGCGAACGAGGGAGGGAGGGAGCGAGGCAGAGGAGCAGAGGATGAGTGCAGGAGGAGGTAGGGGAGGTGAAGGGGGTGTGCCTGCGTGCGTCTACGGTTTCCCCAGTGCAGCCCCGGGGGAAGGATGTGCTGAATCAGCCTTTTGTCCACTGGCACAATCGCGGCTCGCCCAGGGCACAAGGGTCTCTGTGTCACAGTCAATGGACGGTGCATTTGCCTGCCCCATCAACCGTCAACCTGCCTCCGACCACAACTGGCGGCCGGCCTCAGCACTTACCTGCGACCCAAGTGCTGTGGTATAATTGTGCTTTGGAAGCTTATTGCGGGGTTTTTGTGTGTTTTTTTTCCTTGTTACTTGCTTTAGTGGTATAGTACTTGTGGTCAAATGTATAGTATAGTTTTACATCAACCAAGGAGCACTTTGTGAAGAAAAGTTGGGCAGAAAAAAGATGAATCTACGTCCATTCAAAAAGCAAGGACAGTTTACATGCGGAGGAACCAATTTTTTGGACAATTTCAATATTCATTTATTTTTATTTGTCTAATTTTTTGTATTCGAAGAGTTTTGGCCCTTGTTTGTTTCGATGGTTGCTAAGTATGTATCTCCAAATATAAATATTTGCTCGACTAAGAGATTAAAAGACTAAATAAATACAGTCTTAGTAACCACTTTACATTGTGGCATTGAAACTTGTGTTAGGAAGTGAAAGTGCAAACTCTATTATCATGATAATCCAATAGTTTCCCCTCTTGTAGTCCTGGTACATATTACTATCTTAAGTTAAAATCAAAAAGCAGAAGAGTAAAGTCCGCCGTCTGCACTGCCCACCTCAGACAGTGGGCGGGGCTTATTTGTCTGCTAATAGTACACCTATGGCTTTACTGTTCTTTATCACGTCCTATGTGCTCAGACACCATTAGTTGTCTATTAGGTAGTTTGTTTGTTTCCGCGCGAGACAACTGGCGTCACGCTAACTGTACGGGGGAGCGGTCCTGGGCGTAATGACATTTGTTTAAGATTACAGCGGTGAGGTGAGGGCCGGGGTGCACGTGTCGGTGTGCGCGTCGTAAAAGCATCAGCTCAGGTGTCTGCCACTAACATAACAGTAGACAGTGTAATCAGCAGCCGACAAGGAAGATCATGTGGTCACCGCACAAAAGATAACACATATTCATAATCTCGACACACATGATATGATTCAAGTGGTCAGGATTTCGAATGAACGCTTTAACGTGTCCGCTGTAGTTATGTAATGTATTGTATTCTATGAACGCTTTTTAATCACGTTTTGAAATGAATTGTTTATTTAGCTTATCTGCACATATATATCATTTTTAGATCACTTCAAGTAGGAAAGTAAGGCCTATTAATTTTTCAACAATTTTAATATGAAACTCATTGGAATCGATGTTGAGATTCTTTTATTACTTTGTACCAATTTAATAATTACTTGTTCTCTCTTCCACGTTTACCCTTTATTTAGCCTCATGCATCTCTGCTATGGAAAGCTAATAATGTTTTACAGATGCATAGTTATTGTAAATGGGCAAAAATGTACAACCTCACTCTAATACTAGCATAATTAGCTTCTGTATCATCAAGAGAAGGGATATAGTTATTCAAAACATAGGAAGTCTTGGTGATGATACAGTTTATTCTTTCTCCTGCCTTCCTTGCAGTTTTATCCACATTACATTACGCTGCAGACATGCATCTGCCGGCCTCTGCAGCCCTTGGTGTCTGCTCTCCGCCCGGGCTAAATGGGGCCTGACCGAATCCTCTCCCATCCCAGCGTCAGGCTCAGCACGCCAGCTTTCATAAACCCACACGCCAGCCAACCACTCGGCCATTATTTACCACTGTGCACAGGCAGAAGAGCATGCAAACGCGCCTATACAAGACACAGACAGGCAATGTACACTTCTCCCCGTTAAAAGCCCTGTAAGTGAGTTTTACTGTCTTAAAAATGTGAAAAACTAATTACCGGTAGTTCATTTTAAACTGTTTGCAGCGATGTATTCCTCAATTACCTAATACGTTCTGAGCCTCCTAATTAATCACTGCGGTGAGTTTATAAGCATTTTTTGCAACTACAGAGACAGTTTTGCCATCACACTAACAACAACTAGCATGCTAACAGCACACTGTACAGAGAATAAAAAGCTGTATATTTTGACGCAAAGAGTGGAGAATGGACTCATTGTCACACAAATAGATGCTTTTACAATGTATCTGGGCTGGGACAAGACAAATTTGACTGATTATTACTGCAGATCAGACACACAGAGATTTAGGAAACTTTGTGTTGTAGTTTTGGAGACTCTGCTAGCCTCCAACACTCTACGAACGTGACAATTTTTCACAGCAATGATGCAAGCAGATTTTGGGATACTCAAATATGTTGTAGGCTAATTCATATTGCTAATCTAGTTTTTATTATCCTTTCATCCAGGGGAATCCGCCCCAAAGCCACGAGCATACATTTTGCTAGCTATTGAAACGTTAATAAATTGAATTCATAAAATATAGGAGGAGTTATGCATATATTTATGTGTTCACGCAATCAGAATACATTGTCCAAGATGTTAGCGTCGCGGTCAATGATTAAGTCATTCAAAATGTACAACCGATTATTTTCAAAGGGTGTAATAACTAAACCTTAATTAGTCTTAATAAAGCATGAACAAAGACTTAATTCATGATGAAAAAATAGTTTAATAAAAATGATTCAGGCTTAATAACTACTTAATTATGTTTAAGGATTGAGGGGAGTAATTAAGCAGCAAAAACGCTTAAATAATTCAAAATAAACCATTTGTTCACAATGAATTAAGTCTTTGTTCATGCTTTTTAAGGCTATTAAAACTGTAGTTTATAGAAAGTGTTACTCCAAAGATGTTAGCATAAACGGCATTAGCCTACTCCCGCGTCAAACTTGAACCTCAAAAGTCTTGCTGGCGAAAGCAACACATTATAAACAAACAGACGTCGCCCAATATAGCCACCTTGGAGTTTGTCCCATCATAAGATAAAGCTTGCCCGCGGTGCCCTTAGCTGCTGTTTGGAGTGCGCGTAGCAGGCACAGCTAGCTTGGCGCCGCAGTCTGTCGGATTTCCTCTCCTTATCGCGTTGACCTGTGCTCAGGCAGGGTTCAAAGGCCGTCTGCAATCCCGCCCCTGTGTCTTAATAACTCACTCATTGTATTCCTTTCTGCCGCTAATTAGACGCCCTCCCCCCGCGGCTGCGTCTATCCCCTCCGGGCTGGAAAAGCAAGACCCTCCAGTGAAAAAATACAAACACAGTGGCTTTAGGATGGCGCTCTGTATTGTTATTAGCGCTACAGTAGCACAGCAGTCAGTCCGGTCGTCAGCACATGCCAAGAGCGGACATGTTCCGTGTCGGACGCCCATCGATGTCCGGCTGTGGCGAGATGAGGGAATAATGAGGAGATCGTTTCCTCTCTGCCACTCTTCCCAAACGTATGAGGCCAAAATATGATGATATGATGTTTCTTTGGCCTTGAAATGATCAGTGGTGTTTTGATATTTAGACTGTGTTGTTGTAACTGGATCTTTGTTTCTACTTTATAATGAGTAGGTTAGATGTCACATTAACTGAAACAAACAATGGTCTAAAGGTGAGTTTGCACTAGACCAAGACCAAACCAGGACCAAAACAGGACAAAATCAAGTCTCTATCCAGTGTACATAGGTCTTTAACCAGTGTGCCAAGGAAACAAGTGTGCCTTAAGGGAAAAAACAGGTTTACCTTCATGAAAAAATAAAATAAAAATTGGTTTAACAAATCACATTGTTTTTCAATGCTTTAATTGAGTTCCCCGGGAAAATGTTTGACCCAAAAAGGCATTCAAAAAAATCACACACATACAGACGCATCTCTTTTTCCATGTGTTGCATTCAATCTTTTTAGCGTTTTTTGTTCTTATGTAAGCAAATATTTCACTCAGGGGAAGTTCAGGGTTATTATTAGGGTTTAGGAGATGTTGATTATATGGTCTTTAGTGCACAGATGTTTACATAGACCCACTTTCTATGACTATGTGAATATGGAAATAAAAAAATGTCTGTACTAGATTCTCTTGTTTATGTAGAAAAGGCAATTTCGGTTCCTACTGGCAATTTTTTTTTAAAGTCATTTGCTAATGTTCCCTTCCCTGTCAGTGCCCGCACATTATGACCACATTCTGATATCGTGTTTGCATTGGACATTAGGTAAAGTTAAACAGTTAGATCTGATTTCTGTAGAAGAAAGTACCACCATGATCACCATGAACACCTGGTGACGTAACTATTGTATCTGGAAGACAAAGTACAACTATTTCACCCTTCAACATTTTTTTTTCCCATGTTAATTTGACCTTTTGTGCATAGTTTCCTTGTCAAAACCTGCACCGGTGTAAACAATGAGAATACTCACATCAGATGGAAATGTTTACATGACATTTCAATAATCTGATAACCCCACAAATCAAATTATGATAAGATTTGTTGGTCTGCATGAAAACATAGCAATTAACTGACTTTTCAATGTTATTTATATTGTAAATTAGTTTTTTTTTCTCCACTTCTTCACTAAGAGCAAACTCATTTGGCTTTACTCTTAATACGCATTAAGAATCTCTACAGGTTTTACATCCCAGTCTTACATAATCACATTTGCTGGTATCCAGGCAAAGCAGATCAGTACAAAGCGACTGCACTGTTCCAGCCTGCACGCTTCATCAGCCCAATACGAGACTCAGAATGCCTTTTATGATTTTTATGATCCGGGTTTTGGCTGGCGAGCCCATAATGAAATGCAAAAATAATAACTAATATTTTCCAAATGTAAAAAAGAAAGCAATGGAACAGGCCCAGCTGAGTTTTTCATAGTCTTTATAAGTGGGTTTATGAATCTATAACCGGGGCTTTTGAGGTCTCTCTCATTAGTCTGCTCAGCTCTTTCAGTCCAACCAAGTCTGTGTCAAAACTCAATATGACTCATTTACGGTATTAAACACTCATATTTGGGGCCAATTTACATTATGTTTTGATTGCATTTCATTAATATTGTATCGTAAAAGTATTGCATCAAACATTAAGTTATAGAACTATGATTAAAAGTGTCCCAAGATGAGTTTTATACCATTACCACCATCTGCCACCTGCTTGTTTCCATGGAGATGTTTTAGTTAGCTGGAATGTTCCACGGTATGGCATTATCCATCTTTTTTACATTTGTATTTATTGAAAAACTTGAAAAACTTGGCCTTTGACACAGTTGTAGACATTTTAATCAGATTGTATTGATTTTTATTATTTTTTTATACATGTGTTTTATTGTTTTTATGTTACTCTTGCAGCACTTGTTGTTTTTAAAGTGCGTTATAAATAAAGCAGCAGTTGCATTTGTAATTCTGACTGATCTGACCTGTAACCTGCTTGTTTCCATGGAGACAGATACGTTTTTGTGCCATACTGTGGAACATTCCAGGCAAATAGGTTTCGCACCACAAAAGTTACATTGTGCACCTTTTGGGCTTCTGAGGTTTGAAATGTTACACTTTGACTCTTGCTTGGTTTATGATTTAACACATTTGACCATTTTTTCAATTTACTTCATCAACTTTTCGTGATGTTTCTCCCTTTGTGGATTCTGTAGTAATTTGCACAATACATAGCAATCAAATTAAAATTTTAGTTGGTGTGATTTGACTGCGAGTATTTTAATAGAGCATATTTTTATAGATTAGTGCACTTTCAACTAGAATCATTCTTTTAAAAATATATGACAAATGGAATTGCAGTACTTTTCAGAAGAAATTGAAAACAGATTGACTTTCCAAAACCAAGCAGCAGTATTTTTGGCCCGTTTCACTGTCCTTTGTGACATCAGGTGTAAATACAATCCCGGTCATTAGAAAAGGGCCACTGCGATTCACCCAAAAGTCCTTGAAAATTCCCGGACATATCGAATTCCCCGTTTCTGCCTCGAGTGAAGTTGCTTATCCATCCAACTTTGACCCAGATGCAAATGTCAGACCTTTTTTTGGCTGCGACTGGGGAGCTTCGGCGGCGTCCGTCCCCTTGCCTCTGCTTTTCTAAATATACCATACACATGTTGTACCCGGGTGAGAGTATAAGCACACTACGAGGACGCTGCCAACACTAGCATCATGATCCCTCTCATTTAGGGAGCGCTAATTGGCAGTTAATTAGCAGAATTGACTCTGTTGTCAGATCCCAAGTGCCAGCCCCCCTGCTTCCGTTAGCTTCATTGGATCTGGCAAGCTTTACCCCCGTGCTGCCGTAATAATAATCCCATTTTATCGCTTTTGAAGGGAAAGGCAAATTTGCTCAAACATATTTCCATTATTGGCAGTGTGGGAACAGAGTGGGCTCACTGTTGCCCTAGGAGTGGTTTTTGGTAATGTAATTATGCACATATTTATCGTGGAGTCATTAGAAACAGAACAATTTAACATATCTAAAGATTTAATAGTTTGCTACTGGGGTTTGTTAATGGTAAAGGTGCGGTGGGTCTGTTTCGGATGCCAAAGTAGAAGTTTGATGACTGTAAGTAGGGCTATATGTAATAGGTATATCCTTACTTACCTTTGAACACATCATTTATGTTCATAAACTTCAGCCTAAACCCTTCTGTAAAATACGGCTATGCTTTGCTTCTGATTTACTTTTCGTCGAGGGCCGCATATTCAATGTACAATAAAGTTCCACTACATTTTAGTTTGTAATATTAGGTCCGTCTCAAACCAAGATGTTGGTTATTGATGTTATAACAGAAGATGATTTTAAATTATGAGTGAAATCTACTTCTCCGGATTATGTGGATGACATGAGGAGCAATAAAGAATGGTCTGAGGGCCGCATTTGGCACCTGGGCCATAGTTTGGACACGCCTGGACTATAAGATAAGATAAGATAAGATATTCCTTTATTGTCCCACATGGGGAAATGTCATTGATGCAACGCAGGTAGATACAGAGGTAGATACAGAAGAAAAGAACAGATCACTTACAGGAAGTTTGAAAAACACTCTCAGTAGAAGATCTCTTATTAACAAAAACTCCCATAGACAAAACCTCCCATTTCCCAACAAGGGATGGAGGGGAAAAATAATAAAGATAAAAATAAATAAATACATAAATACCATTGCACGTGATCACGACAGTAATTGCACATGAATATGTGTCACGACGGCACATAGATTGCACATGAATTTCACAGTAATTGCACATATGACAGAATTGCAACATGGTTAGGTCAGTATTGTGAGTGTTCAGAACTAACAGTGTTTGTTATAAAGTCTGACAGCAGCAGGAAGGAAAGACCTGCGAAACCTTTCCTTCACACAGTGAGGGTGGATCAGTCTCTCACTGAAGCTGCTCTCCAGAGCGGAGAGAGTGAGACTCATGGTCCAACATAGATGTGAATCTAGCCAGGACCCTTGTGTCCCCCACCTCCTGCACCGAGTCCAGAGCGCAGCCCAGGACGGAGCTGGACTTCTTGATGACTCTGTCCAGCCTCTTCCTCTCCCTCTCTGTGATGCTGCTGCTCCAGCAGGCCACACCATACAGGAGCTGATGCCACCACAGAGTCGCAGAAGGTCTTCAGGAGTGGCCCTGTCACTCCAAAAGACCTGAGTATCCATACTGACCAAAGAAATGACACCAACTAATCTTACTAACAGAGCCAAATATGTATATTTTGGCACAGTTTCAATAGAATGAAGTTCAATTGATTTGAATGGCTGGAGCAAATAATGGAACAGTTCATCAAATCAATTCCAAGTCGGCATTTCCATCCAACGATTGCCCGCTCTTTGTAGCTCTAGCTAAAAGTAACCGCACGGCAGCCAAACGTGCCGCCGCCGCCGGGTTTAGGTTTTAGCTGAGGAAGTCTTAAACAGCTGATGCTAATGCGCGGCAGTGTTTATGTCCCCCTGTCCTCGTACATGTATGTGTGAAAACGCCACTGCCATTAACAGGGCCCGCTCACACTTTAGCAGCCACCGGGGGCACATCGGGACATGGCACAGCTATACCCCCCCCCCGCCTGCCACGCCCCCATTACAGCCGGGATCGGACCGCTGCCCAAACCCTGATGGAAAGCAGCTGCTGCGCTCGGGACGATTGGCTCTGATCGGCGCACACGCAGGTTTATGGGGTCAGAAATGGTTTATTGTGTTGTGTAAATGATCGCTTGGTCATCACAGTAAAACAAGGTGATTAATTCATCTTTTTATTCAATCTGACTGAATCTTATTGATGTTTTTACACCTTATATGGCATGTTTCTGGGTGATTTTGAAGTAAATATATCTTTATATGAAGTGAAAAAATAAAGAAATACAAACTTTCTGAAGCCAAACAAACTATCAGCGTTTTATGTAAAGTATGACGTTTTATGTAAAAATGACTCAGCTAAACAACATTCAGTGAGGCAAAGATTAATTCCAATAAGCAAAAGTACAGTTACCTGGTGAAAATGTGGTCAATTACAAGTACAAATAATGCAGTATAATTTGTTCTCTTGTACTAGTTTCAGTATAATTTTAGATAAATACAAATGTTCAAAGCTGAATTAGGTTTCGACTTAAAAATAAATCTACTAAATTACCTCAATGTGAGTAATTGTAATTCCCATCTCTGCCAACATTATACTGTATATATCCAATATGAAAGCTAGTTTCTTCAAAACTAACAATACAGGGCTGAGTTAATTAGGTTCTGGCCAAGTTTTTTCAGTAAAAGTCACTGTGGTGTAAAGAAAAATCCAATTCTCCGTCAAGTGTTTTATGCATGTTCTCTCATACAATGCTCTCCAAAGAAAGAAAGAAAGAAAGAAAGAAAGAAAGAAAGAAAGGAAGAAAGAAAGCAAGCCAGGCGGGTTGAACGATCCTGCAGAAGAGCGACGCAGAGGCAGGGAGGGGTTAGCGCTCCTTTTGGCTCTTTATGCCTCGGTTTTATTGGCAGGTCGTTTAATAACAAGGGCTTTTGAAATGAAGTCGCTTTGCGTGGGTGAGCCTCACTCCCAATTCTTTTTTATTTTAAGATTCTCCCACTCTTCGGGGGTGAGAACTGGAATGGAGAGAGACAGAATCCACCCGAGAACGAGCCAGGCGAAGGAGGTTAATTTATTTCATTGGAGGAACGGAAAAAAAAACTTTAGAAAAAGGTTATAGCGGTTGCAAAAAAAAAAAAAAAAAAAAATAACGAGTGAAGGATGCGCGGGCAGCCTTGTTAAGCTCCTCGTTCGAAATTCTCACCAATCGCGCCCGGGGCCGTGTGTGAGCGGAATAGCAATTTTATTACTTTGTCATTAAACCAATTTCGCTGCGGTATTGTTTGTTAATGAGCGAAGGTGTCACGTACTAGAAAAGCACCAAGATTTGCGACCTGGATTCCTTCTCCGACCTGCGCTTTCCGTGTTGCTTTGATTTCATTCCGATTCCACTCTCCGCGCTCGCTCTTCCCTCCCGTTCCACAGGCTCATAAAAGGCGAAACTGCTGAAAGATAAAATGCAAAAGTCTATACAGTCAAGCCAGTGTTTACGAGTTCCCATTTATCTAAGAGACTGCTTGCTTCTCTATAGGGTTGAAGCTGGGAGGAATGGTCTTGGTCTTGTGGAAGGGTAAAGTAAGAGGCTAGATGTTTTTGAGGAATTTGGAAGGAATTTATTTTAAACACATCAAAAGAGCTGTCATAAATATAGAAAAATTAAAATGCTGTACAGAGGTTATAGGGCTGCAAGTGTTTAAAATGGAGGAGGAAGAAGAATAACTGATTTAATCCCACCACCTTTCCTAATTATGACTTAAAATGTTCCTTTTTCTGCGATATGATTATAACTCGTATATATAATAATCAGAAAAACATATGGAACCTAGCACTTTTCATTATTTTCATAGTCCATCTTCATGTTCATAGTTATAGAGATATAGAAGCTTTTCATTGTTGTCCGAAATGGGTCAAATGTATTTATTGACAAAGGTTTTAGATATTATGCTCTGGATAAAAAGGTTTAATGTTTGATATTTGACAATGTCCTTGAACTTGAGTATTTTTTATTTCAAAAACGCTGTATTAGTGTGATCAAGAGACTAGATTTGTTGATAACTATGGAAATTTCAGCCAGACTTAAATACACTATTTCTTCAGTTGTTTTATAAGCTTTATTTATTAAATAAACTACAAAAGTTTTTTTTTTAAATAATAATCAGCCATTAAAGGTTTTTTTAAAATATATATTTATGCTTTATTTTAGTAACAATATTTAATGGAATTACAGCTGAAAATACCCTAAATGTTTCAAATTATTGGGTAATGTCTCTGTCTTTATGGTGCAAGTAAAGTATCCTATAGGAACTTTTACTTATGCTTATCAATATTATGTAGTTACTTCAGAACACATACACGGATGTTGCGACAAAAAACAAGAAAAACATTCATTTCAACACAACGTCAAATAAATCTGTTAAATAGTCCTGCTAGATCTGCAAATTGTTCTCTGACTGATCTGCAAATAGCAAGTCTGAGCCTATAATGGAATAACCACAAACCAGGAGCGCGTAGACTGGATTAACCTGCCGCGCTATTTCTTGCTAACTTGAGTTCATGTTGCAAGAAAGTTGCTTAAAATTGCTCTCATCAACCTTTATATCAAGGTTGGATTTGCATTAGAAGTAAACAGAGGCAGTTGCGTTTAGTTGAGTACTTTTTTGAATACATTGTACTATTCAGAGTAGTTTTCTGACTCCATACTTTTACTTACAGTACTCTTAGTTGAGTAAAAGTCTTGGTTCCTCTTCCCACTGTCTACAATGTTGCCTAAGAAAGCTGTGGTCTTTCTCGTTCATGTATTGTGTGAGGTATTGTGTCTTCTCCTTGTTTCTGGATGACCTAAAAAAAAAGACCTACCGGGTACTCCCAACCGAACGAGCTGCTCCAAACACCCTTTAAAGTTCTCTAGTAGACCAGTCTTATCTTGTTCTCCGAATGCCGCCCAGCTCCGTCGTAATCCTCTCACAACCTATGAACTAAGGAAGTTAGCGTTCAGTGTGCGGTTAAGTGTCCTAGTCTGTTTTGGGATCGGGATTAAGACAAAGATATACCTAGCATGCTGTCCTTAGAAGATTATAGACTACCGCACATGGCAATCTAGGACTTTTATTTATTTCTCTTTTTTTCCCCACTGCAGATTGAACAGGATTTAGTTGGAAATGAATTTGCGTGTGTTGTTTGGCTTGGGCTGAGAGAGGATAGTGACCAGGTGGAGAGGTAATATGGCCTTGGGGGCAAAAGTGTGTGTTCCAAGTTTAGCTTGAGCTCTTTAGACTCACTGAACCTAGCAGGTATTTTCTTTTTCTGTCCAGGCATGTTGTTCTCCAAATTCTCTACTCTTACATGCATTCTCTCCATCCCCCCTTCACCTCTCCACCTCTCAAAGATGAAGAAAAACTGTGGGTAAACAAGGCAACGCTGTCATATTTGGGACGACCTTTGGTGATCCCGAGGCCCCGACGACGCACAGAAATAGCTCTGTTTTCGAAAGGGGAAAAATAAACCCGGGCTTTGATTTATGGCTGTATCAGAATTCGAAAAGAAAGCACGGAGCTGAAGGTAAACATTTTGGGTGGTGGAAAAAGGTGGATGAACTTTCGTCCGACCAGGTTTTGAATGGAAGGAGTGGCGGTGGTAGGTGTTGTTGGTGGTGAAGGTGAATGCGGCTTTGTTAACCGCAGTGATCGGAGCACTCCATGCATTCATACATCATAATAAATCATGGAAAGTCAATATGCAAATGTAACGTCGAGACAAAATTCTGTTCAATTAGGTGGGCTTTTATGCCCAGATGGGGGCCTAAAATGGACAAAGCAAAGGATTCAAAGTAAAGGATGTTACGTTCAGGATTTTGTAAATAAAGATTCATTTTTATAGTAATCAGCGTAATGGGTGATACCAGTGATTTTGGTTTCTATACCAGAATTACTATGGTATTGTAAGTATCGCAATATCGATCCAATACTGAGACAAATGAGTTTGTATTAAAATGCATTGAAAAATGATGATGATGATGATGATGATGATGATTATTTATTATTATAATTATTATTAGTGGTAGTATTATTATTTTCGCTCCACCACAGCCTGAACTCATCCGAAAGTGTTAAATATGTGCATAAAACTACAATATAATCGAAGTATTTGAACATTTTATTAAGATAAAAAAAAAAAGATAATGTATTTTTTTTAGACATTTTAAGAAACAATATTTATGCATTCAACTATATTTTTCATTACTCCAGTCAGTATCGATGTATGACACACATTGCTTTAGTATTTTTGGGAATATAGATATTTGCCCAACTGGTGCCTTGAATGAGCATCATATTCACACTATTTACAACAAATCATATTGCAAAACGCCTCTCCATAATTGAGGCTTTGTTTTGTACTATTGACACTACTTTAGAATATCTTCATGTAAGTACACTAAGCCTTTTGTATCCCGCCCTGACCCACTCTCCCCATCTCGTACCTACTGCGCTCTCCCCACACTTGATTCATAGCCTGGCGCCCACGGAGGCTTGGAGGTGCCGGCCAATAAGCCCATCATGGAAGCCCCTATAAATCAATATGTTCCTTTTGTTTGTTTAAGCCACTCTTTGGCCCAGTTGAGGCCTGTTATGGATGAGATACCAGGCGGAGTATGTGCCAAAACACAGTGAGGGGAGGCGAGTACACGGGGGAATCCAAAATGAACAGAAAGGGGGGAAAAGAGAAGAACCTTGCCCAAGATTTCAATGTAATTTGGAAGAGATTACAAGCAACCAGCGGAGCGTTACCCTAGGCGCAAACATCCGCGCACCCTTGATGAAGTTATTGGGAAGAATTAGCCGCCATTAGCCGACTGTATTACGCCCATAACAAGATGCAAAGATTTAGAGAAAAGAGGAACAATGAGCGCTATATTAGCCTAATCTTGGATTCCTTGCTCCGAGCCTTATGAATATTTATCCATCCCATTATGGACAATGATGTTTCAATTGGGAGTGAGTGTGAGGAAATGGGTTTTGCCTGCCTAAGGGTGAGAGGAGACCAGAAACCCACAAGATGTATGGCATATTTATCATGTTCTTGTTAAAGCATGGACGGGACAGCCTGAATCTTGAATGAGATTCAGAGAAAAATATATGTGTAATTAGGAAATCATTATAAAGTATATTTGTGAGTTATTGGATTTTACTGTGTGCATAAAAAGTCAGACAGAAAATGTGAAAAATATATAAAATTATAAAAATGTGTTTGGGTCTCTTAAACTAAAACATATTAACTTTTTTAATAGGAAATGTATTATTATTATGCTGATTCTGATTCTTAGATATTGTAGATGAACAATTTAGGTTTCAAGTTTATAAAAATGCTATAGAAAATCCTAATACCAGGAACTAAACCTTTTTTGCACTTTTTTGGTTGAAAATATTCTGCGGCGTGACACCACCTACGGAATCACCCATTTTACAAAAGAAAAGTGGTAAATAATGTAGCAATTAATATCATTGGATAATTGTGTACATATTAACTGTTAGCATTAGCAACCTAGTATTTTACAGATATTCTCCCTGCCAAAAAAAAAAAAGTATGCTCGAAAGAAAAGTATATGAACCTTTGGAGAATTGTATTGGATCTCTTCTGTGGATTGTGTGAGGGATGCAGGATGATGCAGGATGATGCAGGATGATGCAGAATAATGCAGGACAATGCAGGATGATGCAGGATGATGCAGGATGATGCAGAATAATGCAGGACAATGCAGGATGATGCAGGATGATGTAGGACGATGCAGGATAATGCAGGACGATGCAGGATAATGCAGGATTATGCAGGATGATGTAGGACGATGCAGGATAATGCAGGACGATGCAGGACGATGCAGGATAATGCAGGACGATGCAGGATGATGCAGGATGATGCAGGATGATGCAGGACGATGCAGGATGATGCAGGACGATGCAGGATGATGCAGGATGATGCAGAATAATGCAGGATGATGCAGGATGATGCAGGATGATGCAGGATGATGCAGGATGATGCAGGATGATGCAGGATGATGCAGGATGATGCAGAATAATGCAGGATGATGCAGGACGATGCAGGACGATGCAGGACGATGCAGGACGATGCAGGACGATGCAGGACGATGCAGGATGATGCAGGATGATGCAGGACGATGCAGGACGATGCAGGACGATGCAGAATAATGCAGGACGATGCAGGACGATGCAGGATGATGCAGGATGATACAGGATGATGCAGAATAATGCAGGATGATGCAGGATGATGCAGGATGATGCAGGATGATACAGGATGATGCAGGACAATGCAGGACGATGCAGGATGATGCAGAATGATACAGGATGATGCAGAATAATGCAGGATGATGCAGGATGATGCAGGATGATGCAGGATGATACAGGATGATGCAGGATGATGCAGGACAATGCAGGACGATGCAGGATGATGCAGAATAATGCAGGATGATGCAGGATGATGCAGGATGATGCAGGATGATACAGGATGATGCAGGATGATGCAGGATGATACAGGATGATGCAGGATGATGCAGAATAATGCAGGATAATGCAGGACGATGCAGAACGATGCAGGACGATGCAGGACGATGCAGGACGATGCAGGATGATGCAGGACGATGCAGGGCGATGCAGGGCGATGCAGGACGATGCAGGACGATGCAGGACGATGCAGGACGATACAGGACGATGCAGGACGATGCAGGACGATGCAGGACGATAAAGGACGATGCAGGACGATGCAGGACGATGCAGGACGATACAGGACGATGCAGGACGATGCAGGACGATGCAGGACGATGCAGGACGATGCAGGACGATGCAGGACGATGCAGGACGATGCAGGATGATTTGTTTTGGAGTTGTCGCTTGTGAAAGAGGCCAGTCTCAGCGTGGGCTTTTGCAGATCAGAGAGTCAGGGTGAGAGGGGGTCGCCTTGTCCTGTCCCCACGGTCCACTTCAGCGTGTCAGTCCTTCCTCCTCAACAAACTATTTATATTTACACATCCTCACCAGCTACAGCGCCATCTAGCTGCAAACTGGATTTGGCGGTTTCATGCTAAAAACTGGATATATTAGCAATAGTACTTTTTGACTGTAATGGAAAAATAGTTGTAGTTGATTGCAGTTGTTGTATACGCATTAGTACTTTTGACCAGTACTGGATATCTGTCAGTTAATTAATAACTTTCAGCTAAATCCAGCTTTTTCCAATAAAATGCTGTAAATACATACGTCCTTAATTACAAGTATTATAAATGAAAGTAAAGTAGACCAAATTTGATAAAGGAGGGTTAGAATAATAACTGTTTAGTTTAATTGATTTACATTAAACATTAATTCGTACCTACATTCCCATTATACGTTCATTTGAAGCCTTTTTTTCTTCTTTACACATGACATTTACCCACACACAGATACATTTCATAACGCTTCGTAGTGTCATGCGTTTGTACCTCAGCACTATCTGTCAGACCAATTATGTGCAATTGAATCTGCGATTAAAAATTCATGGTGGAGCCGAGCCGACAACATTTGACCAAAGCCTCTCGCGGCCACAATAATGTTCTCACTCAGACACTTGACGGTCAGAAACGCTCCCTCGTTCACCGCAAACGCAATGACGAGGACAAGAGGACACCTGACGGGAGAGCGTGGGGTCAGTGCTGGGCGAAGTGGGGGTTAGTCAGTGTGCAGTAGTAGTAGTAACATGGTAGTGGCTTTTAAGCATCCCACGAGGCAGTGCCACCTAAACCGCGACGTTAGGGGAAGCCTGACAGTCTATCCAGCGGCTCTTGTGTCACATTTAATTGGTCAAACTGCCGTGCCGTTTCACTGGCCTACATTCATGTCTGATGGCGCACATGTGTAAGCGAGGAAACTAGCAGCAAGGGCACTCTAAGCATATTTGTGTCTGCGTATCATACTATATCACGCTTTCAAGCCAAGCCAAAAGTTAGTTCCATTGATTATCATTAACATATAGACTAACTTGTTTAATAGTAAAAATAATGTACTTAACTGATGGCTTTTTCATTTGTATTTGAATTCTTGCTATCTGCTACTACCACTATGTGCTTTTTCATTCCATTTTTTTTCATTTGCTAACCTAAATAACGTGGCTAACACACGCCGTTCTTGTACCCATGGCATGTACAGTGCTGCGTACATGTGTGATGCATATGGGGCCGCTCTCTGAAGCCGCTCTGTCCTCCGTCTCCTCCGTCTCTCTTTGAGCAGAGCCTATTACAGCATCACAGGGCGGGAGGAGCGGCGCGTTTGATACCGAGCAAGGCAAAGCGATTGGCCTTATTTCCCGCAAACTCCGCCGTTGCCTCCGCCCGCCGCGCAGGCAATTGACACTCAATTTTGTTTGAAATATCACGCCTCTGTCATGTCATTATCTGCTCCCCTCGGTAATCCACAAAGCCGCCCTGTTTGATATCTGACAATAAGGCGGAGTGGGAGAGCGCCACAGTATCTATGGATGTGATTACCAGGGGAGGAAAGAGAAGTCAAGTGGAGAATCAGGAGAGGGTGGAAGAAATGAGATGAGGGGATAGTATATGGTGAGGAGAGGTTTAAACGTCTTCAGCCTGATTTCACTGTGTTTAGATAGCAGTGTTTGTGAAGTAACGCACCGAAAATACTTATTCAGAATACTAAGTTTGAGCAGTGGAGGGAGAAGCACTCAATTGTGTTACTTACAGGAAGTGCAGATACAGGAGGAAGAAATAAAGAATGATATGATAAATACTTGTTTATATGTTTATGTAGTTTCCTCAAACTTGGGAACTAAAAAAAATTTACTGATAGTCAGGACGTCACCATGAACGTGCTAAAAACCTTACAGAAAATACTTTTTCCTTCTCAGTCCTTGCAGTAGAAAACACAGATACCTGCTCTCAAATGTAAGAAACATTAGTGAATTCGTATTTTTTATTTCTGACAAACATAAAGCCGTTTTGAATCTCATGTCACGTTTTGTACACTGTAATCTAATGCACCAGGATGTAAAGTTAGTCTGTGTATTCAGTAACGTTTAAAAAAAATTTCAAGCAACAGTGCGACGTGTACAATAGCTTAGAGGGATCCGACTTGAAAAATCCGACCTGTCCTTCCTGCAGAGACAGACAAAAGCCCCCCTGCTAGCCTCTCAGTGGTGGAGTGGGTTACATCAGGGCAAAGGGGGCGGCACTTTCCGTTTTCAGTATATTGGCGAGTGTTGTGATCACACCACTTATCTGGGGAGCACTGGAGTAGGTGTATTAGAAATGATAGCGCTTGAGGCTTACCTGCCAGCATGGTTCTGCTCTATTCTAATCTGGCCCTAATGTAAGCTAGGTATACTTCATTGTATATTTAATTATCACAATGTCCGCCACGGTTGACCCATCATTCAATTAAGTGTGATCAAGAGTACCTAGTGGAGGGTTAGCTGACTGTAGGTGTATGAAGTTGATAGGGGAAAGTAAGCAACCTTGATGAATCCCACTCAGACAGAGCATTATACATTTTATACATGAGGCCGATTGTCGAAAAGACGTTTAGTGATTCTAAGTTTGTGACGTTGTGAGACGTGGTTAAATCTAGAGTAAAGTAGAAACGTTTTTGTGCTTAGTTCACTTCTCTGTGTCTCTACGCCACGTTTTAACATCTCTTTATTTAATGCCTTGGGTTTGGGTAATGTTAGATGCATTATACACAGGAAATATATCATATGTGGGGGTTTGATGCAAGTGCCGTGTGTCAGGAGACTAATGTGTGCTACTGTTGTTTTACTAAGCATGTCGGCATAATATTTAAGTTAAGACATCACTGGAAATACAGTGGTTTATCACAAGATCAAGTCAGCGTTTGAAATTATTATTTTATGTTTATATCAGCTTTTTTTTGTCTTCTTTTCACCTGAGTCTTGTGTTTTTCTTTTTCTTTTTTAAAGACAGAACACTTAGCACAGAACTGAACCCGAGAGCAAAGTAAAACGAAAAATCACAGCACATACAATTCATCATAAAAGTCCTATTTTGTCCATTTTTTTTTTTTTTTTAATTTTTCGAATGTCAGTTGTAATTTTGGTCCTGTCCTCATTTGTTTGTAATGGCCTTTTTCACTGCCGGCCAGAAGTATACTCTAAATGTAAACTCTAAATATATACTCTAAATGTATACTCTAAATGTAAACTCTAAATATATACTCTAAATGTATACTCTAAATGTATACTCTAAATGTAAACTCTAAATATATACTCTAAATGTATACTCTAAATGTATACTCTAAATGTATACTCTAAATATAAACTCTAAATGTATACTCTAAATGTATACTCTAAATGTATACTCTAAATGTATACTCTAAATGTAAACTCTAAATGTAAACTCTAAATATATACTCTAAATGTATACTCTAAATGTATACTCTAAATGTATACTCTAAATGTATACTCTAAATATATACTCTAAATGTATACTCTAAATATATACTCTAAATATATACTCTAAATATATACTCTAAATGTATACTCTAAATGTATACTCTAAATGTATACTCTAAATGTATACTCTAAATGTAAACTCTAAATATATACTCTAAATGTATACTCTAAATGTATACTCTAAATGTATACTCTAAATGTATACTCTAAATATTTACTCTAAATGTATACTCTAAATGTATACTCTAAATGTATACTCTAAATATATACTCTAAATGTATACTCTAAATGTATACTCTAAATGTAAACTCTAAATGTATACTCTAAATGTATACTCTAAATGTAAACTCTAAATGTATACTCTAAATGTATACTCTAAATGTATACTCTAAATGTATACTCAAATATATACTCTAAATGTATACTCTAAATGTATACTCTAAATGTATACTCTAAATGTAAACTCTAAATATATACTCTAAATGTATACTCTAAATGTATACTCTAAATGTATACTCTAAATGTATACTCTCAATATTTACTCTAAATGTATACTCTAAATGTATACTCTAAATGTATACTCTAAATGTATACTCTAAATGTATACTCTAAATGTAAACTCTAAATGTATACTCTAAATGTATACTCTAAATGTATAATCTAAATATATACTCTAAATATATACTCTAAATGTAAACTCTAAATGTATACTCTAAATGTATACTCTAAATGTATACTCTAAATGTAAACTCTAAATGTATACTCTAAATGTATACTCTAAATGTATACTCTAAATGTAAACTCTAAATGTATACTCTAAATATATACTCTAAATGTATACTCTAAATGTAAACTCTAAATGTATACTCTAAATGTATACTCTAAATGTATAATCTAAATATATACTCTAAATATATACTCTAAATGTATACTCTAAATGTATACTCTAAATGTATACTCTAAATGTAAACTCTAAATATATACTCTAAATGTATACTCTAAATGTATACTCTCAATATTTACTCTAAATGTATACTCTAAATGTATACTCTAAATGTATACTCTAAATATATACTCTAAATGTATACTCTAAATGTAAACTCTAAATGTATACTCTAAATGTATACTCTAAATGTATAATCTAAATATATACTCTAAATATATACTCTAAATGTATACTCTAAATGTATACTCTAAATGTATACTCTAAATGTAAACTCTAAATATATACTCTAAATGTATACTCTAAATGTATACTCTAAATGTATACTCTAAATGTATACTCTAAATATATACTCTAAATATATACTCTAAATGTAAACTCTAAATATATACTCTAAATGTATACTCTAAATATATACTCTAAATATATACTCTAAATATATACTCTAAATGTAAACTCTAAATATATACTCTAAATGTATACTCTAAATGTATACTCTAAATGTAAACTCTAAATGTATACTCTAAATATATACTCTAAATGTATACTCTAAATATATACTCTAAATGTATACTCTAAATGTGGGACAATAAAGGAATATCTTATCTTATCTTATCTTAAATGTATACTCTAAATGTAAACTCTAAATATATACTCTAAATGTATACTCTAAATGTATACTCTAAATATATACTCTAAATATATACTCTAAATGTATACTCTAAATGTATACTCTAAATATATACTCTAAATATATACTCTAAATGTATACTCTAAATATATACTCTAAATGTATACTCTAAATGTATACTCTAAATGTATACTCTAAATATATACTCTAAATGTATACTCTAAATGTATACTCTAAATGTATACTCTAAATGTAAACTCTAAATATATACTCTAAATGTATACTCTAAATGTATACTCTAAATATATACTCTAAATGTATACTCTAAATGTATACTCTAAATGTAAACTCTAAATGTATACTCTAAATGTATACTCTAAATGTAAACTCTAAATATATACTCTAAATGTATACTCTAAATGTATACTCTAAATGTATACTCTAAATATATACTCTAAATGTATACTCTAAATATATATTCTAAATATATACTCTAAATGTATACTCTAAATGTATACTCTAAATATATACTCTAAATGTATACTCTAAATGTATCCACTCACAGTTTTCATGGCAGTTTTGAGGTACACAGTTCTGTCTTCTTTCTTATCCAATCATCAGCTCTAAAACGAGCCGAAGTAAGTCAGACCGTTTTGGGAGGAAGCACTTATCAGGGTCGTTTCACAGTCGAGACGCTTTCGGACCGTCCCAGACCGCAAAGCCAAAGCAGTGGAAACGTGGCTTACAGGACTTCTGTCATGTGCCGTGTGCCCAAACTGCTCACGGCAGAGGCTAATATTGACATACGCTGCATGTTTTTAGGAGCTTCTTCAAACAGGGCCCGGCACAGCTGTTGCTCCCACAGCTCCGAGCGATGCAGGGAAGAGCTGTAGCGCACCTATGCACGTTAATAAGGTGTTGTCTTAAGGGAGGGATTGAGAGGGCGAGAGAAAAAAGGCAGCGCTAACAAGAGAGTTGGGGAGTTACGCTTCGCTCTAATCCGTATGTCTGCTGCCCATATTTAAAAGTAACTCAGGTGCCAGTTTCACAAGCGAGAGGGAGAAAGACATTTTGGGAGGGGAATACCTGTTTGAAGATAACAAGGCAAAGAAAGTGTGGGAAAATCCCCCCAAAAATGTAAAGATATTGAAATTTGATTTGAAAATATTTTAAAATTGTGCTTAGTTGAGTAGATGGTAGACAATAGAGAATTAACATTACACATTTGATACGATAGTTAACAATGAGCAATATTCAAGCTTCTAAATGATAACAAACATCTTATCATCATGACTATTACCTATTACACTCATTTAATTGATTTAACTAAAAATAATATTCCTGCCATAATGACTTAAAACGAGGTTGTGATACTTTTCTCACTCAAGAGAATCAAACTTGTCTGACATAAGTCTACACTCCATTCACACCTACAAAACTCTGCAGAATGAATATTAAAAGAAAGGATTTGATGCTGGATACTTTGTTTTTTTTTGTCTGTAAATGTGGCATATTGTGTTTTTTACTGTTTTTAAACTCATAGTGCGACTAGCAGCAGAAATGCAGCACTGTGGCAGGTTAGCCGCGCAGCCAGGCTAGCAGAGTGCTTTCATACAGGTGTGTTGACGCCTCGGGCACTCCATTCACCCTGATTTGAACAATAACTATCTCTTAAAAGGCAGGGGGGTTGGAAGAGGCGTCAAAGAGGAGATGCCCAGGAGCAGAGCTGGGGCCAAGAAGCACCCTGCCGCCGATGTCAAAGCTTGTCGAGACTTTTTTCTCCTCTTTTTTTTCCTTTTTACCCCCGGATTCCACATCTTAACCCCCCTCTCCTCTGGTCGGAGCTAGCCAGGGTGTTGTTGCGCCCTAGGACAGAGCGCGGAGGGGAGACGGAGGAACAAAGTAGGGCTGCGCGCAAGACCACAGCTGCTGCTCGCCGGATCAAAAGCGGACAGAAAAGCGCGCTCTTCCTGGCCCTAACGGTGGATGTGGAGGTGTTTGATGGACAGTGGGCAGCTGGGGCCAGTGCAGCCCACAGTGGGAGGGTCAGGCGGGAGGAACACAGCAGGCACCCAGGGGTGACAGGGGAGAGAGCAGCAGATGGGCGGGAGACAAGGAACTAAAGGGATGTCTGGAGAGGACGGTAAAGGGTCACGAGGCAGATTGTTGGATGAGGATATATTCGTCTATGAATTAGGGCTGCTTCTTACTTTTGTTTTAATTATTCAGCTAGTAAAACACATTTTTCTATTGTGGTTTGAGACTTTTTAAAGACATGGTCAAGCAATTAAAGATTGAAATATGGACGGAAAGCTTTGAAAGAGATAATAATTACAAATAAAGTGAATTATTAATATAAATTTGACATTTTTAAAAAAAATTCTTTACATTTTGACTTAATATTTTTGACATCTTTATTCTAAAAAGTTTATTTGTATGTGTTTTACAGTCTTTATAGTCCATAGAACAAATTCAATTATCAAAATGGCTATGATTTTTTTCTTTTACAGTTGATTAATTGTTGCGTATGAATATATTCATAATTAATATGACTTTTATTCTCTGTTTTACAACGTTTTATATTTGCTCCAGTTTGTTTTTTGTTTTTTCCTATTCAGGCCATGCTGGAGCCGTTAGCTTAACTGTTGCTAATGCTATCCAATTCTATCCCAATGTATTTGTTGCTCACACTAGTCCTTATTTATCGGCTCAACCAGGCATCGGAAAACCCCAAAACCGCGTGGAGCATTCCTCTTTTTCCCACACTTTTCCGTAACGATGAAAGAGAGAAAAAAAAAGGAAGAAGAAGAAGATAGAATCACGGAAGCTCATCCTATCTCCTCCTCCACGCCGTTTTCCGAGCCTTAAGTCGAAACAGCAGTCAGCCGACATATGCCCGGCGCGCATTACCTCAGCCAGTTTGATTTAGTGCAGATGTGGAGTCGTTTTTAGGGAAGAGGAGGGAGAGAGACAGAGACAGAGAGTGGGCCTGTGTTTACATACTTTTACCTCCGTTCTCTCTCGCTCTTTCTCTCCTTCCAAACTCCACTCCTTTGTGTACGTCTCCAAAGGGGGGAGTGTTTCGCCTCTCCTGCATGGACTTTCACTGACCTGTTTTTCTTTACCGTTTTATTACAGCGCTCATTGGCCTTTTACGGTACCCCTCTACAGCACCCGCCCCACCCCCAAACCCGCCTCCACCCCCCAAACCCGCCTCCCAGAGTTTCTCAATCAAGGCAGACGAACTACCATTTGTTTAATAACTGAGAAGATATTGAACAGTTACAGTTAGCATACATGCAATCGGTGATATCAGAGGGTTTCCCCAAATATAAGTGTTCGTCCGATATCGAAAATGTACTCAGTATTTGGCACCGATATTTGGTTCTGTGCTGTCCCAGTCTGCATAAGCTCATGTGTCATTCCAGTTTGTCCTCAGATTTGTCTTTTTGAACAGACTGATGAGTAAAAATAGAAATAAGAGATGAAATTTGGCTAAAAATATGTCTAGATGTTCAACCAATCATGCCAGATATTGATTTATAACACACATAAATACATTTTAATTTTATTTTACTTTTAATACGTTTTTATTTTTACAAAAGTGAAAAATGTATTTGTGAACTTTACTTATTTAACATGAATGTGCGGTCTTATTACAGTTATTGGCAAATATGGGTTATTAGCGCTAGCGTAAGCCATATTGGATATTGATATTCGCTTTCTTCATTATTTATATGACTAAAAAATACATAAAACTCTTCTTTTTTTTATCGCATACAGTTGTTACCTCTGCTAACTGTTTCATCTTCAAGTTTAAACAGATCAAAAAGTTTCTATGCCGCCACAAGAATACACAGCCTTTTATTGTTCAAAACCCGAGTAGCAGAGAAGTCATTAAGGTTTCGAAAATCAGACGAAGAATGATATATGTGTGGCAAACTGGTGCGATTTAACGAGCGGCTAATTAAAATAAATCAATAGCACTGCGGCATGCTCGCTCTGCCCTCCCCCTCTCGTCAGGGGGAGACTGCTGTGCAATGAACAGCTGAGTGTTAACTGAGAGACACTTGTTACAATAAATAATGTGTTCTCTACTCACAGATTACAGTCAATTTAATACGGATTCAAACTTTCGCCAGCACTAATATTTGCGTCTTACTTAATACTTAAGCAGTGGACTTTCCTTGACTGTTTTTGTTTAATTCTGTTGAGGCAGGTGAACAGGAAAGACTTAATAATCTGGACGATCTGTCAAATTCTGGTAAAGTTTAGTGCTACTTTAAGGGCTGATCTCTGTGTCTCTTTGGGAGGAAAAAATACATTAGAGAAAACATGGGTTCAACGAAATAATAAAACATCTTAAATTGTTGTCGCTTCCAGGTGAAATGTTAGATGTCGAGAGAGCCTTTATTTTGAAAAGTAATGCAATGCAACATGCAAGAAGAGTTAACACATCCACCTTTGACTACTACCAGCCAAAATATTAAGACAAGATGACACCGTTCAAAGCTGTGGGTTGAAACTCTCTTGCGTGTTTGGCGTGAGCGGTGAAATCCCTGTGGAGCTCTTGTCCTGGGTCTTGATTGTGTTTCGTGAGCCAGTGGAGCGCGCGGGCTTATTGAATCATGCTGTTGACACTACACGGGTTTGGTGCTGGCCCCTGCGCGCTCCTCGTGTCCGACTGGCCGTAATGACTATTTGCTTACACAAAAAAAAAACAAAAAAAAACGACCTCCCCAATCAGCTCAATTTGCACGCACTTCCTGATCAAAAACATGGCGTTGTTCCGTTCACGAGGAAAGGATGGAGTTGGAGTGTGGCAACGATGGAGCGTAATATGAACCAGAGATTATGCAAAAGTCACTATCTGGGGCGTTTATAACATTATTCCCTCATCAAAAACTAACATGGAGTTGTTTTTAGCTTCAGTCACGTTTGTTTGATGAATCCTGTTTACGAGATCATCTTTTCTGAGATCTTCTGCGTTGTTTTTAACGTTTTAGATAACATACTTTTTGAATTACCACCTGATGGCAACATGCAGCGGGTCATGGATTTAGAAGAACTGGTCCAAATAATGAAAAACCAGTTTATAAAATGATTTTGTTGGTGTTTTATTTTTACTTTACTTTTTAATGCAGGATCACTCCGACATGCATGATTAACATAACATTACACCAGATATGTTTGTTTTTTGATGAGGAAACAATGTTATAACATGACCAAAGAATGTTGGATTCATTGACATAATAAAAATATATATAAGAAAAGCACTTATAAATAAAAACATATTATTATTATTATTATTATTAATTATTAATTTATCCCCTGTAAAATGTTCATTGTAAAGTTTGATTCTCCTCTCGCATGTTGAGTATTTCCATTTGTTACTCAAAGCTTTCACAAACTTGTCAAACGAGTGACATTGCCTGCTCCTGATTGGCCTTCTCAGTTCCCAGCGTCTTCAGTGATTGGTTAAACTGGTCCACAGAGGCTCGCCATGCCCCGCACTCTCACACTGTCTTGGCCGGGCTCCGGGCCAGGCTGGTTTGGCATGACAACTTTCCAGTGCAGGAATGCTGACACCACGAGTGAGTTAGGTGTGTCTGTGTAAGCCTGAACTAAAACAAGCCCCATGGCAAGTCACAGGAAGGTAAACAGTAGCATGGAGACGTTAGCTTAGCAGTGATTTCTTGTGCAAACTTTCATTCTGATCTGGTTGTATACAGTACACATATATACTGGATTTAAATGAATTTTATTCTACACATTTCATTTTACGTGCCCTTATTTTAGTCTATTCTTTTGTACTATTATTATAAATAGTTTTATGTTGCAGCTTAACACCGGAGCAAGTTCCTGGTTTGTGAATTGTTCACTGACAATTGCAAAAAAAACTGAGTATGATTTTGATTATTAAAAAACTTTAATTAAAAAAAAACATAGAACAATTTCAGATTTTCTTAAAAAATACACTTCAATATTATCTATCTAGAAGCCTTTGTTTAAGGATTGCTTTGGCCTGTAGGCTTTATTTGACAGTGCAGTGTGACATAGGAATGAGATTGTGTAATGACATACAGCAAATTGTAAAGAGCATTGAAAAAGTCTCAAAGCACAATAGAAATACCTGTTTGACTAACTGATAAGTAATTGCTGCTAAAATAATTGTCAGTTGCCGCCCTACATTTTCGTACTTATGTTACACATGTTCCAAAGTGCATAAACTGAACTATAAAGCAATAGCAGCCTTCTTCTTCACACAGGCCCATGCGGCATGTAGCAGCGTTACGTAAGCCTCATTTAGAAGCACCTCTCATTTCGCTAACCAGGCCTTACCCCAAGCCCCCTGCGCTCCAGCTCGCCGGGTATAGCATAACATTGTAAGCTAGCCAGGCTATTTAACACCTCGGCTAGCCCCTGTGATCCGCCCCCCTGCGTGACTGAGCGCGTGTGAAGAACCAGGGGCTTCCACGCTGAAATGCCAGTGATGCCGAGACAACCTGTAGAGAACCACTGGCTCGTTCTCGTAGCGACCAGCATTGCATTCTTAAAGCTCAATGAATAGGACAAGATAGTGTACATTCTAACCTTAAACGCAATGGTACTTCGAACCAAGAACCTAGCTCAACATTTAGAGATGGGTTCCACAGCTTCAGAGGGGGCCCCAAAGCTTCAGAGGGGGCCCCAAAGCTTCAGAGGGGGCCTCACAGCTTCAGAGGGGGCCCCACAGCTTCAGAGGGGGCCCCACAGCTTCAGAGGTCAGAGGGGGCCCCACAGCTTCAGAGGGGGCCCCAGCGGTATCGAAGGACGGGTCCATCACAGACTTATGTTTCTTCGTAGCTGCGGCTAATGATTATTTTGCTAGTTTGTGGTAGACTAATCAAACTGTTATTTCTAATGCACATTTAATAAATGTTTAATAAGGGTTGAAATATGGTTATTATAAACTATATATAAACTATAGTTGTTGACATTTTGATTTTATATTGACCATAAAATAGAACAATTATTTTTCATAGTCGACTAGTTATGATTAAATCGCTTAATTGTAGCAATTTTTCTTTGTTTTTTGGTTATTAGTATAAATAAGTGAGGCAAACCAAGAAAACATCCGTAAAACAAATGAAACATACATGCAATGTTTCCAGAATCAGATCATAATTCATAAAGCTATAACATAGAAATGTTTTGTTACTTTTGGTCTGTTCTTGCCCTTGGGCCAAAAATAGTCATTGCCTGTACCTTCCGGAGCAGCTGAACATCGCTCTAAATCTTGTTGACTTGTCACAGACATGTCCTAAAATATTGCACACGCGCCGTCTTTTTAACTTGTTGATCTGTTTTGTCGTATGCAAGTGTAATCCACCGGGCTGCACATGAAACAGAGAAGATTACTGTGGCATGATTGTGGTTAGCAAACAAACCTTCTGAGTTACGACTTAAGCTAGCATAATGTACTAGCAGTCTGTCATGTGATTTACCACGTTTTGAAGTTTGAGCATGCATGTACTGTGTACCTGGGGCCGTGGAAGTAAAAGTTCCCCTGTCGGCCAATTGACATCCTGGTGTCAAAAATGCGTTGACATTGACAGTATTGACAGTTATGTGCATGAGCTTTCACACCCACCTTCCAAAACATAGTTGTCATTTTTTATATGCAGCTTGAAAAGGTTTCCCGAGCTGCCACATTATAGTTACCATATTATGAACCTAAAGAAGACATTTGCGTATTTCATAAGACCCATTACTGTGACTTGTACTGTTTTACGACTCTGAAATATTGTGAGTGTATTTCTTTTAGGTGTTTTCTCTCAATTCTAAATACACTTCTTATCACTAGTTCAGTTCACAGAATGTTTCATGGTCTGGTTTTTCATACTCCTCTGTAAGCCTATTATTTGTATTATTATATTTGTATGCATTAACCTAATCTGTTACTTGCACTAAAGTACATTCATAATCTGGGTTTGTTCACTGACTGGGGCATTAAAGCGTTCCTGATTGAACTTCAAATTTGACACAATATGCTACTGTTTTTAGCCTCATTTAAACTGCTTCTTTCCTCAATATTGCCAACAGAGGGTGCAGAAACTACTGAATAGATTAGATCTGTAATGGAATCAGGTCGTAACGACTTAGATGATTACTTTTTAGGTTTCAAGGTTCATTATTTGATTGAACAGTGGTCCTTGTAAATAGCAGTGGAGCAGCTCCCCGCTCCCCTCCACACCTCTGTACCCTCGCTCTCCTTCTCCTGCATGGCCTAATGTACACATTCTGCGCCAGTATCCTGAGGAATGACCTCCCCGCGACCCGCTAACCTCGCCTTTAATTATTTGTTTGAAGACAGCGTGGAGTTCCCATGCTGTGAGCTAGCACTGCTAAACGTGTGTGCCTTCTAACATTGTGCAGAGGCCGGCCCGTAATAAACTCCACCACCAGATGTTGATAATAAAACCCTTTCTGCCTTAGAGATTTTTTTCTTGTCCACTGCGAGCTTGCTATGTTCTGGTTAGCCATCGGACAAGCTAGCGGCGGCACTTGTGGCTTGTCTATGTTTAGATTTACAGCTAGCGCGTATGTTTTAGCAAGTGGTTGGGAATTGTCGAGGTCTGCGTGGTCAACTTTAGGCTTCTCCCTCTCCAGGGCTTTGTGTCTTCCCATCATCTATCCATCTATCCGTCCCAAGTCCATCTCTGGAGGGTTGGCGCTCGTGTTGGTCTAAGCACACTTCATTAGCAGCTCAGGGGTCTGGGGAAAACACTGTTATCGGGCCCAGCCTGTGATAATCTCAATTGGCTTTGCTCAGGATGATAAAGGTGCACTAAGGCCACCAGAGGGAGGGACTAATGGGTGTGTGACCCCGCCCCACTATGCACGGGTGCCATGGGAACATGTTTGGGTGCACATAAACAGATGATTGTAAGGTAGGCTGACTGTAAAGAGAGTTGAAATAGGATGCAATGGAAGAAAAGAATTGCAATGGGTATTAATTTTAATTTAGAGATGTCGGAAAGTACATTACCTTCTTTTTGGTTGGTTATAAGTTTGTATGTGTTTCAAGTTGCTGATTCAAATATGATATTCTTATAGTCTCATAATTTTGTAAACATTATGTTGTAATTACTTATTACTGATTGTTCAACAACGATTGGCAACTAATATATTGTTTATTTAAAGTTGTAAAATGTCCAAATAGTTCAAACAAATACATATATGAATGAAAAACTACCACGTGTTCAAACATACTTTCTTTTCTATTGTCATTTATTTTGCATTATTACTGAGACAGAGATTTGCACTTGTTTATTCCAGTTCTTATATTCTAGAGTACTTCTATAGGAATGGTGTGGGCAGATTTGACACCTGGGAGTTACATTCTGCATATTACGTGTTTATGGATCAGAATGGGCACAGATACATGTGGTTATGATTTGGAGCAAGCTGTTCTTTGGCAGAAGCAGGAATGTCTCAGTTTTCTTGTCCAGCTCCTTTCGATGCCTCTCTATCTTTTCCCTTTTGCAGATTCTAAAAACACTACCTTTAGCATTAGCCTAGCATTTTTATTCCCCTCGTGTACATTTTAAATTTTATCTTTTAAAGTCAAGGGACCTACTGAGCACCCCCGCCTCGTGCCCTCTGAACGCCCCCTGGCAAATGAGCAGGCCTCACCTCTTTTGAGCACCGTACGATTGACCATGTGACTTTGAGCTAGCCTAGATTACAGCCGTTTAAGTTCATTGCAGAAGGTAAGGGCAGGTATCGGGGCTTCATGGGGGATTAGGAGCCCAAATTGGTTCCAGGTCTCTACGAGAGGCTAATGACCAGGTTGCGCTCGCCCGACTGATGGTGCCGCCGCGGACCGTACGTTACGAGAGGCTTTGGACTCCATGCAGGACAAGTCTGACGTGATTTGAAACCCCGGCATAATCTCAACCACATGGCGGTACCTGTAGCGCTAAGTCCACGCTACATGTTTAGTACGTGAAAGCAACGAGAGAGGGACGGAGAGAACGCAAGAGAGGTCAAGAAAAGGTGGACTTGATTGGTGGATGAGATATGCTAGATCTTTGTGCTGATACTGTAAAGATGTACAGTTGAACTTTGAACTTACCCGCACCATTGGGTGATATTTTGAACTTCATCAAGATGTACACGTTTAAGCTTTAGTAAATGCATTGTTGTATTGAATGATTATGTTTTTATCATCGAGTTTGAAAAGAAGGAATAGTCTAATATGAATTTATCTATTAACCTTTATTTAAAACAACAACAACATGAAAAGTGACCTGGGCCAAAGTGAAAACTGATCAATCATAAAAACATTTACACACAAAAAAAGAGATGAAGAAAGATTAAAACAGAAACTGCATTTAAAAGTACAAACAAAACATAAAACACATAATATCTTCTACATTTTACCCAAGCCACCAAAGTAATATAGTGTATTTTACAAATTAGTTTTGGTGTGCGGGAATAGTCTGTATAGTATGAACTGGACACCTCTAACTTCTCTATTTTCACAGCATAAACATTTCACATTTTTTTAATACACAAATTGCCTCAGAGTTAGCTTTGTAATCTATAGCCTCGCTCACGCCCGCACACACTCTGCTATAGCCACCGTGGTGCTGATTGGTCAGAACCGATTACACGGTACGTTTCTGTCATCACACTACGTCATCACTAGACCATATTATAGTTTCATGTAATAATTTTTATCAACAGAGTACCTGAGAACCCATTTCTGGAGACACCGTCACGGGATGAACGCCAATGTTTCCAGGAGTCGCCGCTACATGTTACACATTCATTCTCCTGGCAGAGCCTTTTAGAGACTGATTAGATTGCACCAGTAAAATGTTTCATTACACCATAGAATTATCGCAGAAAGATTTCTCCTAACATTTACAGTACATACCTATCCATTTGATCTTTCCAATTCAAAGCTTTCTCCAAGAGTGACCTAAAGCCGTAGTTCTAGGTCCATGCATCTCATTTCCAAGCCTTATCCTCTTGTCTTGGTCACCTCCAGATGACCCACCGCTCTACTCTGCCATAGCCACCGAACCAATGGGGCGGCCAGAGGAGGCTTTGTGGAGCTGGCTTTGGTGATAAAACTTCAGACAGCCTAATTGATGGGCTCGCTGACATAACAATGCCTCGTGAAAGGCACAGAGTAGCCCCACGCCTGGTCCTCATTTCTGGACAGCTGGAGAGGGGAGCGTGGAGCCCCTACAATGCACCAGGAGCGGGGGTCCCAACATGAGGGGAAGGTGGGAGCCGGGCCTGGAATGAAAGGAGTCATTTGTAACTCAAAGCTGACTTTCAGATTCCATTGGGTGATAGGAAGATGGAGGTGGATCGGTCATGATCAAGTGCACAGCGAAAAGACAGAAATACTGACCAAATGTGATGGATATATTTATAATACTGTAAGCATTCAACGAATTACTATGAAGAAGATACTTATTTTTTAATCATAGTAGAGGCATTCTTGTAAAAAATCTTGATGAATTGAAAGACTATGGATGTCACGATATCAATATTTTATACATTTATTGGCTCTATGAACAAGCAAAAGTTCAGAAATGTATGTTTAATCGTTCACTATACATATACTACATGAAAAATGTATCAACTTCATGTTAATGTTGTTGGAGATGTTTTGTTGGATATTCTAGTTGGACTTTATTTTTGAGTTCATCTCTTCCATATTCATTTTCTTAAGCAGTATTTAGTTGTACCATGGAAAATGTTGAGCTCATAGAAATAACTCACATCTTAGTTTGATTGTATGTTGGCATCAAACCCACAATCTTTTTACCAATCCATCAGATCTCCCGCTTTTGCATCCTGGGCTCGTACAATGGTCAGAACAGAGTGACTGCTTCATCCTCAGCCAATAGTCGAATGGTTCGGTTTTGTTTTGCAAATCAAAACTCATTCATCCTGTATAGCTGTGTCACCTTTGATACCCAGAGCTTCCCACTGCCCGCTCGCTTTGACGGTAAAATGCTGTAAAGTTGACATGAGCGAAGAAATTACCCGAGGAAAACGAGGGAGAGAATAGAGAACCATGACGCGTTCAACACCTGTGCTGCATTTAATACTTGAGGAATGTCTCCCCGGTGTCTGCAGCAACCCAACGTAATCAAAAGCTTTATTAAAAGGGGGCACGAATAGATCATAAGGCACATTAAAAATATCCTGGTGTTCCCTAGTTGACGGACAACCGTTCTTCTGTTGCAGGAAAATTGGGAACTTTGTGGGGGACCAGGGTGAGGCCCCAACAATGTAGTAAAGGCAGTTTAATACAATCCTATTAAATCCACTTTTTTTCTTGTGTCTTCCAGGTTCATCAATGCCAGGAGAAGAATAGTACAGCCCATGATCGACCAGTCGAATCGAGCAGGTAAGAAGACACGCCACAAATTACATTTAAACAAGACTCTATATTTATTTACACTTGTTATTAGCTTTGTATCTGCTTTCACATGAACATTTGTGAATTGCAAATTGTCCGAATATTCAAACGTTCAAAAGGAATATCTGAATACTGGAAAAAATCAAATGGAGCTAAAATTCTTTTTTCATTTAGTTGTTGGATGTTAAATATGAATGTAAGATGATAAATATGAATATCTAGTCTATATACCTAACAGAAAACACCTAAAACAGCTTTATTTTGACTGTATTAATATTTACCATTAATTGTGTAAATAAATAAAATAAAATGATAATAATACAAATGAATAAATAAATAAATACATAAATACATAAATAAATAGATAAATAGATAAAAAAAATATGCATTAAGAGCAACATGCATAAAAGAGGGCTGGAAAAAAAGATATTGCCCAAATGCATGATTCAGTCTGGTCTGAGCAGCACTGATTATATAGAATACATATAAAACATATTTTACCAGAGGAAACCATGCTCTGTGTGATTAGCGCTTCCTGCACACTCAGCGGGAGGTCATTTCAACAAACAAATTAAAAAGCAGATTCATGTTACAAGTGTGGGCGTCTCTCCATTTGTGCCATTCCTGTGATACGGAGTGGGAATTTTGACAAAATTTGGGGAGTGAAATGGAAAAAATAATCAGCATGACTAACTGCAACCACTAATCTGAAGCAACACGATAATTCCTGATAAGACTGTTAGGTTACAAGACATGACAGGAACAGTGCATGTATGAGATGTTTTTATCACAGGAGATAAGCAGTCATTCAGAACTGTGAATGCTGCTGAATGTCAATAGGGGATTTCCATGTGTTTAGCCCCTGTGTTGTTCAATAATTATGATAATTGGCGTTGTGGTGGAAAGGTTAAAAATGGATATGAATATGAAGAAAGCTATGGAATTGAATCAAGATTGGCAGTAGAATTAAGGAGCTATTTTCACCCCATTCATACAACCCATAATATGTTTGAATGTAGTATTAAGGCTATTATCTTACATTTTATTTAGCTTGTTTTGTGGGACTTGCCACATAATCGTTAGAATTCAGAATAAAATGAGTCAACAAATAATCAAGTTACTGATAAAAATATAGAAAATGTTGAGCATTCATTTTTTCTTTATTTTGGACACAAATGGGTCCCTCTAGAGAACAATTACAAACAATTAAAATAACATACATTCAAAAAAAAACTGCATCACTATATGTTTATTTGGAAAATGCTTTGTATATTTGTATTATATAAAAAATAAAAAAGTAACGCCACATTTTGCTAGTTAGACCATTTAAAAATACATATTGTCACCCATAGCCACCCGATTGCTACTCAACGCCATCATCTCTGCTAGCTAACCTCTCCACGTATTCATTTTGACCCCACACAGCCAACAACACAAGGGTTAAGCCAATCCCGCTGTAACAACAATGATGAGCGCATGTGCCTGTAGCCTCCGTGATTGGCCAAACGGGCTTCTGCTGCACATATCCTCTCCATCCTGTCGAACTGCATGCTTTTGTCTGCGCACAGTCCAAACAATGCTTCTCTGTGAACGCCTTTTGAATGACAGCGGCCGTGCTAGCTAGCGGCCGCATGCCGGAGAAGCCCGTGTGCGTTTGCGTGTGTGTGTGTGTATGTGCTCGTTTCTTTGCATGCCACGCGTCAATCAGTGCAAACATGACCAACAATGTCTAACAGTATGTCTGGGCTAGAGCTGGGACAATATGCTGATTGTCTGGTGTTTTTCTCTCCTTCTCCCCCCCTTTCCCCGGCCCCCCCTCCCTCTTCCCGTGTTGATGTCCACGTTTTGACTACAATCAGGTTTTCTTCTTGATCCTTCAGTGAGCCAAGGAGCGGCGTACAGTCCCGAGGGCCAGCCCATGGGCAGTTTCGTGCTGGACGGGCAGCAGCACATGGGGATCCGACCGGCAGGTGAGTGCGCCGCCCGGTCTGGACCAGGACATGGTTTTGAATGGACTGTATACGGCGCATTTATTAACAAGCATGTGACAAACCAGACTAACAATACAATTATATGGTCAAATGTATTAATTAGCATTGGGCAATATGGCAAAATAAAAAGCTAGGTCAGAATTTATATTCGAGGTGACTAAAGAAGCTGCAATAAATGACTGTATAAATATTTAGCCTGTATATTGGCGTATCAGATATAGTGCGGTTCTTTTGCTTATTGTTATATCCTCGAACTATTAAGGGGTAAGGTATTATTGAGTAGTTACTAGTAGTTACTATATAACTACATAAACTTTTGTTCATTGTAAATTAAGTCTTTATTAAGGCTTGTTATAAAGTGCTACCATTTGATTGAATGCCAATAGTTAAAGTGATTCTTGCACGCATCTATATATCTAATACCTGCTAGTTATTCAAAATGCTAAAATGCATGTGCTGAAAAGATATTGTCATCATAAGGTGTTCGTACTTAAACTTACAGATAAAAATACCTTCTGCACGAGTATCCCTAACACTTTCTTGCCCTAGCTCGCCACTACACCCTTGACCCGCCGCACACTCACACACCACTTATCACCTTGTTTAGCTTTAGCATTAGCTCCCCTTGTTAGCCGCTAATCCTCGCATTAACACCAGTCCCCTGAGCGCTCTGCTGCCTGTCCCGCTTGTTGTTCTTCCTAACCTGACACATGTGGGTGGAATCTCTCACAAATAAACTATCTCTGCACTTGTTTCCTCCCTTTTTTTCCCCCTTTGCTGACGCCTCTTTTCTTTCATTTCTCTCCTCTCTCCAGGGCCTATGAGTGGAATGGGGATGAATATGGGAATGGATGGGCAATGGCACTACATGTAACCCCTCCGTCATGTAAAGCAAAAAGGCAAAGGGGGAAGTAAGTACGGGCTCTTTTCTTGTTTTTCTTGTTTTGTTGAGGGTTTTTTACACTTGGTGGGTTGTGGGTTCGTTGTATTTTTCTCACATAGTTTCATTTCACTTGAGCGTCAACGCGGTTTGCTTCTCAGCAGGCTCCACACCGCAACGTCATCATTTAGAAAGAGCTCAGATCAGTGCCGTTGAACTGTTGGATTGTAGGTTTGTAGACCTGGTTAATGGTTCATAGCACTGTAATTACTGGGACTATCTACATGCACAGAGGTCAATGTCTTCTCGGTCAGCAGAAACAAACACAATAGCTTCAGAAATCGGTGCCATTATTCAATACTAAAAACTTAAATGTTGTCAATTGAAAGGACTTGAAACCATGAGATTAAAATTAGAAGTTTGTGGAGCCAATCACCGGCTCAACATTTGTGAATTATAATCATCAAATTGTAGAATGTGAACCCAACTGGATGCAACAAATTATATCATTAATTTTGGTACGAAAAGTCCAGTGGGTTTGGATGCAGGTGGTGGTGAAGAAGAGGAGACGTTGAGAGGTTGAGGAAGCTGGTGGTTCTTCTTCTGCTGCTGTTGTGGAAGTGGAGGTGGAAGTTAATTTATTGAACCTTGGCTTAGGAGACGATTGCTAAATATTCCACACTGTGATTGACGATCTTAAGTAACTAACGTAAGGAACTGCCCGTTACGCAGAACGCCTGGTGCAAGGACAGCCGTGCATTCAAACCATAACCGGTTTAAATGTATTTTGTGTTATCTTGAAAAGCTATTACAGCCCAAGGTCTGAGAACATGAATATTAACTATATGCTAATGCGATTCTAATATTTTGGCATGGACCACATCTCCCTTCACAGTTTTAGACCTTGTATCCAGTGTTCATGTCAACTCTTGTTCATCAACATATTGCTCTTGGGCTCCTTCAGCGTCCATAGACAACCAATTGACTAAACACTCCAATATTATGGCTTGGAATAGAATGTTTCTCTTGTGGTATAAAGTCTGGCCTGGAGATATTTGAGTGCAGTGAAATTCTACAGAAATGCAACAGTAAGTAATTGCATTAAGTCATTGTTCACACTTGAGTACATTTGCAGAGTTTTGATTGGACAATGTTGTGGCCAGTCAGGTTTAGTTAGATGAATGTAACTGTAATTTAGCTTGAAGCAGTATTTTTACAATTCATTTTAAAAGGATGGCCTAGCATGTTGTGCAAAGGGGCAATTGAAGATCTTAAGAAGTATTGTAAGCAACTAAATGTATTGCAGTTTTTTTCCCTACACAGTGTTGTGAAATGAAAATGGTTATATATATATTTTTTGTTGACCCATCATAAAAGTAAATTGTTTTCGAGTCAGTACGTTTTGCCACTCATCCAAAGAGCTTCTTCAGTTCTGACAAAGCTCTGGAACGACAGTTTTACAGTTTTGCAATGGACGACGACATATATTTCACAAACATCTGAGTTTTATTTTGGCAAATATCATGTCTATTTCCCCTTTCAAACGTTTTCCATGTAAGCTAGCTTAGTCTTAGTGGCGTTGCATCTGTCTCCAAATCCCAGTATAGGCATTTTCTGAGAAGGGTCCAGTAGTTACCAAATGAATAGAATTCTTCAGAAGAGGGAGTAAATTGTCCTGGGACAAAATGAGTCGGAATTGTGGCGCCATATAACCGTAAAACGAGGGACGACCCAACCTGGCAAAAAAATAAAAACCTACAATTTATTTATCGCCAACAACATCGGCATCACTCTCCCCATCCTGGACAGCCAATGCAAACGTTGGACATTTAGGGAAAAAATAACATCTCCAGGGAACGGGGGGCTGCCGGGGTGGAATTAAGCAGGCTCCAGTGAAGCGCTAAAGAAGGAGACGTGAAACTGTCCTCCGAGTGAGATAAATCTGTCTCGAGCCACGATTGATGCCCAAATTATCTTATATGCAAAGACGGGAACACGGCAGTACATTACAGGCCCGTAGAGAGATAAACGGGCCGGGGGGGACGTGGACTGTCTTTTCACAGGAGGGGATACAGGGAGGTGGGGGTATGTTTTGATTATTTTGTACTGGATGGAGACGATTTAAGATTGACTACCGTGACCAAAGACACAAGAGAAGAGAGACATTGGAATGGATTTATAAGGTTGTCGAAATTCCAGCACTTAAAATAGTGTTACTGTTTGCTCATTAATATGCAGAACTATGGCTTGATTGGAACATCCCAGTGAGGACCAACTGTCGAAACATCACAGAGATTTAAATGGATTTTAAATAAATTCTTAATGCAATTTCAGATTCCACCAGTTTGCCATCCACCTGTTTTCCTGGCACTGCAACGAGACTAAATTATTCTTCGCGCTGCAAGGTGTAATCTGATTATGACACACGACAAGGCTTCTTCTTTTTTGGAGTATGAATATAAGATACGCAAGCATTTTATGTAAAAAGCAATAATTGTATAATCTGAAGGTATACGTTCCATCCACCTCTCAAACCTTCTCTGAAATCGAGCTAATATGCTTACTCCTGACCTTTACTTTCTTAGCGTTTAGTTTTGCAGTAACAAGATAGCGTAAACATGAGTTTTAGCAACTAGCATGTAACTATCATCACTGTCAACAGCTAAATTGCTAAATCATTGCTTGTACTTTAGCATATACCGTATATTTTACAAGACATAGGTGAACTTCGCTAACACTAAATATTGATTTATAAAAGATTAAGGGAGGAACATTATCATTACTTTGTTCCCTCATTCTATTATCTTGTGACGTACATTTTCCCCCGCAGCCACTTTGCATTGGTGGCTATGCTAGCGAATATTTTATTTTGCAAATGATATTATTTTACAATCCAGTTAAGTTTAGGGTTAGCGCTGGGAGAGGTTTGCTAACTGGATTTTGGCAGAACTGCATCGGTGTAAAACTGACGCTCTTATGTATCGTTTTGCTGGTTTCAAAATGTGGCTAATCCTGGCTATTCATATTCTGTGTGTAAAAATATATATATTCCCTCCTGGACTATAACATTCATGCATTTTACACTTCCATATTCCTGGATACCTAATTCCACTTCTTGCGTGTAACTGCGCTCCCCGTTATAGCCCTACACACATTTACGGCTAAATGGCCATAGCCTGATTAAAGCGGGGCCGTTCTATGGAGCCACACTGCTGACATTTTGAAAAATCAAGACATATGACATCCCGAAGGCGGCAGGCTGGGGCAGACGAGCTTTTATTTAACACCTAAACTCCTATGCCCAATGAGCCACAATATAATAACACTTACCTTGATTAAAAGATCCCTTTATATGTAAATGGTCGCCGGGAATTTCCGAAGGGTCACAGCAGCAATTCAAGCAGTAGACATTTTTTCTCGCCTCTAGTCTCTCCCTCTTTTTCTCTTCCAATGCTCTTCCTTATGTCGCTCGCCCCTTGCCCTTTCTGTCTTCCCTAATGGCAATGTAAAAATGAAAGGAAAGAAAAAAAGATGACGAATTCTGGAAGCAGTGTTCCCTAAAACAGCCCCACATAGAGACAACATTTGCTCAGGTTGGCTAAGTCTTAATATAGGGCCATATAATTTGGAGACGACTTAATTGCGCAATGCACTTTATGCTTCATGACCAATTACATTAATAGCTTAATACAGAGGAATATTATCCGCTCTTGATTTGATTACACAGGCTCACAATATGGTATATTTGGTACTTAATTATGGACAGCCGTTGAGCAGGAGCGCTGTGGCAGAACAGAATTGTACAGGAGGCATGCGGAATGACGAAAGAGGGTGAGGTTATTGTCTTGGATGGTTTTAGCACTCTGGTTAATAAAAGAGGAAGGGGGGCATGTCGACTTTACGGAATGGCAACGGATTACAAGGTTGGAGATTAGCAGATTACAGTGGCTGAAACATCTGCCGGGCCTTTTCACAGGAGCTGATGCAAGTTATAGTGAGGTGAGGGTTTATTTAGTGGTGGTTTAAGAGACTTGTGATGGTAGAATTGGACCTGGAGAAAGGTGGTTAGATGATAGTGTAAAACTACAGGAATCACAGGTCTTTTAAAATGTCACATGCCAACGTTTCAATTAGTCATGCAGTATTTAAGTTTAACATTAATAAGCATTCTATTGTCCCTTGTATTTGGCGACCGCAGTGACCCCGCTCCAGTTTATAGCTATGAGTACCTAGCTAGTTTTTAAAGCCAAAGTACTTGAATAGAACCCACCGAAAAACAAGAAGGACATGCGGCTCAGGAATCACACCCAGAACCTTTTTGCTATGAGGCATGAATACTAAACGACAGCATGACCTGAAAGACAAAGTCTAAATCTCAAGCTAAACTAATGAGATGAAAATTGTGTTGTTGTTGTTGTTGTTAAAAGATTTATGAGTTTAAATTGTCCAAAAAGGGTAGAATTTGAGTATTACACAATAGTTGTGGACAAAGCTCGACTTGGCAAGAGCTTGAAATTGTTTACATTATGAAGTCGTCTGAGAAACAGCCGAAAAGCCAGAAAAATGCTCAAATTTACGATGCAGCGTAGCAGTATAAACATCCCCTTCGAAAATGGACCCGCTTTCAACCAATGATCCCTGTCATTAATCTTATAGCGGGCCTTCCCTCTCTCTTTCTGTGGCTCCTCACTCTCTCTCTCTCCACCCCTTTGCTAGGCCCTCCGGTGTCATTCCTTAATTGCGGTGTACTAAGGTGGAGGAATGCGGCGAGTGAGCATGCCTAGTGACCTTCCAGTGACCTCTCCCCTCCTATTACTGCTCCTAATCCCCCAGGGCTTCACGTTACAAGCCAGGACCAGGACCTATAGGTATCCTCCCACCACCACCACCACCTTGGCTCCTCAGGGACGCCCCGTTTTCCCCCTCGGTTTCTCCCCACGGGGCAGTCCTAGTTTGGCCCTTCTGATTCCGACAAACAGTGGCCGAGTGTAAAGGCTTTTCAGAACCCTTAGCTCTGGGGATGCATAGGGCCATCCGAGGGGACATACCCACCTTTCCCTTTCCGCTGGACGGCCTTTCATCCTCTGACGTGCTCTGGATGCGTCCTGCTTCTTTTTACTTGGAGTTCCCTCTTGGTTTCAAAGCGCGCAGTTGGTGATAGTTATTGACACTGAGGCTGTGAAATGTTGGATACACTTGTTGTAGAGGAGCTTATGACTTCATGTCTGATAATAAGAACGTACAAATCCTTTTTACGAGTGGAAATGTAACGGCTAATAGCATTCTTAGCTAGCAATTTTGCGTTTCTAGCATGCAAAATTTCCACCCCAAACTCCTACAACCACCAGTTTTCAAGTTTATTTTTGATGATGCACTTTGTAGAACTGTGTTCAAAGGGAAAGTTTAGTCATTAGCCATGTAAAATTAGCATATAGGATAGCATCATTAAAAGTAGGTCTATTTTAGCATTAGGTGGATTGGAACGCCATTAATGTTGCTAAGCCCTATTTCATCTGTTCCATACGCATTACTTTGGTTTATTAAAATTAAAAGTCAATACAATCACCTACAAAGTGATCAATATTAGCTTATTAGCTTACATGGTTTCTTAAGCTCTTTACATGACAGAAGATTTTACATACTCTTACTTTCCAACCAATATTCATAGCAGAATGTAATACTTGGAATGTTATTAAACGCCATCCAAGCCACAACACTAAAAGCCCACAAGAGAAATCCAAGTAACCGTTTCACCACGGAAAGTCGATACAAGACTGTATTTTAATGACAAATTCAGAACTTCCACTTCAGGTGACTGGACTGTGACAACATCCATAAAACGCCATACTTTGTTTGGCTTAAATCGTGGAGCGAATCTTAGCCGCTAATCCCTAGTGCGATGGTGTTACCGCCAGCCAAGTACTCAATTATTTAAGCACTTCTTTAAGGGGAGTCTAAATCAAATATGTCGGTAGTGGCTGGTCCCCCGGAGAGGACAGCGTGGGGACGGGGGAATTGACTACTCTCCTTGTAAAAGAATTAAGGCGAAGTACATGTCGATAGCTTGCTTCCTCGTGTTCGGTTTTCAAATGCAGAGGACTATCATGTTGTCTCCCATTGAAGTCCCGATTTAGTCCGTTTGAGACGTAGCAATATTTTTATTCAGTTTATTTGGGTTAGAGTTGTGTTAGTAGTCTCCGTTTAGTTATGACTTTTTAGTGTTCGTTCAGTCCTGGTTTAGTTATAGTTTAGTAATTTAGTATAGTTTTTGGTCCTAGTTTTTAGTCGTTTTTTGGTCATGTTATAATCCAGAATTAGTCCTGGTTAGGTCCTGAATCAGTCCTAGTTTTGTCAAACATAGTCTGGTAATAACCCTAATCCCATCCTGGTTTGGACCTGGTTAAGTCCTAGTTTTATGTACTGTAAACATATGTCTATTAAAAATCAGATTTGGCACTCTATGACCTCTATTTGGCCGTGTTTATATCCTCTCTTGGATCCTTTGCACCCTTGCGTCCTTCTACCCTTCCCTTTAGCCTAGCACTGTCTGTTTGTGGACCCAGGGATCATTTTCCAAACCTGAGATGTGACCACAACGCTACTGGGCATTGTAAACCACTCACCATAGCCCAAAATAGCCTCAAAGCAATGGCGTGTGTCTTTACTCTGCCGGGCTAAAGAGGTGTAGGCACGGAACGGTCTCGTAAAATGCGATCAGCTATTTGAAATTGAATTCACCCTTCATTGCATTGGGCTGTCAAGTGGCCACACATATGCAAGCTAATTTGTGATAGAAATACAGTGTGAAAGCTGTGTTGACATGAAAGATTAGAGTTGGAGTTTCGGTTCAAGAAGAAGAAAAAAAAAAAGAAAAGAGAACTATTTCATTAGATTTTTGCCAAACTTTAATGATATTACAACCATTCTTCTTATGGTTACGTTATTCCTGACGCGGCATCTTTTCATTGTAATGTAATGTTAGAAACACAGTAGGAATATTAAGCTAATTGTTGTAAATATTTGAAGTCTAATCTCTTGTTTGTCGTTTGTGTTTTGTGCTCAGGTCTGCCAGGCATGCCCGGTGACTTCGGCCCTCACGGCACTCCTATGGGCATGAGCATGGCACCCTCCTTCACCCACCACCACCCTCCTCACCACCCTCACCCGATGACCTCGCCCCACCCCTCCCACCTACACCACGGACCACCCCTGCACCACCAGCACCCCGCTGCAGCCGCCTACCTGCCCGGACACCACGCTCCGTCTCCCCACCACCACCACCACCCCGCCGCCATGCTGATGCACGGAGGAGCGCCCGGCCACCTCCACCCACCTCCGCACCACCCGGAGATGTCCACACAGAGGACCCCCTTAATGTCCCCCATCGACCCCAGCGCCGGTGGGCAGAGCTTGGACATCCACGCCCAGTGATGTCGGGGACTCGCCGGACTGAAAACCCCGCCCCACAAGACAAGCAGCTACTATGAAAAAACAAAAACATGTGATTTTTTTGCTCTTTGTAAGACCAGAATTTGACGCTCTTCGAAATTCCACAACGAGCTGTGATGATTTTGTTTTTTTACTTGTCAAGTTTGCTACTTTGATCCAAAAACGTGGACCAAGCTGAAACTTTGTAAAGACTTGGGATATTTTGGTTAAACATTGGCCCGGAAAAAAACAAAAAACGGACACGTGAAGACAGACTTGTTTTTCTTCCGCACCTGTTTAGTAACGTCGGGAAATCAATCCACTCTGGAAAAAATGGACAGAAAGACTCCAAGAGTATAACTACTGTAGTATAAAGTATAGATACTAAGTTAAAACTTGTGCATTTTTGGGTTGGTCACTAAGTTTGTTTCCTGAAGCTAGTTTTTAGACTATTTTCTCTCTCTCTGTCTCTCATTCACTGTGTGCACTCCAAATCTGGAGGAGAACTGTCTTGCAGCACAGCATCATGGGAAAAAAATTAAGTTTCCGAAACGCAGAGAGGGGCAATCAGATCCTGCCGATCCGACACAAAATGTAAGACACGGCGGGGAAATGGCTGCTAAAACGACAACACATCACACCAGAAAATTTACTTTGAAAATCCGATTACTTTCTTTTTTCTTTTTTTCATGAATGAATGTTGCCCTGTATTTTTTTCCCCCCGAAATTCTTTGAAAACGCCCAAGCACTGGATTGTGTTGGTTTTTATACATTTTAATTTTAATAATATTTTATTGTTTTTTGTACCCTCTGGACTCTCGTTGGTCGGAGCCCGTTGAAGGAAAAAAAACTTGGAAATATCCTACTAGCGCTTCTCTACTTGTAATTTTTTGTTTTTGGTTTTTTTGGCGAGGATCAACAAAAGTGGCCATACAGACTTTATATATTGACACTGTTGATTCAATGGCACTGGAGAAGCCGTCGGTGGTCGGATGCACCAAAAAAGAAAAAAAAAAAACTCAAAAAAATTGATGGGGAAAAAAAACTTAAATTATGAACTCAATGCTTTTGGCGGGAAAAAGCTGAGAGAATATTGTATCAAACTTCGTACAAAAGTGGCCATACAGACTTTATATATTGACACTGTTGATTCAATGGCACTGGAGAAGCCGTCGGTGGTCGGATGCACCAAAAAAGAAAAAAAAAAAACTCAAAAAAATTGATGGGGAAAAAAAACTTAAATTATGAACTCAATGCTTTTGGCGGGAAAAAGCTGAGAGAATATTGTATCAAACTTCGTACAGAGTTCAGTCTATTAATTGTTTCATGTTAGATATTCTATGTGTTTACCTCAATTGAAAAGAATGTTTTTTGCTAGTTTCAGATCTGCTGTGGCATTGATATTGTATGTCCATAAATTCCTTCCTTTTTCAGCACGTGTCCCTCACTAGATGATAAGATGCCGTCTCCCTTGAGCTTTGTCGAAAGTACATGAAATACTTGTATGAGGAGTGTGACGTAATGTTTCAAAGGTGTTCAGTCACAAAATGCTGTAATAAATATTTCATTTTTTGATTTTTGTTAGATTTTTGTGTGTCTAAGTGTCTTCTGAAAATGCACGGTTTGTTGTTTTCCTCATGCGGAAATTGTCCAAAAAGACTTGACATGCATTTTTTATTTATTTATCTTTTTTGAAAATGAATCTGAATTTTAGTTTCAGTAGATGAATTAACTTAAGCTTGGTTCTTATATAAAGTAGCCTATATTTATTATTTTAATTGATGCTCTAATTATGACTTGGAAAATTCTATTAATATTATAAATTGTATTATTTGTAGGACCTGCTCTTAAGTGCACCATTCCTTAGTGACAGTATTTTCCAAATGACAGTAACTAATTGTGTCTAAAATAGATCTCCCTGTGGCAATTTATTTAGCCACTCACAAAAACATGCTAATTAGCTGTCACATGCAAATGAAGGGAGAGGAATTGCACTTGGTGAATTTAAAGACATGTCAACTACGACGAAGCTCTTTAACACACTTCAACTTCAAAAAATAAGAATGAAAATAACTTTTAAAATGTTTTTCAGCATTTATAAAAATTGAAGAGGGAATTCAAATAATAAAAGTAGGGAAAAAAATGAATTTTCACTGTATATTTGAAAATTAGCAGTAACAGTAAAATTGCACTTGGTGAATTTAAAGACATAATATTCTAATGTAATAATAATACATACATACATACATACATATACACACACACACACATAAATATTTCTAGTCATGATATTTTGTGTGTCTTTACAGTCAGAAGTGGTACACTTTGATTACGTGTATTTTCAAATGCGTGTATTTATATTGTCTCAAACATTGTATTTGTTTCTTAAAATATATTAGAAAATTTGAAGAAAAAAATATCTAATTCTGCTTAAAGTCTGGGGGTTCCACACGACAAACCCACTGGAGCCCCCTGCACTGGACCACGCTTTCTCTGAGCTTTCCCGAGGCTTGGGGATGTGTTATTTCTCATTGTGGAGCTCCGCCTGTCGGTGCGTCTGGGTACTGCACGCGGCCGGGCCTCCACACACTTCCACAGACTACGCCGTCTCCTCCTCCACCTCGACCCGCGTTTCTTCCTCCTCCAGTGGGTCTTCGCGGTCGTGTTTGCCCCGCGGTCATTTTTCTCCTCCTCGAGCTGGACTTAAAAAGAAATGACAACAAACCCGAGAGCTCTGCGCTTTTCACACATGCTTTTTTTTATTATTCAAGTAACGTTTGGCCTTTCGCACACAATTAAATCAATAATGGCAGTTTTGCTCTAGATAATAATCGTCAGAATAATAAAGTGAAACACACCAAACAATTTACTCTGAACGATTGCCACATTTGTTCGTTTTTTTTCTTTATTTGTAATTATTAATGGAAGCCTTTAAAATGCTTTTCCTTTCTAAAACTGCGATTTTACCATTTCAAAATGGAACGGCCCTCCTTGTCCAGCTGTTTTATTTTTTTATAATAAAGTTGCTTAAATCTATATTCTGTATATTTATCTTTATCCAATCTGTGATATACATAGTTTGTAATTAATTTTAATTTTCTACCTTTATTTACCTGTATGGACTAAGATTTTTTTTTTAAACAATTTGGAAGAGAAAATATGATGATTTTCTTCAACTTGGGCCTTTCCCGTGAATATTTCCTCGTTGCAAAAAAGAGAAATAAAAAAAGTAACTATGATTAATGACATGCGTGATTCTCATTGGCTGAACGCGGTCACGCAAACGTCTTCTCAACGGCACCATCACGCACAAATCTTTATGCATCGATTTTTCAATTCGCATTTTTTGATTCTTTTTATTTATTTATTTTTTCATGTTGCTCTTATTTATTTACCACTTTTTTTCTTTTTTTTAAACAGCTCATCACGCGCCTATAATAGTTTTACTCTGCACCAAACGAGCGCGCTGTTTGTTGATCACATGTGGACAAATGCGCCACACGTGTTGGGCCTGTGACCGGGCCTTGTGCGTAATAATCACGTCGTATATGTGGGTTAACACTGCTCTTTCTTTCTTTTTTACTCTGGTTAAGATCTCAACCAGATTTCGTGTTTTGTTAACGGTCTATTATTCCCCAAACGGAAGGAAGAACCGTTTTGTTTTGTGCACAGATTATCAGATGGAAAGAAAAAAACATCAACGCGTGGATTACTCGAGGCTGGAGAGGATTTTAATATTAATAGTAGCTTTCTCCCTCTTTCTTTTTGCTCTTTTCTTCTTTCCTCCTCCTCTCCCTCCCCCCGATGAGACAGAAGGTAGATTGGCTCTTCTGCTGCTGCTGCCTTCCCCCTTCTTCTTTTTCTTTTTTTCTTTTTTTTTTGCCGATTCGCCGTGACAGGGATGATGGATGATCCAGCCAGGCTAAACAACTCCTCCCCTCCATCTCCTCCCTGTCACACACACGCACCAGCAGCAGCCACAGCGCGGCTCTGCACCCCTAACCCACCACCACACTCCCACCCCACCCCACCCACCCTCCCACCCCACCCCACCCACCCTCCCACCCCACCTCACCCCCCCACCTTCCCTCACCCTCCCCCCCCCACCCTCCCTCACCCATGCCTGCTCCAGAAAATAAAACGCGCTCGTAGCCTATACGTGTGTGTGTGTGTGTGTGTGTGTGTGTATGTGTGTGTGTGTGTGTGTGTGTGTGTGTGTGTGTGTGTGTGTGTGTGTGTGTGTGTGTGTAAAGGCCTGTAAAGAGTAAAGATTAGTTATAATGTTATAATGTTTGGCGTTTTATTCAAATTTGAGCTGTTGAGAATGGATGTATTTTCTATAAATATTAGGCTGATACTTTGTTCATGGTCACAGTGACTAAACATGACAAATCAATAGATCAAACTTTAAAAAGTCTAGTTTTTTCCAGGCTTAATTGTCAGCTTATTGGTAAAGTAAGTATTTAATTAATTAGACAGAAAATTGTGTTCCACTGGATAATGCATTTTCTATTTTTTGCTGTTGTCGTTGATGTTGATTTTTCATGTTTTTTGCTGAGTTGGACAAACAATTAAACATTTACAATCAAAACAACAAAAAACAGCAGAAGCTGGAACTTTTTAGACTTGTCACATCTTCAAGAAACAAGTGCAACATTCATCAGAATAATATAGTCAACAAACGTGACTAATACTGAGCAGTTCTGGATCTCCCTTTTCCTCCCGCGCGGGGGGCTCCTCCGCCCCGGCTCCTCCGCCCCGGCTCCTCCGCCCGGCCCCGGCTCCTCTGCCCGGCCCCGGCTCCTCTGCCCCGGCTCCGGCGGGACTCGTGGGCGCGTATATTTAGCAGCGCACGCGGGCTAAAGGAGGAAAGAGAGAAAAGTTTAGACATTTTTTTGTTTGTTTTTTGTTGTTGTTGGTCACACGCACACGCACACGCACACGCACACGCACGCTGTCCTTCCGCGCGCAGCTGTCTGACCCTTCCTCGCCCTCCTCTCTCCCTCTCTCCCTCTCTCCCCCTCCACTCTCTCTCTCTCCCTCTCCCTCTCCCTCTCTCCCCCTCTCTCCCCCCTCCCTCTCTCCCCCTCTCTCTCTCTCTCCCTCTCTCTCTCTCTCCCCCTCTCCCTCTCTCTCTCTCTCTCTCTCCCTCTCTCTCTCCCCCTCTCCCTCTCTCTCTCTCTCTCTCTCTCCCCCCTCCCTCTCTCCCCCCTCCCTCTCTCTCCCCTCTCTCTCCCTCTCTCTCTCTCGCCCCCTCTCCCTCTCTCTCTCCCTCTCTCCTCTCTCCCATCATCACTCTCACTCTCTCCCTCTCTCCCCCCTCCCTCTCTCCCCCCTCCCTCTCTCCCCCTCTCTCTCCCTCTCTCCCCCCTCCCTCTCTCCCCCCTCCCTCTCTCCCCCTCTCTCTCCCTCTCTCCCCCCCTCCCTCTCTCCCCTGTGTGTCCTGACAGTCCGTGCGGAAAAATGTTGCCCTTGTTGTGTTTTTTCAGTGCTTTCTTTCACTTGCAGTGTCTTCACATTATCCACAATTTAAAGGATGATGATACATTATATTAGTTAAAAATATTACGTTTTTTTTATTCTGGGAAATTGGAAGCTCAACCCCACGAATAAGCAATGTAACAATGAATGGCTAAAGTGGAACATTCAAGTCTTGCTCTTCTAACACGTCACGTTTTACTCATCACTGAAGTGAACAGAATTTAAAATAAGAAAAAAGATTACAATTTTCTGGATATTTCTGTGACAAATGATTCTTTGCAAGAGGAAATTGTCAGCAAAGCCTGATGAGCTGGTTCATTCTGCAGACACACTTTTTTGCGTTTTCGCCATCAAAATTATACAATATATTTGCAGTGTCCCACTTTAGCACCTGCAAAATGTGTTTGGAAATACGAACCAACTTTTGTGTGTATAATTCTGATATATAGACTCAAAAATGCATTATATATAACAAAAACGTCCGTCCTTCTTTCCCCATGTTCTAGGCTTCAGCTTCCACTTAAAAGTTAAAACCTACCATGTAAAACGGAAAGTGTCTGTTCTGTTTTTCCTCCTAAACTCTTTCTAAATCCCTCATTTGTCCTTTACTCTTGCTCCAAACATTCGCGTCATAAACGTCGCCCTCGTGTTGATTTCCTAAACATTTCGGCCTTTTTACGCACCGTTCCTTTGCGCCATACGGTGTTCCTATGGTGACGCGGGCCTGCTGTGCGCGTGCGTGTATGTGTATGTGTGTGTGTGTGTGCGTGTACGTGAGCGCGCGCATGGGTCAGTCAGACAGACAGAGGGAAGAGGAGGCGGGGGTCCCTGGGAGAAAAGGGGGCTGCGTTTCAGGCCCGATCATTTATCAACGTCAGCCGCATAATGATTCTCCCCGCAGCCCCCTATTGATGAGGATAATTACATTAGCTCAGACTGACTGATCAATAAAGCCCCGCGGAGAATGCTTTATTATGACCCGGGCCAAAGGAAAAAAGCTAAAGTAAAAGCAAAAGCGCGCGCGGAGCAAAAGCAACGGGCCGCGCGGTGGATAAAAAAAAGAAAAAAGAAAAGAAAAAAGAACACAATGCAGACGCGTCCCGGAGACAAGGGCGCGCGCGCGGGATGTAACCGGCCTGGACAGCTTTTTAGTGACGTTTTTGTTTCTTTTTTACGCGCGTGTGTTTATCCGTGACGCACACAAAGGAATAAGTCTAAAGCCTAAACAGTTATGACGTTTTAGAAGATTTTTGGGATGTCACGCCGGGTGATTTATTGCACGTACAGTGTGTGGTCAGTGTGTGGTCAGTGTGTGGTCAGCGTGGACGCAGGAGGAAGGGAAAGGAAGGAGTTCTCGTGCCAAAGAATGCACAAAAGAGGTGTTTTTGTCGTTTACCTGAAGGCCTCGTGACTCACGTGACACGCGCGCACAAATATCACGAGTAAAGATTAAACACTTTATTATTAACACTATTATTAAACGTGGTAAAGTGGAAAATTGAACAAATGAAATAATGAAACAAAACACGTCATAAATCATTTGTCAGATAGATTTTAGGCTCCATCTCATAAAAAATATTGAGGCCTCCAATTGTTCATGACATAGATTTTTTTTTGACAATGATAATTTTACATAAACCAGCAAATTTATCAGATTTATCAAATTAAATCAAGGCCTTCTGGATATATATATATATTTTTAAATAAATAAATTTGCAAAATATAAAAAAAAAAAAAAACTTGGTTGTTTTTCTTTACAAATACACAACATTTACATCATTAGTGGAATAGAATGAAAAAATAAAGCAATCAAATGAAAAAAAAAATTACGACCATCAATCATTTCATCTTATAATTATTTTGCATACAATACAATGAGTTAGTGTTCACAATATATGTTATTTACCCCATAATAATGATAATAATTATCCCTATAGCTGCCTTCATGTGATATTTCACATCAAGAGTCGCACTGTCAATCACTTTAATTTGCATCGTCTCCAGTTCCGCGCTGAGGCCTTTTCTTTACAGTTTCATCCACGTTTCACCTTAAATATGATGCAATATTTGAATATTAATGCGGCTCAAGGCTCGTTATAGTTATGCTTTTAATGTCAACTAAATCTACCAACGAGAAGCTTCACTTTCCTGCAGCGCGTGACAAGCAAACGCTTCATGTCTCCTCCTCTCTCACTCCTCCCCTCTCACTCCTCCTCTCTCACTCCTCCTCTCTCACTTCTCCCCTCTCACTCCTCCTCTCTCACTCCTCCTCTCTCACTCCTCCTCTCTCACTCCTCCTCTCTCACTCCTCCTCTCTCACTCTTCCCCTCTCACTCTTCCCCTCTCACTCCTCCTCTCTCACTCCTCCTCTCTCACTCCTCCTCTCTCACTCTTCCCCTCTCACTCTTCCCCTCTCACTCCTCCTCTCTCACTCTTCCCCTCTCACTCCTCCTCTCTCCCTCCAGGACAGTAAAGTGTGACATTCATTTTTATAGTTTTCATCCTTAAATATGGGACATTTTCAAAGTCCTTTATAGTGGACAAAAGAGGGGAATCCTTCTTTTATAACCACACATACATATTTAAGTGATTTCATCCCCCAGTTAAATGGGTCGATCTTTCTCAAATTCAAGGTCGCCAGTAAGATAGAATTTCATTTTTATTTTTTGTATATTCAGTTTGTATCAAACAATTGGACCATGCACCAAGGAAATGCATCACATCAGTTATGGAAACGGATTGTTTTTGATTGTCTAATAATCGGCGCCAATGGTTCCAGTACAAAGCAAACAGGAGGGAGGACCGAGCATATCATTGTCTCACCCCTATTTTAGAGTCAGTGGGTCAGTCAACTGGACAATCGTTTTAATTATAGATGTTAGGCCATCGTAAAGAACCCCAATATTTTTGTATTATTAAGCCATCTATTTAACACTTTAAATAAATAAATCCAGCTTTTTCAGCATCCAAACTTATTATTATAAAATGTTGTTATCCTGGGTTTTCTCATTTGTTGGTTGATCCTGTCTGATTGTTGTCAATTAAATGTGAGTATTTGTTCCTTTTGGACATTCAGGTCATAGGTCTATAATGAAGGCAGAATTGAGTCGATCCTTCCCCTCTTCATGTATTAGAGATATGATGGCTTCTTTCCAGTTTGGAAGAATCTGAGCTTTTTTTAGTTGCCCAATAAAAAAGTTGTAAATGTAAGAGTAAATGTGTCTTTTTAAGCTTTATGCCACTCTGAGGTGAACTTGGAGACATATTATTCACTAAACTTTTAATCCATCAAGTATCCAGAATTTCATCTTCTGGGGTTTCCAACTCTCCATGTTCCAGATCAACAACTCAAATATAGAGCATGTAAATACCATCTTCAGTACCACCATGACAACCACATGCTGTTCTTGCCACACAACTATTTAAATAAGAGGTACTATATATAGCCATAATAACGTCATAATTAAAGTAATACTTCATAAAATGTAGTCAGTCAAAACAAAAGGATCCACACAACAACCAGATGTGTTTCTTAATACAAATGTTTTATGTGAAAATGAGGATCTAACTCCTGATGCTGTTCAGTTCTCTGCGTTCTGGTGCTTTGTGTGTGTTTTTTACCGTCACACATCACCAACAGAGAGTCTGGAGATGTAGCTGTCTCCGCACAAACATGGTGAAACTTTGCTTGTTGTTGACGTAAGCCTTCTGCTAAATCCTGGGTGAAAAACACTTTCTTGCCTTTTTAATGGAGGTCTCCTTTGATCCTTGCAGCTTGTAGTACCTGTTCCTTCTCTTATCAGGCCTCATGGAGGATCAGCATCATCTCCTCTGGCTGCTAGGACTTGCTATAGTGGTGCGGGACACTGCAATTCAATTTCTAGATACAAGGTCAAGCCCTCAACATTGTCCTTCTCCTCAGGTCTTGGTTTGTTTCTACAGGATGTGGACTCCAAATCCAGAATCTTGTTCTTCATGGCCTTGTTCTGTCTCAGTTTCACCATCTCTGCTCTCAGTTCCCTCAGCTCATCCAGATTGTCTGAAATACATTGTTACTCCTCTCAGATTTTATCGAAATGGTTGCCGTTCTAAACATCATTGACACCATCTTGCGGTGCAATGGAACTAGCATTGACACCACCCTTTTAAGTGTTGTCTATGAGGAGAAATATGAACTCAGTGAGTCAGCATCTGGACAGATTAGGTTCTCCTCTGAAGTTCACGAGAGCATGTGGACAAGGAGCACCCAGACCAAGACCCTGACAACCAGGGCCTTTAGAGGCAAGGAGGACGAGTCGATAGAAGTTAGATATGACCAACTACTTGCTACTAAGTTGATCTGGTGTGGAGTTGATGAGGTGCGTTCACACTTGTACATAGACCACCAGAACAATTGGATTAAACTGGAACTAATCCTGAACTCGATCAGGACTAAACCAGGACTAGAACAGAATCTACATCTGCTGCATTAAACTGGCTTTAAACCAGGTTTAGAACTAGATTTGACAAAAATATGGAGGGAACGTAGAGGAAAAGAGGAGATGAGACGAGTGTGGAATCAGCCGTGATAATAAAAACGGAACGAGAGTTTAGTGAAGCCTGCAGCCACGCGCAGCTTTATTTGAGCCACTTTAAGATTTAATTAGAGCCGCCTGGAGGTTTCTGGCAGTAAATAATGACGGTAAAAGGAGAAGATGGCGATTAAAATTGACGTTATTACACTCTGACACAGGCTAAATATTGCATAAGGAGGCATTTTAAACCAGAAAAGGGGGTTTGACTTAAGTGGACAATGTTTTATGGACATTAAAGTAACATTGTATTAAAATGGTTGATTAATTAGGCTAAAATTAGCAGGTTTGCATTACATTATTTTCTAATCTTAACTAATAACCTATAATAGTTCATATACAAAGACAAGACAAATAGACATTAGGCATTAGATATGATGACATAATACATTGTTAAAAGGAGACATATAACATAAAGCAGGTTCATCTTATATTCAGGAGAGCTAAATAGTCAGAATTTTTTGGTAGTTAAAACACCCCAAAAATACATATTTAATCACCAATGTCAATGTCAAAGCACATTGACATTTACGTTTAATACAGCAAAAATGTGACTTAGTTCTTTAAGATTGTATGTTTTCCATGTGCATTAAATGTTCACAAGCTTTCATCTTCTCCCACCAACAAGAAAACCATCTTATCTGGAGCCGAGGCCGCCCAGAGCACCTGTGGGGAGTATCTGCCGCGATATCGCCCCGATCGACCAATGAGGAGCTCCTCACAGTGCCACAGGAGACAGGACGTCCTCAGACAGTGAAAGGTACTGTGCTGAACACCTGAATGGTCTGTGGTTTCAGTTTCAGCCCAAATCCACAGAGAAAAGCACATCACAGAGGGCCAATGGTTCAAGTGATGTGTGGAATCAAACTGACAACCTCAAATGGTCTCATTGAGGCGTGACCTGCCAGTGAACCCGGGATGAGCTGCTGTAGTTATAGGAGAAAGGGATTTGAATTTAGACAGTGCATACAGTACTAAGGCTGTACGTTTACTGGTAAAATTGTCATGCTAATGGTTCAAATCTGTTGTATTGTACAGGGGCTGAAAAGGGGAAACTATATTGACCATAATCATATATATTTTCCCACATATTTTCCCATTTCCCCACTAAAATATAGTTTCCGACTGTCTCACAATGATCGTAATCAGTCGCTTTATGCTGCAGCACATTCACCCTCCCGACATCTCCCACGGCACACTGCTTTGTCCCATAGCAGACGCAGTCACATGGTAACCAGCCCTGCACTTTCCTCGACACAGGAAAACACATTCCCACAAAGCATGTATCCTGTAGCATGTTTGACAATTCCAGCTAAGATCATTTATGCTAATAGCCATTTTTTTGGGAATCCTATTAAAAATGTTTTACTTCAAAATAATTGCCCAGTTACATGGCTTATTATAGTGTACAGAAATGAAAATAGTAAATACACTTGCTGAAAAGGAAAAAAGGGGAAGTTTGTGTTAGACAAGGACCATAAACATAAGAGATCACATCTGACTTTGGTTTAAATCGATATAGATATAGAAACAAAGAGAGATACGTTACATGTACATAATGATGTGGTTTTGCTAATAACTTCCAAGTCTTTAGATGATTCACATATTGTATTCGTCAAACTCCAGGAGCAAGACAAACAAAAATACCAAAAGTTATCCATATGTTAAAGAGGTTCAGCTTTGGGGCCCCCCTCCTGCACACGGCCCCCTCCTGCATGTGCATAGATCCCTTTATATGCAAGCGGCCCTGCTCTTCTCTGTCCCTGTAACAGACGGTGGTCCAAAAGCACATGATCAGGACTCCTCCCATAATTCACTGGGGCGGGAGCAGGATATGTATGGGATGTTTGAAAGAAGAATGGACGGTTGTATTTACTGGCAACACCCAAGGACAGGTGACATGATGACAGGTGACATGATGACAGGTGACATGATGACAGGTGACATGATGGGCAATTTCACATCATTTCCAACCAAATGTATAGTATAAAGTATAAGTATACAGTGAATACATAAGGGACATACCATGAAGACAAAGGTGGGTAATACTCAGATATATTTACTCAGGTCACTTTTAATAAAATTGTACTTCCAGAGTAGTTTTTGGACTACATACTTTTACTCCTATGATATATTCTATAGTGTAAGAGTCTCTTACTTGAGTCAAAGTGTTGCCTCCTCTTCCCACTGTGAGTAAATCTACAGGTGACAAAAGCTTTATGTTGAAAATATGAAAAGGTTTTTTGTTTATTGCACTACTTCTAAAAATATGATTCAGTTTTTCTCATTTTGTCTGCTTCTTTTTTAAAATACCAGATTTTGTGCATTATTTAAAGTGTGTGTGAGTTGGATTGACATTTACCAGTTTAACTCCGGTTAATAAACTCCTGTTTATAATTTCACCTCCTGAAAGTTCCTTAATTATGAATGTGTAAAGGGTAAAAAAGAGTTATTTGTGCATAAATACTTCCGGAGAATAAGAATCTTGATAAACTTGACACTTGACTGAAACTTCTATGATGAATATTTACACATATTCCACGGAGCTAAATTATAATTAGTGAAACACAGTAGCGTGCGGTGACTTTTATGGATGGGAAAGCAGACCTGGGGTGTTCATCAACATTTAGTGGAAAATAGAAAAAAGTGTGACGCTCGGGTGGTGCTTTGAATGTCCCATACTTTATCAAAGTGCTAAAAAGATCCAATAGGACCAATTCATGACACACATTAGCGTTCTATGTTGTCAAATAACTGCCTGTATTTATATCTTATAAACGTGAACAGAGCCTTAGTTACAAACACAGACTTGTCTCTAAAACATCCTTGATTCCCACACAGGTTTATTCAGCGTGGTTTGAGCGCAGATCCATGGGTTTGAGGCTGTGTGGTCTTCAGAGCATGTGCTGACCTCTAGAAGAAGCTGCTGTCCGCTCTGGTTCTAAACGCTCATGTTAGAGAGCGGAGCATGAACGGGCCTCTGAACACGGTCACAGACTGAGCCGCTGTGGGAGAAGAAGAACCAAGCTTCCTGTGCAGTACTGCACAGCGGCCTGTAGAGGCCAGTAAAAGACACCATGAGGCAAGCTTCAGCAGCAGAAGTGAGGGGAAAACAGGCTTATTTGGGACAATTCATCTTTAGTTGTGACACACGGTATTTTTAGATTTTATTGGTCGACAACTGATTTCTCGGACCCCGTTCCACTGATGAAACATTAAAACCCGTCACATGCACTTTCACCTGTAATTACACTGTTGAAATGGCTTAGTCCAGACAGTCACTTGCGTAGCAGTTTTCGCAAATACTTCTTGGACCTTATACTTCTACTTAAGTAATTCTTTGTCTGCATGAAGGTCCCGGTGTGGTTCCCTGAGCGTGAACACTGCTCCTGACTCAAACACAGATGGAAAAGATATATCTCCTAATGGCCTAATTCACTTATTTATTGTTATGAAATTGATTTGCTTATTTTACTTTTTGACACTGTTTTAAAAGTGTGATTTCATTTTAAATCCTTTAGATTTGTTCATAAGATTCCAAAAGTCACTCCAATCCCTTCTTCCCGTCCTGAAGGCCACGGCGTTCCAGCTCCGGATGTAAACCTCGGCCGTGTCTTGGATAAACACACTTCGGCTGATGTGATAATAAGAAAATAGTCCTCTCTTTCCGACCATAATTCCCAGTGATAAACGCTCGCTCCTCGGCTCCCGCAACACAAAAATATTATGTCGCTAATGGCAACAGTTCAATATTATAACCAGTCGCATCTGCTCCAGGGGATATTTCCGGCCTTGGATTTCAGAAGGTCTGCACATGATCAAAGAGCCAGTTTGAGGAAGGATGACACAAGAACCGGGAACCACAGCAGCAGCAGCAGCAGCAGCAGCACAACAACGAGCCACTTGAGCCTCTCCTTCCCGTCCTCTTCACTGCCAAAAGTTGAGTTACTTCTTGTTAAATGGCATTTCTCTCTGGATTCCAGTTCATGTCCAATGTTATTTTGTGTAAATGTGTTTTTCCTGATGGTTTCGTTTGAGCTGTTCCTCCACAAGGACCACGCCAACAATGGAATATGAAAGAATGTTTATTGATAATAGTGATGAGGGATCGATGATGGATAGATGATGGATCGATGAAGGATCGATGATGGATAGATGATGGATCGATGAAGGGTCGATGATGGATCGACGATGGATAGATGAAGGATCGATGATGGATCGATGAGGGATAGATGATGGATAGATGATGGATAGATGATGGATCGATGATGGATAGATGATGGATCAATGAAGGATAGATGATGGATCGATGATGGATCGATGATGGATAGATTAAGGATCGATGATGGATTGATGAAGGATCGATGATGGATCGATGATGGATAGATGATGGATCGATGATGGATAGATGATGGATCGATGATGGATAGATGATGGATCGATGATGGATAGATGATGGATCGATGATGGATCGATGATGGATAGATTAAGGATCGATGATGGATTGATGAAGGATCGATGATGGATCGATGAGGGATAGATGAGGGATAGATGATGGATCGATGATGGATAAATGATGGATAGATGATGGATCGATGATGGATAGATGATGGATCGATGATGGATCGATGATGGATAGATGATGGAGTGATGATGGATCGATGATGGATCGATGATGGATAGATGAAGGATCGATGATGGATAGATGAAGGATCGATGATGGATAGTTGATGGATAGATGATGGATGGATGAAGGATGGATGATGGATAGATTATGGATAGATGAAGGATCGATGATGGATTGATGATGGATAGATGAAGGATCGATGATGGATAGATGATGAATCGATGATGGATCGATGATGGATAGATGAAGGATAGATGAAGGATCGATGATGGATAGATGATGGATGGATGATGGATAGATGAAAGATCGATGATGGACTGATGATGGATAGATGAAGGATCGATGATGGATCGATGATGGATAGATGAAGGATTGATGATGGATCGATGATGGATAGAGGATGGATCGATGATGGATAGATGATGGATCGATGATGGATCGAGGATGGATCGATGATGGATAGATGATGGATCGATGATGGATCGATGATGGATAGATGAAGGATCGATGATGGATCGATGATGGATAGATGAAGGATTGATGATGGATAGATGATGGATCGATGATGGATAGATGATGGATCGATGATGGATAGATGATGGATCGATGATGGAGTGATGATGAAGAGATGATGGAGCGATGATGGAGCGATGATGGAGCGATGAGAGTTGGCTGGGTAGAGACTCAGGATGGGGGCTCTGTCTCAGGTAATCAGCCGATTCAGAACCCCGCCTCCTTAGATGGTGATGTGTTAAGGTGAAGATGATAGAGACATCTCCTCTCCTCTCCTCTCCTCTCTCTCCTCTCTCCCTCTCCTCTCCTCTCCTCTCTCTCCTCTCTCCCTCTCCTCTCCTCTCCTCTCCTCTCTCCCTCTCCTCTCTCCCTCTCCTCTCTCTCCCTCTCCTCTCCTCTCCTCTCTCTGCCTCTCCTCTCCTCTCCTCCCTCTCCCTCTCCTCTCTCTCCCTCTCCTCTCCTCCCTCTCCTCTCCTCTCCTCTCTCTCCCTCTCCTCTCTCCCTCTCCTCTCCTCTCTCCCTCTCCTCTCTCTCCCTCTCCTCTCCTCTCCTCTCTCTCCCTCTCCTCTCTCCCTCTCCTCTCCTCTCTCCCTCTCCTCTCTCTCCTCTCCTCTCTCCCTCTCCTCTCCTCTCTCCCTCTCCTCTCTCTCCCTCTCCTCTCCTCTCCTCTCTCTGCCTCTCCTCTCCTCTCCTCCCTCTCCCTCTCCTCTCTCTCCCTCTCCTCTCCTCCCTCTCCTCTCCTCTCCTCTCTCCCTCTCCTCTCCTCTCTCCCTCTCCTCTCCTCTCCTCTCTCTCCCTCTCCTCTCTCCCTCTCCTCTCCTCTCTCCCTCTCCTCTCTCTCCCTCTCCTCTCCTCTCCTCTCTCTCCCTCTCCTCTCTCCCTCTCCTCTCCTCTCTCCCTCTCCTCTCTCTCCCTCTCCTCTCCTCTCTCTCCCTCTCCTCTCCTCTCCTCTCTCTCCCTCTCCTCTCTCCCTCTCCTCTCCTCTCTCCCTCTCCTCTCTCTCCCTCTCCTCTCCTCTCCTCTCTCTCCCTCTCCTCTCCTCTCTCCCTCTCCTCTCCTCTCTCCCTCTCCTCTCTCTCCCTCTCCTCTCCTCTCCTCTCCTCTCTCTCCCTCTCCTCTCCTCTCTCCCTCTCCTCTCCTCTCTCTCCCTCTCCTCTCCTCTCTCCCTCTCCTCTCCTCTCCTCTCTCTCCCTCTCCTCTCCTCTCTCCCTCTCCTCTCCTCTCCTCTCTCTCCCTCTCCTCTCCTCTCTCCCTCTCCTCTCCTCTCTCCCTCTCCTCTCTCTCCCTCTCCTCTCCTCTCCTCTCTCTCCCTCTCCTCTCCTCTCCTCTCTCTCCCTCTCCTCTCCTCTCTCCCTCTCCTCTCCTCTCCTCTCTCCCTCTCCCTCTCCACCACCAGGACCCTGGCTTTGTGGCTCGCTGCTGTCACACTCCTGATGTCGCTCTGGGGTGGGAGGGGGGTGAGCTGGTTGGGTGGCAGTGGAGGAAAGGGGGGGGGGGGGGGGGGGGGGGGGGAGGCTGACCTTTGCCAGATTGGCCTGAGCTGTCCCCCCCATGGATACAAACACGCGCCCGAGACCTTTCCACATTGTGCTGGTCGGAAGGACCCCATGGAGCTCCATATCTGACAGCAGAAGTCTGGAGCAGGAGCCAGAGAGAGCTTCAATGTGGCTTCAACGGCTAAAAATGTGCTCCAACTTTGTATTTCTCTGCTGTAAAGTTGATCGATGTGGATGTCGCAATATTGATCCAAAACTAAACGTCTTGAGTGCAGGAGAATAAAGACTCAAACATGCATGACTCTAAAGACAGTACAATGAGACGAGAAAAGTCTGGTCTCTTTTAACTACTGCCACTAGAAATACCAATCAGAACATTTATAGATTCATCTTGATTGTACTTGAGAAATAAAATATCTCAAAACTTAAGGAAGTTCATAATATGTGTGTGCGTGTGTTTGTTTGTTTGTGTGTGTGTTTGTGTGTGTGTGTGTGTGTGTTTGTTTGTTTGTTTGTTTGTTTGTTTGTTTGTTTGTGTGTGTGTGTGTGTGAAAGGAACAAAGCAAGACTTCGGGGCAACCTGGACCTTTCTGTGTGTTTGCATGTTCTCCCAGTGTCTGTCCTTCCATTAAAACACTATAACATGTACAATTGGCGTCAGTGGGTCGATTTCATTAGATTTAAACTGTTCACGTTATTGACTGAAAAAAGCTTAAACTAAATGTATAAACTATTCTGGAGCCGGGACAATCTCAAGCAGCCATACATTTGATTTATTAACCTTTTATTGAACCCAATGAGATCGAAACCTCTTTTTAATGATGATTAAAAGCATTTTTTGAAGATTCTGTTTTGATATCTTTTAAAATCGAAGGCATAATGACCCTCCGCTCTGGCACCAGGGCACAAGGAGGAAGCTGCACAGCCACATATAACTTTAGACACTAAAAGCATCCAAAGAAGACCGTCCAGCCTCAGGCACAGAGTTCACAGTGTGAGCCTCCTACAGCCTGTGAATGAAGACCACTCAAAGTAAGTACTGCTAATACACTATTATTATGCTACTGCTGTAACTCTATATTTAAATTGCTTCTCTCGTCATCATTGCTCGGATAATTATTGCACAAACTCACATTGCGTTTTCCTTCTTATAAGACAAAAGCTATGCGCTCAAAATATAAGATAATACTAAAAAGAAGACAAATACATTTCACAATCTATAAGGAAAGTTCCTGTCAATGTCTTGGTCTTGGCCGGTCAAATGAACCACAAAAGAGCAGAAATATCACCTCGTCCGTACACAAGTTTCTCTCCTGCATAATCTTCCAAACGACAATGCTTGGGTTCCTGTCCCGTCTCTGGAGTCAGTGGAGTGCTTCATTGTTGTGACAGGAGCAGTGACAGGTTCAACCCAAACAGCTCCGACTCCTCAAATCATCACACGTTTGACTTTTCTATATTTACTCCATTGAAATACTGTCTGGCCCCGTGCCTTTGAAGTCACACATATTTAGTTTACATTGTACGGCGAAGCTAATTTATAGGAGCTGACCCAGGCTTCTCTTTGTGTGGCAGCCATTTTGGAAAACAATGGCAGGAAACGCTTGAGGAACTGATCCAGCGTTTTCTTTTTCAGCTTTTTTGTCGCTGTTTTGAATCGAGAAAAGCGCGTCTTGCTTTTCTTAACAACTTATTTACAGACACTTCTCGGGCCTGAGCCTGCTTTATTCTAGGGGAGATACACCTCCTTTACATTGTACATGAGAGAGAAGCATCCGTGGGGTTCAGAGCGATGAAAAAGTAGCTAAAGGGTCAAAAGTTCAAGTCCACTTTATTTATCCAGCACAAGTGTGGGAGCGATGCAGGCTTCAGTATTCCCCACAATGCACTTTGCTTTTTGTAGAAGATGTGATAATTGACTCGACTATAGTTGGCTGGGTCGGACCTTCTTGTCACCTTTTGGTTTAAAACTTTCAGGCCACATTTCAAGTCAGTTTTTGACTTTTTTTGCAGGTCAGGTCTTTTCATTTTTGCACTTTGAAGATAATGGCACAGATGTGGTTTTCAGCTCTGAAAAAGAAGATAACTGGGGTGTCCAGGTAAGTTTAAAGTGCGACAATAAGAGAATAAATAAATAAACTTAGCAAGCGAGCCATGTCTAACAGGATCCATAAAGACAGAACGCAGAGTCCATGGAAATGTTTTGGAGGAATGGACAGACGGGGGTCAGAGGAGGAAGCTGCTGCCGCCCGGTGACCCTGTCCTGACCCCACGGAAGGATTAAGGCCTAAAAGGAGTGACGGAGGGGTAAGAAATCAGACCACACCAGCAGGGCCGTTCAACACAAGGGCTTATCTGGGCTGCAGCCGAGGGGCCCCCAGCATAAACGGACAAAACTTAGTTATGAACTTGTGTTTTTCTTCTATTGAGACAAATAATGCAAAGCCATATGATTATTTACCATGTTTGATAATGAAAAAGACTTATACAAATACAAATATATCTATTTATGAGTTATAGTCTCATTCAGTGTTAAAGTTATATTACATAGTCTAGGATTTTACATTGAAAGTGACAAAAGGTGGAGGATCAGAGCGTGACGCAGGTCAAAGGGCACAGAGTAGGAGGGGCCCCACAGACCAGGGGCCCGCGTGATAAGGAAGGGCCCCGCACTCTAACCCAGGGGCCATCCAGGGGCCACAGAATGACTGCAGTCGGGTTTGGCCCGTGTTCATTTCCATGAATAATCCAATATTGATACTATTGTCATTTGAATTGAATCCTGCACCGATAAGAACTGTTAAGATGTATTTCAAAAACAGCAGAGAATTGTAAAAGTATTGATCTTTTTTCATGAGGATTGATACTTTTCAGTGCCTTAGTCAGTTTTACTCTTTTATTTTAAGTATATAATATCTTATCTTATATTTGAACATGGAGAGGGTTGAGAATGTAACATGTGTCATTTTGATTTTGGAGAACTATTAGTCACACAATAAGGTGTCAGATATTATATATATTATATATTGTGTACAGATTAGAGGATAGTTAGAGAGCTGGGAAATGTTATATATATAATCAATAAAACACTTTCACTTCTGATTGTAAAAAAGCGTTTTATACAAGAAAAGAAAAGAGAGTCAAAGTTGAAATAGAAGTTCTCTGTGTAATAAACCTTTTGTCTTTATTAAAAATGACAAATATAGAAACAAAACTACGTTTTAAGCTTTATTGAATCAGTTCACAAAAACAAGTTACAATATATTTAATAATCCAAATCGTAATTCACAAGAACACACTTGACAAGACAAATCCTGTTCACACACATTTGGAACACGACGAGCTCCATGAGTTTGAATTCATGGAAATGTGGAGCCAAAAACACAACAAAGAGCTTTATGACAGGTCAGGCGGGACACGAGGTCCGGCGGGACACGAGGTCCGGCGGGACACGAGGTCCGGCGGGACACCAGGTCAGGCTGGACACCAGGTCCGGCTGGACACAAGGTCAGGCGGGACACGAGGTCCGGCGGGACACGAGGTCCGGCGGGACACGAGGTCCGGCGGGACACCAGGTCAGGCTGGACACCAGGTCCGGCTGGACACAAGGTCAGGCGGGACACGAGGTCCGGCGGGACACGAGGTCCGGCGGGACACGAGGTCCGGCGGGACACGAGGTCCGGCGGGACACCAGGTCAGGCTGGACACCAGGTCCGGCTGGACATAAGGTCCGGCTGGACACAAGGTCAGGCGGGACACCAGGTCCGGCGGGACACGAGGTCCGGCGGGACACGAGGTCCGGCTGGACACCAAGTCCGGCTGGATACGAGGTCCGGCTGGACACAAGGTCAGGCGGGACACCAGGTCCGGCTGGACACAAGGTCAGGCGGGACACCAGGTCCGGCGGGACACGAGGTCCGGCGGGACACGAGGTCCGGCGGGACACCAGGTCAGGCTGGACACCAGGTCCGGCTGGACATAAGGTCCGGCTGGACACAAGGTCAGGCGGGACACCAGGTCCGGCGGGACACGAGGTCCGGCGGGACACGAGGTCCGGCGGGACACCAGGTCAGGCTGGACACCAGGTCCGGCTGGACACAAGGTCCGGCTGGACACAAGGTCAGGCGGGACACAAGGTCCGGCGGGACACGAGGTCCGGCGGGACACGAGGTCCGGCTGGACACCAGGTCCGGCTGGACACGAGGTCCGGCTGGACATAAGGTCCGGCTGGACACAAGGTCCGGCTGGACACCAGGTCAGGCTGGACACGAGGTCCGGCTGGACACAAGGTCCGGCTGGACACCAGGTCCGGCGGGACACCAGGTCCGGCTGGACATGAGGTCCGGCTGGACACGAGGTCCGGCTGGACACGAGGTCCGGCGGGACACCAGGTCCGGCGGGACACCAGGTCCGGCGGGACACCAGGTCCGGCTGGACACGAGGTCCGGCTGGACACCAGGTCAGGCTGGACACCAGGTCAGGCTGGACACCAGGTCAGGCTGGACACGAGGTCAGGCTGGACACGAGGTCCGGCTGGACACGAGGTCCGGCTGGACACCAGGTCAGGCTGGACACGAGGTCCGGCTGGACACAAGGTCCGGCTGGACACCAGATCCGGCAGGACACGAGGTCCGGCTGGACACGAGGTCCGGCTGGACACCAGGTCCGGCGGGACACCAGGTCAGGCGGGACACGAGGTCCGGCGGGACACGAGGTCCGGCGGGACACCAGGTCAGGCTGGACACCAGGTCCGGCTGGACATAAGGTCCGGCTGGACACAAGGTCAGGCGGGACACCAGGTCCGGCGGGACACGAGGTCCGGCGGGACACGAGGTCCGGCTGGACACCAAGTCCGGCTGGACACGAGGTCCGGCTGGACACGAGGTCAGGCGGGACACCAGGTCCGGCGGGACACGAGGTCCGGCGGGACACGAGGTCCGGCGGGACACCAGGTCAGGCTGGACACCAGGTCCGGCTGGACATAAGGTCCGGCTGGACACAAGGTCAGGCGGGACACCAGGTCCGGCGGGACACGAGGTCCGGCGGGACATGAGGTCCGGCTGGACACGAGGTCCGGCTGGACACGAGGTCCGGCTGGACATAAGGTCCGGCTGGACACAAGGTCCGGCTGGACACCAGGTCCGGCGGGACACCAGGTCAGGCGGGACACCAGGTCAGGCTGGACACGAGGTCCGGCTGGACACCAGGTCAGGCTGGACACGAGGTCCGGCTGGACACAAGGTCCGGCTGGACACCAGGTCCGGCGGGACACCAGGTAAGGCTGGACACGAGGTCCGGCTGGACATAAGGTCCGGCTGGACATAAGGTCCGGCTGGACACCAGGTCCAGCGGGACACCAGGTCAGGCTGGACACGAGGTCCGGCTGGACATAAGGTCCGGCTGGACACAAGGTCCGGCTGGACACCAGGTCCGGCGGGACACCAGGTCAGGCGGGACACCAGGTCAGGCGGGACACGAGGTCAGGCGGGACACGAGGTCCGGCGGGACAATCAGGACTTTGGCTTCTTCTCACGGCTGTTTATCACGGCGAGAGCGACAAACACAGTTATTGTGCGGATGGAGTTCTGAAGCTTCTCATTGTAATTTAGGACTGCATAATATCAACACAAGATCCTTCATATTGTAAGAAATGAAAAGAATTATATCTATGGTCATCTAAAAATAACAAATATTTCAAATGCTTAAAGGTGCACTATGTCACTTCTCTGCCTTTATTTAATAATTAAAAATAATTATTACACATCATCTTAATCAAGCGTAACAGGAACAGTGACCTAGTGCACCTTTAATCAGTCCCAGCTTTAGTTTAGTTTTTTATATTTGTTTTGAGTGGCATTGCTGATGTGAAATTGGTGCATTAAAACATTCAAATCTTCTTTAGGTCATAAATATTGTGCAGCCCTAAATATGTAAACTGAGTAAGACCATTTTTAATCATTTTAACTAAGCATGAACAGATACATAATTCATAATGAACAAATGGTTTATTAAGAATGATTCAGGTTTAGAAACTACTTAAGGAATCAGAGTTTATGAATTATAGTTACTAAGCCTGAATCATACTTAATAAACCATTTGTTCATGTTTTATTAAGGTTGTAGATAAGGTGCAGTAACTCGTGCCCTTGAAATGTTCTAGTTCATATTAACACTTGCTGATTTGAACATTCCGTCTCGCGTTTTCATCCAAGGCTGTACAATCCGGTGCTAAAGGGTCAGACGGGGAGCCCGGTTCACTGGAAGTTCAGTCCGATCTTTTTGGCCGGTGTCCTCTCTCCCATGTCTCCGTGTGTCTCGCGGCAGGAAAGCCAAATTGCTTCCGGAGTCTGTGTCCAGCCCAGCGCGGTGCCGGGTTAAGTGTTCCTCTTCCCCTCCTCTGTCCTTCCTCCTATTCATCCCCTCATCTCTCACTGGCTGGACCTGGGTTCACCTTTGGGCTGTGGGGGGGGTGTTTGACCTGCTTGGTACAGAGTGACGATGTTGGAGGGGAAGCTCTCCTTAAGCATGATGCCGCGGTCGCGCTGGCAGTCCAGCTCCGTGATGAAGCCGTACCAGTAGATGACCAGGCCGGGGCCAAACCTGAAGACAGGGAAACAGAACTCAAGTTATACAGGTTATTTTATCATTGTTTATTGTTTTATGTTGCACCGAATCACCAAAGCAAGTTCATGTGTTTGTGAGAGAGTTTGTCACAGGTTCTGTTGTGCACAGCAGCACTTTTAATGCTAATGCTAACTTTGATTAAAAAGTACAATATGAAACAAACAACCAATTCACATTTACAGTTAAGAATACCCAGAATTTGTGTGTGTGAGTCAGGGGTGTCCAAACTTTTTTCACAAGGGCCACATTTTGAAACGTTTACAGAGCAGAGCGCCACAGACAACGCAACAATGTCGAATTTGTCGACTGACAAGTGAAGGGAATCATTTGAAATTTAGCATTTGACATAGTTTTGATGCCTCCACACCTTTAATAAGACTTGGAACAAGAATATTAGATTGGTATAACATCAAAATGCTTGCATTTTTCCAATTTTACAGTAAAAACTACTACTTTTTGTTGTTTGGACCAACTTAGCAGGAAGCCTGAGGGCCAACAAAAATTGGTGTGAGGGCCGCATTTGGCCCCAGGGCCATAGTTTGGACATGTTTTGTGTAAATTAAGTTAAGTAAGTAAGCATAATGCCTCAGAATTAGCACTAGCATTGATACAAACGCCTTCCTTTCTAAGCACAGAAATTCAAATTCAAAATGTTATGCATGCACTTTTTTGATATATTTTGCTCCTATTATTATTCATTGTTGTATGTTGCACCTTAAAACCAAAGCAAGTTCCTAGTTTGTCATGTTGTCAGTGACATCCGCCTGTTTCTTACTGTCCACGGCCTCATGACTACATTTTAGACTAGAATTAGACAGAGCCTTCATTTAGCCCTTTACAAACATGCACGTTCATATTACACTGTTAGGTTAATCCTATAGTTAGGTTAATCCTATAGTTAGGTCAATCCTATAGTTAGGTAAAGAACCCAGAAGAACCTGATCCAGAACCAGCTCCACACAGACCTCACCTCACCAGACCTCTGAGGTGAGAAGTGTGACAAGTTCAAGTTCGTTCATGTAAAAAACAATAATCAATGTGTCATAGATTAGAATGTATCCGAGTACTGTACAAAACAGTTGCACAATAATGCATAATACAGCCTTTTAAACCAACTTCATAACAGGAATAAGAGGGCGGAGCTGAAAGGGCGGAACACTTGAGATGCACAGAGAGGCCTTTTGATCAGGGGCCAGGAAACTGCAGCAGTCAAAGCCAGGGGCCCGAGATAAGGATCTGAGACCGGCCGATTCAAACATGATCGCTGACAATGGCAGCGCTGGAAAAATCAGCTGTGGGCAACCGGAACACCACGGCAACCGGAACACCACGGCAACAAGAACAGCACACACACAAACCACAGCTCTACACTTCTGCGCTCCGAACATGTCTCTATCTTCTCGCTCCCCATTTCACCCTCAGCCAGATTTCAGAACCCTGCATGTATCACTCAAGGCTTCATTTATTACATTATCACAAGTAAGCACGAACCAGGGGTCAGTGGGCAGGGATAAGGGGTCAGTGGGCGGGGATAAGGGGTCAGTGGGCAGGGATAAGGGGTCAGTGGGCAGGATAAGGGGGCAGTGGGCAGGATAAGGGGGCAGTGGGCAGGGATAAGGGGTCAGTGGGCGGGATAAGGGGTCAGTGGGCGGGATAAGGGGTCAGTGGGCAGGGATAAGGGGTCAGTGGGCAGGATAAGGGGTCAGTGGGCAGGGATAAGGGGTCAGTGGGCAGGATAAGGGGGCAGTGGGCAGGGATAAGGGGTCAGTGGGCAGGATAAGGGGTCAGTGGGCGGGATAAGGGGGCAGGGATAAGGGGGCAGGGATAAGGGGGCAGTGGGCAGGGATAAGGGGGCAGGGATAAGGGGTCAGTGGGCAGGGATAAGGGGTCAGTGGGCAGGGATAAGGGGTCAGGGATAAGGGGGCAGGGATAAGGGGTCAGTGGGCAGGGATAAGGGGGCAGGGATAAGGGGTCAGTGGGCAGGGATAAGGGGTCAGGGATAAGGGGGCAGGGATAAGGGGGCAGGGGGCAGGGATAAGGGGTCAGGGATAAGGGGGCAGGGATAAGGGGTCAGGGATAAGGGGGCAGGGATAGGGGGGCAGTGGGCAGGGATAAGGGGGCAGTGGGCAGGGATAAGGGGGCAGGGATAATGGGTCAGTGGGCAGGGATAAGGGGGCAGGGATAAGGGGGCAGTGGGCAGGGATAAGGGGGCAGGGATAAGGGGGCAGTGGGCAGGGATAAGGGGGCAGGGATAATGGGTCAGTGGGCAGGGATAAGGGGGCAGGGATAAGGGGGAGGTGACAACACTCTCATTCTCAAACATTCATGAATCCATCAGAATACAACAATATTGGCTCCAAGCTCCTGGAGTAGTCAAGAGTCAGTGATGTCTAATCGTCAAGGAAACGGCCGAGGTCCACAGCCAAAACATGTGGTTTGGAGACGAGGTCAGACACTGGAAATGTATTCAATGGCACAGATAAAAAGTCTGTATAAATGTTCCTGAAATCATCACAAAAAGACGAATGGACCAAATCAAATCCAGATCAATCACTTTGAAGAACAAGAATATTGGCTCTTCCAGAACTAAAACGTTGGACGTGACATGTGGCCATGGATGCTGCAAAGAATGTGAAGTGCAGTGGCTCAGATTTCAATTCAAACGTTGTGTATTTTATGTGTATTTTGTGTGTGGCGACTTGAAGAGAAAGAGTTCACGCTATAGCTTCATAATAAAGTCATGATGGTTCGTTTGTGCCTCTCTCACTGACGCTCTGCTGTTATTGGCTGTTGCTGATGTTTTCTGAGGATGAAGGCTTCAAAGTCGGGTCATAACGTTGGGAAAAAACAAATCGGGCCAAATAATCCGGCCGTGTGTTCCGGGCTTAAAAGGCGTACGACAAGTTTTTACAATTTTCTAATTTTGACTTTATTTGATGTGTTATACCTGTTGTATAGATGAATGATAGTTTTACACCAATCGAGCAGGTTTTTGTGGAGAAAACATAACACATGACACTAGAGACACTCATTCCAGTCAAAGTTTATGCATAATTTACGCAAAGAAACAACTTTTTTGACTCTCTAAACATGAATTCAACAAAATAAAGTCACTCTCATATATTTGTATTTGTAATTAAAAACAGACTGTGACATTAGATGAGCTTTTGCCCAGTGTCTGCTGGGTAATTTCCTGCAGTGACGTCCTCAATTACAAACAGGAAGTGACCTTATAAACTTATATAAAAAAATAAGTGCAATTCTTATCCTTTTTTAGCAAAATTCAACAGCATTTTAGTTCAATGAGTTGTCCGACCTGTAGGGGGCACTTTAATGTCTCAAGATGGGAAAAACAAAAATCCAAGCACATTTCTGACTGATCCTGGTCCTTGATGCCAATTGTGATATAGTTGAACGTCATTAGCGGTGCAGTTTTCATGAAGCAGCCTGGAAGGTTTGTTTTTTTTACTTTCGGAGCCTTGTGAGTTCTCAGCACATCAATTCTTCAGCAAAGGTTAGCCTTCTGATCTTTCCCGCAGACAGACAAGAACGGAAACATTTTTGAACATAATTTACGGCCTACTTCATTTCATAGAGCGATAAATTAAAACTTATCTGCTTACATTTTGTTCTTGGAAGAAAACGTCCTGTTAAGAGTAAAAACAAGTTGCGTAACACAACGTAACCAGACGATCTGCACTTCTGTAACATGTTGAACACATTTGAACAACTGTAAGCACCAAGATGTTTAGCAAAGGGTCACTTGGAATGGAGTGGAGGACACATTATTTCACCCTTTCCTCTCACAAAAGCTATAAATCATCTTATACTATGCCTCGCAGAACTACCCGGAGGCCCCTTTATGCCCCATATAGACCCTAAGTATTCTTTGAACATTAGCTGCCATGCATAAAGACGTGTCACAGCTAAACTTGGAGGCCCCCGAACGCTAGAGCAGACAGCGAGCGGGGAGTGTGGGGCCATGTTCCTGGTTCGACTGTATATTCACAGACAGTTAACGGTGTAAGGGCCCCTGGAGATGGGAGCAGGAAGGGAGCCAAGGGCCGCGGAGAGAAGGCAACGGAGCAGCCTGCAGCGAGAGAGAGTAAAATTCATTCCTGTGATCAATCATTTCAATTAAAACGCAGACGCTCGGGCCCCACGGTGCAGTTTGGAGCATGTTAGAGAAGTACAGGCTCTTTACGGTCAGCCATATTCTGATTTATGAACTTGCAGACTCCGAGGGCGGATGAATACACTGCAAAAGGAAGACAGCGAAGATATCAGCCATTTATTGTAAACATGTATTTTGCAGATTTTGGAAGAGGCCCATAAAGCCACGTTTCTCCTGCTTCACTTTTGGTACGGTCCAAAAGTGAACTGTACCGGCCCGTTTAGGTGAGCCAAGGCAAACCCTGCAAGGTCTAGTGTCCGTGTGGAGCCTCCAGGTGTAGCAGGCCAGGTCAGGGGTCGTACCCTGCATCACAAAAGTGACACAGTGCAGCTTTACTTCAGATCAGAGCCGAGATACAGCCTTATTCCTCCTGGATCTTGAGATAACACTTTCTGACTTATGAAGGAACTTTTAGTTCGCAGCACACTACACAAGCTTTGTTTTTGATGCCCAAAGAATATGTGTTCCATCTTGCGTTCCATCAGACCATCCAGTAAGTTCAGAAGGCCTTTCCAAACACAAACGTACATTACTGCTGAACATATATGTGCTGTCCAGACTTAGGACCTTGAAGCAGTTTACCATGAAAGGCCAAGATTTTGACTTTTTTCTTTTAGAAACTCTAGATGCTTCTTTACCGTGTCCTGCAGTTTACGATCTGATTTACAGTTCTGCATGTTAGCGCCAAACGGCTAACGCTAACAGAGCTAGCGCAGCAGCAGCTTACACATGAGAGTTCAACGCAATGTCAGAGCTTCTCACAGGACTCCATTCCTGCGCTTGCCTTGCGAACTCTTAATATGGAATTGTTATGGAACTTAGACCTAAACATTTACATTGTGAAAAGGGGGTTATGGTGCACGGTACATGGGCCGCGCACAAAAAAATAAAGGTTTGGGTACGGCGGCGAGAAGGGGGAGCAGTGTGCAACCTTCTGAAAAGGTTAGAATCGTACATCAACAGATAAATCGGCGATGCGCGATATACGTCTTGTCACGGGCGAGTCAGAGGAGGCCCAGCGCAAATTGAAACAAGCAAAATTATAAACACACGGGATCCGTGTCACCAAGGCCTCTCCGCAGCGTGAAGGAAATAAATGGAGCCGGAATGGAGCGTGGAATGAATACAAGGCAATGCTACTGGGACCTTGATGAAACGAGAGAGAAAGAGTTAAGAAAGAGAAAGAATAAGAGGGAAGGAGCCCAGGCTGAGACAAGAGAGGACAGAGTGGATATACCTGACCTTTAACCCGGCAGGAAATCATCAAAGTGTGGTTTGGTTTAAAGGTCCGGTTGGAGGCAGGTTTATTGAACCTTTCGCCGTGTTCTAACGTGGTCTCCTAATTAAAAAGGTTTAGTAGTCTATTCCAGCTGCAGCTCCTTTCTCTTTCTCTGCTCACGTGCTTCTTCTGACAGACAGGAATCCATCACTTTTTTTTTTTTTTAAGTCGGACTTATCAAGGCTCCAAATGCAGAGCAGGGAGTTTGTCTGAACCTCCTGGTTAATTAAAGACGTGTTAGGAACAGAAACGGTTTCACACTGAATAAGATCAGTGAGTGTAACAAATTATTTAGCTTTTTTTCCATTAGCATTTTATTTGTTTTTGAGCCCAGATTTTAGTGCGGAAATTTTGTCATTTAAGTCTAACAATTATTTTCTAGAGGGAAACCAGACTTCACTGATGTATTTATTTAATAAGATGATTTTTTTTTTAAATTATATATATTATACTTTTATTATGCTATGGGGGAAACATTCTGATTAATTATTTTTTCCCATATTGCCCCGCCCTGCTGTGCAAGTAGAGTAAACGTACTTTTGCATTATATAAAATACTCGAGATGTCTGGTGTCAAGTGGTGATCTTGGGTTAAAACAGACTATCATTTATAAATTAAAACATTTTGTCTCCATTTCATCTCGTCCCTTTGAAGCGTTGATAGTGTTAAAGTTGGGAGTGCTCCTTCATTTGAGCGTGTGTAAAATGGCAGGTTATAATGATCTTAACCTGGCACGCGGCGTCGCCTCCAAGTCGACCATTTACCAATAAACACCTGAGGATGTAACGATGTGGTGAAATTGTTTGTGAAATGTGGCTAATTTGAGTGGCTCTTTCAGCGGGGCCCCGGACAAGTCCAGGCCTGGAGAGCCGTCGTTAGTGCTAATGAGGGGCTCGGGGAGGAGGGGCTTAAAGCAGGTGCCAGCCAGAGAGAGAGGAGTCAAGCTTTCTTTAATATTATAGTAAAAACAAATGGAACCAGGGCAGAGTTAAATACAGTAGACCAAAGAATAAATCAGAAAATAAAAAGGCAATCATGTAAATGTTGGGGCTGGGGACCGTTTGATACCAGTACTTAAATGATACCAGTTCCTAAGTGTAAATTCATGGCCAAAAACAGTTTTTCCAGCATTTGATCATGCTTTAACTGTGCTAAATCTTATTTTGAAACACTTGCATGATGTCTGTTTAGTTAGAACCCAAAACCACTGTGCAAACAAATGAACGAGGGCCACACAACAGTACCACCAGACGGTTAAGTGTCTACGCATATGGATCAAAGGCACCTGCTTTTAATTAACAACTGAAAAAAAACAACAACTGAAATATAACTTAAAAGGTATAGTTTTAGAAGACATTTTTGTGCACTGATGAGCTGAAGTTTAAAAAGAAGGAAAAAAAAAAAACATTATTTAGAAAGAATAAAATGTTTCCTATCCAAGATTATTTGGCAAATGAGAACCATGTGGAAACAACTGTCTTTGACTATCCCAGGCGGTGGTTCAACTTTAGTTAATTCTGAAAGACATTCCTCAAAATGGGGCACGGCACTTGAATAACAATGTGTGTAACAACAAATGAGTCTAACTGTTACTCATTTTCATTTTCTGACACACCTTTGTGTTTTGTGGAATTAAAGCCACATCACACATCACACATACGCTAACAGCATCTTGCAATCCTTTTACAAACTTCTCATTAGTCAACCATTCTTGTATGAAACGCTCCAGTTAGTTCTAAGCTAGACTTACAGTTGGTTCTGTTTGACCTTCCTGTCCCCCCTCGCTCCCTGCAGAAGGAGAAGCACTGGACACCTGTGCGCTCAGAGCCGGGCGACTGAAGCTGAATGTTTGGTTGTGGGTTAGTGGTGCTGCCGCTGAGGTGATGTATGGATGTGGGAAACAAAGAGGCCATTGTGGGGAGAGCTCCGAGGCACAGTTCAGTGGCAGGTAAAGGCTTTACGCTGTCCAAGGCATCGCCGTGTGGCTGTTTCAAATGACTCAAGGAGCGGAAAAATGTCATGCAGGAAAAAGAAAGTAGGTGTTTTATTGCTGATGGGTTCAGACTGGAGTAGTTTGCTGCACAATGCATGGCAAAAATATCAATATCACAATGTTGGCAAATTCATTAAAGGCGTAATGGACGATTTTTTGGCGATTTGAGAACGCAGGCGGAAGTGCGCATGCGGACTGCCCCGTGCGGACTGATACAACACACACGTGCGTTTGTTTATTAGCGCGACGGATCGCATCGCATCTCTCGTCTCCCGTAGATTTCAGTCTCTTATGAGTCAGCTCGAACAGTCCTTCTCCGTCTTCATTTTGTCCCGTACACTGAGGGAACTATATTATGATAGATCAATGCGCTTGGACACACGGAAACGTGCTGCTCTCGTGGGGACGAGCTGACGCGGCTGCAGGTGAGCGGTAGGTGCGTTTTATGATTGATACGTGGCAGAACTAATCGGCAGTCCACACCACGAGGAAATATGACTCAGATTTGGACCAAAAAAATCGTCCATTCAACCTTTAAACTAAATATATCACAATAGCATCAAGGCTCAATTGACAGAAATGTATTGTTTTAAAATGTATACATTGAAACCGGTCGATCTTATTCATGATTTTCCTGATCAAGTCAAAATTAGCCATGATTTAGTCTTGTTTTTGTCTCTATTATGTTTTTTTTTTTTAAAGTTTAACTAAAACATTACATTTTTATTATAACTGAAATGGAAAAAGTAGATTAAAATACTGCAATTTCTATATAATTTCAGTAATTAACCGTTATATATTGCAATAATTTCCAATATTGTGCAGCTCTACACAGGAGGTCATAGCCTTTTCAAAATTTTTAAATGTTGTAATTTGGTTTAAAGTTCATATATTTTGTTTTTTTGAGTTAAGGAAGGGATGTGTTTCGTTTCATTCTCACATTTTGAGTAATCCTACATCCAGTCTTCAGGCCGTCTCCCCCTTGAGAGTTCAAACACTGCATGATGTCATCAGGTGGTAATCCAGAAAGCCTCCTCTGTGTTTTAAAGTGTTTATTAGGACTAAAATGGGTTTAAAGAAGATTTTTCCAGGTATTTAGTATTAAATATAATATGCATGAGTTTTTCGCATAGATTCTGAAGAGACTATGGTGGAAAAGGTCAATTAATATCAATTATTGCTTCTATTCAATCTTTAAACACTTAATTTGTGAAGTTGTGAAGTTTCTTTTTATGCTTTTTAGGATAATAAAACAGGCCAAAAGTATTATTTGTCATACTAGTTGATTGTTTAGTTTGTTTCAGACTATGGGGACAACATTAGACTACTGGAGCGACCATAGTCTCCTTTATTCATGGGAAACACTGATACATACATCATTCTTTTACATGCAGAACTGATACAGACTCTGCTGAATGTTTTAAATAGTTGCATGTACAGAGAAGAGGGCAGAGATAGGAGGTAGGGGGAAACAGACATTTTCTGAGCACTCAAATGCAGGACAACACAGGATTACTCAAACACACATAAATCAATCAAAATACAACCTTGAGTAAGCTTATGGTTGATTAAAAGCTCATAAAAGTCGATTTGACATAATATATCCCCTTTAAACTAAGACAATAAGCTGATATTTATTGTGTTTAGCCTCATTTTAACTGCCCCACTCCTCAGTATATCGGTAGAAGGCTAGTTCATGAACCTTTGCGACATTGAAAACGGGGTCAAATTGAGAACAAATTCCCCTACAAGAACCATACCGTAGCTTACGTGTACATTTATTCCACTGGGTTGCTCCAGGCTAACTGTGTAGCCCCAAATCTTAAAATATATCCAACCTCTATATTACCATTATGTATTATTATTAAATTATACCTCTAACTGGGAAGCAAATTACTGCTTGCTCTCAGCCGTACACCCACTCGTCATAAATAATGCAACCCTCCCACACACAGTAACATTACAGCACCTCCCCTTTAAGAGCGTGTTAACTCAACTACGCCAAACACAAATACAGCTCAAATCTGAACAGGCGCGCGAACACCGGGCCATAAAAAGAGAACGCGCTTCCACCTGGTTTTATGTGTGCTGTCAATGGGCCTTAGAAAATGCTCTGGACGCGAATGTGGTGGGAGTGTGGCAGAGAGGTCAGCGAGGTCAGCGAGGTCAGCTTAAGTGTGTACAGCGTGGTCATTTACTGTAGCTAACAATTACAGCGTGTTAACAAGTAACTATGGGAACACAGGCAGGTGGTGCGACCCTGGCCTTGTGTTGAGCTCATAGTATTAGTAGAGCTCGTAGTAGTAGAGCTCGTAGTAGTAGAGCTCGTAGTAGTAGTAGTAGAGCTCGTAGTAGTAGTAGTAGTAGTAGTAGTAGTAGTAGTAGTAGTAAACACAGCTGAGATTGTGATATGTAGGCCAATAAATGATTTTTCATGAATTTTTAATGATGACAAATTATAATACTTTATTGACCACATGTATGACGACAGTGGACAGTCTACTGACCAATCTTATAATTATTTGAGCTTAGTTTGGTCAAGAGAAGCGAGCTGCATGATTAGCCCATGGTACAATGTGGGTAACCTCGACAACATGTGAAATTCATGACAATCCATCAGGCCGGACCTCTGCTGTTGTGATTTGACCCGGGCCACCGGTGGGTCAAAGACAGGACCAATCCAAGGGCAGGCGAAGCGCCTAAACAAACATGGCCACGCTGACCAACATACTTAACCTATTTTGGCGGAAACATTAACTATTTTGTTGAAAAATGTGCAGAGGAAATCACTTTGTGCATTTGTGCTTTTCTCTCTGCTTGTTCTGCTGTTGTGTCACTTCTCCTTAAAAACTTAAAATATTCGTTTAGATCTTTTTCATTTCCAGAGTTGGAGCTTGACCAGATTGATAAACAATTGTAAAATTCAGAGCGTTACACATATAAATTGTCTAGTTTAAATATTCATAGGAAACCCAACCAAACACAAGGAGAACTCCATGTAGTTAGGCCATACTCAGGCTGGGACCTTCCTGCTGTGAGGTGAGAGTGCTGGGCGAGCTGCCATTCCACTATATACATAACTAATGCAGTTGGGGAAATACATGGAGATGAGGCATTAGTTCAGTAGTTTTTCCGAATACTCTGAATACCAGTGGATGGAGCATGCTTAGGATTATCCTTTGTGACAGTTTCGCACATTATCACTTGGCCAGGGGTCGTCTCCTCTCTCCTCTCTCCTATCACCTCTGTCACCTTCTCACCTTCACTGCAGCTTATCATTCACAGCTCTATCAAGGAGCCAATTGATAATGAGCCTAACGTGAACAAATGAGGCTCTGAGGATTAGCAGAGGCTGGTCCCGGTGCGAAGACACAGCAAACGTTGAAAATGGAAACGATGATGGGAAGACATTTGAAATTGGACAAAAATACAAGTTGCAATTTGTGTTATTTACTGCAATTTACAATTCAAATATCCCACGAGAAACCCTTGCTAGCTTGCTCATTTAGCTAAAGGTCATAAGCTCATTTCTGGTGACACTGAAGACCTCATGCTACAGAGCCAGAGATGCTAGCACTTGTGGCTTCAGTCGCAGTATAAAATGGAGCTCTACACAGCTAGCATTGCTAATTGTGCAAACAATATTCTACAAAAAGACTCTTACTTATCGACAACCCGGCATTTGGTCTCGCTTAGAACTTCTATCAACATCATCTGACATGACTCGACAACAAGGTCATAATCAGTGCTAAGCTTAACGAAGCATGGCCTTAACCGCAGTTGCAACACGCACTTACGCTAAAGGACAACAGCGTCGAGAATGCATAGCTTTGATTTTTGGTTTGTCTGAACTTAGATCACGTTGTCACGCTCCAATGCACTCCGACGGCCCCCGATCTGTTTCCAATGAACGCTGGAACATAACAAGGGGGCTTTGGCCTTTACACACTGACAAAATAATATACCAACAACTGAACTCAAGTATTTCTATTAGAGTCAGGCTGGAGTGCTGAGGGTTTTAAAAGGAGTTCAATGGATACAATTGGCTTTCAAATCTACACAGTTGACCCCAGTTTTGGAAACATGTCTCTGAAGAACACACTTACTGTACTTGCTGGGCGATAGGGGCACCCAACACAAAGGTCAGTGGTTTGATGACACCTTCCATCAGTGTACGTTGCTTTCACTCGGCTTCGGCAGCACTCGGACCCTAAGGCTTACGGCAAATATCAAACACGTCTGGAATTCACAGTGAACGCAATTTGATTTCAATAAATGTGTGGGACTGATTCTTTTGAGATCTAGATGTAGTCCGGATCCTTTCGCTGTTTCAATAACTACATAGTGATTACATGCCCTCCTAGTGACCTCTCAAATGTTACTCAGTTATATTTACAGTAGATGTTCAATACTCATACTCCACTAAGCCATGTTAACACCCAGGAAGCAGGATATTTGTTTAACAGTTGAAGTAGGATGGATCCGATTAGATTAAATTGAGCAGATTGTATAGAAATTAATCAATTCTACACCTCAACACCTAAACCAACAATCATCAGCGCCACAGGTAAAACGTCAGGAATAATATTCTATTACCTACGGATATATTGTATCAATTGTTTCTTATTTTTTATTAAAAAGACTTAAAAAAACATATGATATTTATATCTGATGTCAATTAATCATTGAATCTGTTGTGATTGAGTTCACTTGCCTCCAGCCGCCAGAATTTTCAACATTTACTTCTGATTATATTTTAAAGGGAGTTTTAAACTAAGCCATGTTTGGTAGCTCTTGTCCTGCTCTCCTTTCGCTCTCCTTTCGCTCTCCTCTCACTAATTTCTCACTCCCCCCCTCTTCTCTCGCTCTCACTCTTCTCTCGCTCTTTTCCCCCCATCTTCTCTCACCCTTCCCTTACTCTTCTCTCCCTCCTCCCCTTCTTCTCTCCCTCTCGTCCCCCTCTCTCACTCTTCTTTCCCTCTCCTCTTCCTCTTCTCTCCCTCCTCCCCCTCTTCTCTCCTCTCCTCCCCCTCTTCTCTCGCTCTCTCACTCTTCTTTCCCTCTCCTCCCCCTCTTCTCTCACTCTCCTCCCCATCTTTTCTCCTTCTCTCCCTCTCCTCCCCCTCTCCTCTCTCTCTCCTCCCCCTCTCCTCTTCTTCCTGGCCTCCCTCACTCTGTAATGACACTGTACATCACTGGAATGGCCTGATCCGCTCAGTTATGACACACTGAGTGGCGCTTCATTAACACCTAATGATCATATTATTTAATTCTATTACTGCGATGAGTCCAGGCAGAGGGGCTTTGCAGGACGGGCCCTGAAGACTTGATCGAGCACTTCTGACTTCTATTACAGGACTGTCGGAGTCCGTCAATGCACTTCAAAGTCCAACTACCGAATATTCAGCTTTTGAGAAGGTTTTAATTCATTCAAGATTGTCAGAGTTAACCAAAGCAGCAGACATTTGTCATCTTTATATTCGTTTTAAGCTCTGGCCTTTCATGCTGAATGAGCCATATCTGCCTTTGGGGCAAACTGACAGAAGAGTGGCTCTAAATCTGTGGCTTGGAATCCTCTGATTATTACAAAATCACAATGCGAAAAATCTTGTCCTTGCAATGATTGATTTCAATTTTGAATTCTATTTAGTTTGATTAGAAACAAATACAATGCTTTCAGTGTGTTCATCAGGGTAATTTAAAACACAAACGTTTAGTTCGGGACCCCCAATACAATCATGCAACTGAGCCGGACCCCCACTGCAAAATTTTGTTGGCATCTGTAATAATCTCAGTTTGCAAACATTTCAAAATAGGGTTAATTGTATTTATGTCAGTAGTTTACTGTGTTTTTGACATCATTTCACTCAAATATACAGTTAATTATAGTGTCATTATTGATTTCTCTCACACCATTGATTACAAAGTCCAGTTTGTTCCGTCCATTCTGCCCCAAACTTGGTTGAAATGAAATACTTTAAACTGTCTATCAGAAGTTACAGTAGTAATAAGACACATGAACTTCTCTGTATTTCTTTATAATACTTAAATTTTCATTAGCCTTCATAAAACAGGAATTCGATTCATACTACATAAAGTATTTGTTCATGAATTCAGACTGCTTTATTAAAACTAATTAAAATGTAGTTAGTATACAGTGTTGAAGCTATAGTTATAGTAAATAATAGTAGTAAATAAAAGATATATTAGAATTGATCCCTGACAATGAATTTCACCAAATAAATAAGTGAGTCATTACAGAATAAGCCATGGTTAAGTGTTTAGGACCTGAATTACAAATTAAAACTACCAGCACATGTTGTTGCTTTGTCTAGTGTTAATGTGACCCTTCAAACCCTCTGCATCTATACTATGTTCTCATTGTTTTCAGAAGGGCCCTCTTTGCTAGCCGCGGTGCTAATTTGCCGACGTGACCAGGCGTTCCCCCAGGTCCTGCCTGGCGTCGCGCTCGGAGACAGGAAGCCCCCCCCCCCTCACGGCGTCCTGTCCTGGGCTTATCGTCGGGGGGATACATGCTCCTTTAACCTGTTATTCTGATCTCCAGCACAGCCCCGGCCCGATAATTGCCACCCGTCTCTTGGGAGCGCCCGACGCAACTGGAGCACGGGGGGCGGCCATTTTGTGTCCCATAATCCTGCCCTTAAAACCCAGGCCGCTAATGTGTGCTTTCAATTTTTGGGATGACCCCCCACCACCACGAGACCATGGGGGTAATCAACAACAGTTTGGCTTGTAACCGTATCTGCGGCCGGGCCGGGGGCAGAGACAGCGGGGCACCAGGTTCCAGGGGAATGTGCAGGGGTTTAGGGTGAGCTCATGGGAGAAACGGAACATGTTTGTGGGACGTGTTCAGCGGAGCGGGGGAATATGAACCATACCATGATGATCAAAGTGTGGAATATGAAGAATATAAAATTATACATAACTCTTTAAACTTGGTACGTGCAATCTGTCATTTACTTGGGGCAATTTGGTAATAACCCATGCTATGCCCATGAACTATAGAGGAACAGGCAGCACTGTAACATAAGAGTCGATTTAGAGTTACTACAGGCTGACGTGGCAGGAGAGAACATTAAACATGCTAATCCTGAATTGCGTCAATCACGACATCAGAAAAACAATTCCCATAAAAAAAGTATTACAAATGTAGTAAGTGCAACACAAAGATACAAGGAATACAAAAATAATAAACAAGAGCTGGAGGTTTAGTAATATAGCACTGTACAGTAGACCAAGTACTCTAATAACAACACAGTGTCATAGTCTCCCAAAATATTGTGAACATGAATTAATTGTATCTCTAAAGCCCTTTGCCTGAATGCATCGTTTTGTTTCAGAGCACGACACTATTTCGCCCTGTTTTAGTGCATTTAGTGTGTATTACACCTTGAATGAGGAAGCAGTGATGACACTAAATGATGGTCAGGACATTTTAGACGGAAAAAAGGGGCTAAAACTATTGCACTGTGAGGCATAGGAACCGGCAATTTGGCAAGTGGAGTCAGATCAGGATCAGATACTCTGGACTCGGTGCAGGAGGTGGGGGACAGGAGGGTCCTGGCTAGATTCACATCTATGCTGGACCATGAGTGTCACCCCCTGCAGGACACTCTGTCCGCTCTGGAGAGCAGCTTCAGTGAGAGACTGATCCACCCTCGCTGTGTGAAGGAAAGGTTTCGCAGGTCTTTCCTTTCTGCTGCTGTCAGACTTTATAACAAAAACTGTTAGTACTGAACACTCGCAATACTGACCTAACCATGTGCAATTCTGTCATATGTGCAATTACTGTGAAATTCATGTGCAATCTATGTGCTGTCGTGACACATATTCATGTGCAATTACTGTCGGGATCACATGCAATGGTATTTATGTATTTATTTATTTATTTGTCTATGGGAGTTTTTATTTGTTTATAGGAGATCTTCTACTGAAAGTGTTTTTCAGACTTCCTATAAGTGATCTGTTCTTCTGTATCTACCTCTGTATCTACCTGCGTTGCACCAATGAAATTTCCCCATGTGGGACAATAAAGGAATATCTTATCTTATCTTATCTTATACTAATCCATACTAAATCCAGTCTCGAAACTAGATACTTCTTTGAGCAAGTATTGATACAATTTCTAACACAATATAAGTTCATAAACATAACTAAACTTGACATTCCCTTAACAGTTTAATGAAGGCTTTCATCAGAACTAATATTAGACACATTAAAGAAGTATAAAAATGTAGTATTATGTGATGGAAATGCACTTTTTTAAATGATCACGTGGTATCGAAATTGGTATTGAGAAGGGGTGTGCCAAAATATCGAAATATCTATACATCGTGACACTAAATTTGGTGATACAGTATCGATATCGCGGGCCGCTGTATCGATATATCGCCATGAGTCATTTTTGATATAATTTCCTGAATTATTTTGTGACAGCTCTGCAATTCTGTAGCATTTTTTAGAGAAAGAAACGTCTTTACACGTGACATTTAGACTGTTTGGATGATCATTTTGAGTTTGTGCAGGTTGTGGGGTGTTAAAATGTATGGGTTCTTTAAAAAATTGTGATATATTGCAGAATATCATGAGCGATATATCAATCATTGCATGTATCACAAAATCATGACATTATGGTATGGTAAACCGTGTATTGTGGATGGAATCGTGAGGGACCCTGTGATTCCCAGCCCTAGTATTGAGAATCAAGCCTCTTCCTTAGTATTAAAATCGAGTTTGACATTTTAACATTGTGACGACACTAATGGCAAGTTATTGATTATGAAAGTTTGCGCACCGCTCCAAACCACCATAACGACTATCATAATTACACCTCGAGCTGATTGCATTTAATCCCCCAGCCCTTCTGAGAAATGAACACTGTAAAAATCCCTACATGTTAGCCACTGCCCTGGACACTGCAGACAGCCGTCACAGTCTGGACTCTGCAGTAGTTTACGTGCAGAGGTCTAGACGTAACCCTCACCTCTAAAGCGCCCCAGGGAAGTTGCAGGTGTTAATGTTTGGAGTGGCCCCTGCGTGTGTCTACAATACGGCGCCCAAATTTAGCTTCTGGGGCCCTAATGTGTCCCCGTCCCAGGTACAGAGAGCGAGAGAGAGAGCAAGAGAGGCGTCTGGTTTCCATCCAAGTCAGCACCTTTTGGAAGTGCAATCGTGTTACCAGCTTCAAATCAACATGTCATCGCCCCACGCAGCCGCCCCACGCAGCCGCCCCCACGCAGCCGCCCCACGCAGCCGCCCCCATGCAGCCGCCCCCACGCAGCCGCCCCACGCAGCCGCCCCACGCAGCCGCCCCCACGCAGCCGCCCCCACGCAGCCGCCCCCACGCAGCCGCCCCCACGCAGCCGCCCCCACGCAGCCGCCCCACGCAGCCGCCCCACGTAGCCGCCCCCACGCAGCCGCCCCCACGCAGCCGCCCCACGTAGCCGCCCCCACGCAGCCGCCCCCACGCAGTTCCAGAGCGGGTGTGGATGTAGAAGGTGGAGAAATACTGTGGTCTCAGATGGGTACGGGACATGATAAATGAGTGAGCGCACTAACACTCAATAAGTCAGGCCCGGGTTCCCACAGCTTTGGACGGATCAGGTTACGGAGGGTTTGGAGACATTAGCAATGGTGATCTGCTTACTATAATAACTGAGAAGAAAAGAAGAAACAAAAACTCCAAGGAATTATAAAAGGAATTGGTGAACAACTATATCCATATTAAGATGGGTATGATGCGAAGATATAACAAAACAGCCGACAAAATATATGTAATTATAAGTTACATCACATATAAGCTACTTACCATGCAATGTTCATCCTCATTTGATGCATAGCTGACATGGATGCTTTTAGACGTGTAATACTTCTGTTTGCAGAGGCTGGTTTATACCTGAGTGCATGCCGTGTTGTGGACGTCAAAATGCTATAAGCACTATAATTGGTTTAAAATATTAAAAACAGGATAAAATGGCTTTGAACTGCAAAAGTTTGGCACATAAATGTCTGCGCACGGCTTAATGTAATTGTTCTAGTAAATAAATCAGAGAAAATGAATTGTCTTCACGTCCCACAGTGCACCTGGGCCCTGATTAGCTCCATGGGAGCGTCAGGACACAGAGCTGAGCAGAGCTGACAGTCACATTAAACTGGGTCACAGTTACACAAGTGAAGCTAATTCAGAAAAAACTAAATGTTAGGAAAGGAAAGTATGTTTTTCATATGAATATGAAAATTATACATTCAATTTACATTATTCCAGCAACTTTGTAAAAAGCAGTAACTATATAAGCGTCTTAGGAGCATTCAAACTTCACACGCCACATTCAAAAGTGGGACCGGTATTAAAATCAACCAAACCAAAACCCTATTTGCACAGGATCAGTTTAACCCAAGACATCTGTCAAATGTAAATGGCCCCACTGTGTTGTTGTGTGCATTTGCATGGGATCAGTAATACCAGCAAACTTGTTTGACTGACTTCTTATAGAAATGGTGGACTTTTGATCACACTAAACGCGCACCCTACATCCTGGTCCCTGGGCTCGTAGACTCCCCTGCTGCTCTGACAGGCTCCAAACACATGTGCCCCTCCCTCCCCCAGCGGACCACCCCCAGGGGCTAAAATTACCCCGAGGAATGTAAACAGAGTGCAGAGTAAGCAGAGGAGCAGGCACACGGGACATTTCCATTTCAGGCCCAGGCCCAGACCCGGGCCCAGACCCGGGCCCAGACCCGGGCCCAGACCCGGGCCCAGACCCAGGTCTGAGCTGTTTTGTATCATTGCTGATTGATGTGGATTAGCCCATCAGGGACATCTGTATCAAAACAAATGTGACTACTTAAAAGTAAAAAAATATCCCAGGCACTAAAAATGTTGCAGATTTCTGTGGAATCAATGAGAGTCACAAAGTGCTGTTAATCTGAGGTAAGAGAAGTTTGGTTTTGTTCTAAATGATAATGACCAATGAACTCATTTGTTTCATGGCCGTGGCTGCAGAGCTGCGGCGCGGTCAAATGACCCAGCAGTTTCAGGAGCCGCGGCACGGCCATATAGCCTCATGGCTAACCCTAACCTGGCGCGGTCTAAGCCGGCGCGGTCAAATAGCCCAGTAGTTTCAGGAGCCGCGGCACAAAAAACCCATGCAGTTTCGGTCGCGCGCCGCGGCTCTGTAGACACTTCCTTGTTTTATATGCGTCACTGTAATAAACAAATCTGATTGGACAGTGAACAGTTACAGCGTTTGACTCAATGCGAGACGGAGGGCAGAGTAAAGTATTTAGCTTCATTAGTTTCATTAATCCATTTAATGAACTCGTCTCCTCTGCTCCTTCTCTGAGCCTCTCCGGTGGAGATCTGGAGGTCTATTGTGCTGTTTTAAGTCCACAAATATCACCAGACTTGTTCTGAGCATTTCTGCCTCAAATCATGTTCATTACAACCGCATGCTAGCAAGCTAGCATTTGTTTCTCCTCAGGGGAATTTCCTCTGCTGCCAGTAGCTGGAGAGCTAATGCCAAATCCAGATGAGGGAACACCTGACTAATAGAAAGTAGTGTGTGGCTATCAATACATACATTATTTTTTAGTTCTAAAACATAAGATATGAAAGTACAAGAGCAAGTTTAAAGGACAAATATGCACACTGGTCTGTGACACAGCCTGGCGTTTGAAAGCACAGAAGCAGAGGCTAAGTGTGGCTAACAGGCCCACCGCTGAGCATATTAGCCCTTTAGCTAACACAGGATATCCAGTGTTTTCCCTCCTGATCTGGGTGCAAATCTAATTTCATTGTAGTTTTTCAAAATGTGCTGGGCAAACAAAACAATGATCCACAGAGCAGGACACCGCTGGGAGCTTCTGTGCACACACGCTGGGAATGTGGATTCTATTAGGCTGAGAGCTTCACGTACAGCGCTGGGATCAAGGGGGAAGAATACTGCTCATCTATGGACTCTGAAGATTTCTACGCAGATTTAAAACAACAGAAAAGCAAAACAAAATTCTTAATGTTATTTGCGTAACTTAAATGAAACATTCTGTTCAACTTTGGTAAACATTGCTTTAAAATATCAATACAGCCTCCAACCGTGACACATTTTTTATAATCAATAACTAGTATTTAAACAGCCTTTAGAGTCGTTGCAGTGCTGAGACACTACCAATTAACATAATATAATGCAGGGATGAAACAATACATTTCACTGTACAATATTAATTGTGATATTTTGAATTGATAAATTAGCTATTTTTGGTTTCAAAATGCCTTGACAAGACTGGAGCAAATATTTACAGTCATATTCTAAAGAAATAAAAAAGTCCTGAGTAAAAAATACAAAGTTAAAACCACATGGTCCATGGGTATGGATAGGTTTTATGTCATACTGAGGCCAAAGGCGTAACATTTCCATTGAAAGAAGCGGGGGGGGGGACACTCCTCCAGGCCAAGAATGGTCCGAGTCGGGTTTGTGGAGATGGAACCCCACTCACAGTAAGGACACATTTTTAAATAAAACTATCCAAAATGAAGAAGCAAAAACACTTTTGTTTTTGGCTAAACAATTACATACTGTGACATTAAGAAAATGATCTTATAATCTGAAATATTCTAACAGCTAACAATATTATTGTGACATTTGTGATGACATGACGTCACAATATTTCAGTTATTGTTCTATCCCACGAAAAGTCCACCATCCTTCTCTTTATGTGACTTTGGTCAGTGTTGATCCTGTTCAAATGAGCTCTAGTTTTAGTATCCACTAGAATATGGATCACAGGAGACACTTTTGTTTGTCTTTTGACAGCCCTGATACTGATGTTTGACAGTTTGACAGAAAGACGGTTTACATCATTCCTAACCACCAACCAAAGGGTCATTGGTTCAAGCCTGCATATTGCTGTACTAAAATGACCATTACTTGCAGCCCTAGTATCACTCAGATTCAATGAAAGTCCAAAACAGATACTTACACTGCTCTGCGCTGCACTCCCGGAGCACAGACAAACTGAAGGAGGGAGGGTCAGACTTATCCACACTAATTAGGCCGGGGATCACACTGGAAGTTAAATAGCGCCTTACGTGTAAATGAAAGCGGCCGAGTTGAGGGCCATCCAGGGGTCAAGCACACACCAAACTGCGCGCCGCTCCTCAGGCAATCTGCTATTGATTTTCAGCGGTTTTGGAAGGGATCAAGGTGGACAAGGAGGGAGGGAGAGAGAGGAGAGAGGAGGGAGAGGGAAGGCAGGAGGTAGGGCAGAGGGTCTCCACTTGTCAAGCTGACAGTTTAACCCCGATCGGAGCTGAACAAACAAACAGGGCTCTCCCGGGCTGACAGTGCGAATGTGTCACTGAGATGACGAGGGAGAGGAGAGGAATACGGACACATGCACAAGCACGCTCAAATAGAAGGGCTTTGAGTTAGTGTTCGAGCAGGGCAATGATAAGAAAGGAAATCAAGCTTAGCCCACCAACCCAGGGACTAACCTGCCTTTTGCCACAAGACAAAAGGCAGGTTAGTCAACTTTCTGACACAAGAAAGTGAATATACAGGGAATAAATGTGCAGCGTGATCTATCTCTAGTTATATCTCTATTTGAAGAGTAACAATAATGATTTTTTCGGTTTGTAGAATAAAAAATCCTGTGTTTTTATAATAACTTGGAAATTGATTTATTTGTAGAATAATTTCATTATTTCTTCTATGACAGACAATAAAGAGTAATTACATTATCATCTCTTACTTATTGTCTGATATTGAAGAAACACAACACTACTGGAATTTTAGTTCATATTATTGCAATATATATTTAAGACAATCGTGAGTATTAGTCAACCGCTGGCAAAATAAAAATAAAAACGTAGAGACAAAACCAAGACTAACACAGGCTAATTTATACTGAATGAGGAAAATCATGAATGAAATCAACAATTTCATAAAAGAAAAATACTGTTAAATGGAGGACTTCAGTTTTATTGTGATGTATTAAATTTGTTGCAACATTGTTCATAATATTAGCAATACTTTTTTAAATATATTGTGCTAACATCTACAAACATGTTCTGAAGAGCATGGGATTCATTTTTTGTTCAAAATGCTAATGAAATCCTGATTCGAAACCATAAATCCCTAGACTAATCCCAATTAGACTTTCTCCCCCTTCCTCAAATTCTGCTCTTTAACACTCCTGGACCACCTCAGCACTCTCACCTCAGTAAAAAAAGAAAGGCCACTCCATTATCCTCTGTATCACACACAACCCGCTTTCCCCCAAATCACCATTATCCTTCACTTACACCGACCCGGCCCCACAGCGAGCGAGTCGGATTGCTGTCCACACCCAATTAGAACTGCCCCCTATTACTGTCCGCGGGCCCCATCATGACCAATGCTACGGGGGCCCTCAAGTGTCAAAAATCGTCAGTCGGATGCTGCGTCTGGCTCCCCACGGCTGACAGGTAATCTTAATGTCTTCAATTAGCCCGATTAGGGGTGTCATAAACAATTCGGTAAGCGCCGCAGCAACACAAACACATTCTAGAGAGCTATTAACGCCAACGGTAATGGGTAAATCATCGCAACGCTTGACTTGGCTTCTTTTGTTTTTTGGTTTTTCCCGAAGGATGTGGCTCGTCCATTCTTAGAACACGGCTGCTAACGCTGCTAGCCGCATAAACCCGGTTGCTTCAAATTGCGCCATCTCCTTCCATTAGCGCGCGGCCGGGTGAGGACGTGAAAGGCTGTGACAAGATTCATTTAGGTGGAAGCGCGCCAGATTGCCTCGAGCAGGTGCTATAAGAGAGATAAAACCTTTTTTGGCGAAGCTAGCAGTGTGTGCGAGCGCCATGCTAGCGCTGAAATGTTTGCGGCGCTAACCTTCCCTCCTCCTCGCTCTTCAGATTCACTTTTTGTTCCTCGTAGAGCAAATTTGCAATGACATGAAATAAAAGCGGCAGGAGAAGGAGGAGGGAAGCGAGGCACGCTCAGACGGATTTCCAAAGCCAAGTGGTGAAATCTAAATGTTGTTTCTAGCGTGGCTAAACAGGCCGACTCCTAAGAGGATGCGAGGTTGAAGGCTATCTTATCGCGCGCAGAGGCGACACCCACTCGACGTGCCCGAAGCTTTTGTCCTTTCGTCAGATTCGTCTGTTTGCTCTGGCAATCGATGGCTTTTCTCGGAGAAGGCGGGAGGTGTACAAGTGTAATGGTCATAAGAGGTTCGACGGTTTGCAAACAGTCGGCCCGAGCAACGCTAGCATCAATATTTGAACAAGAACGCGGCACCAGCCCTGCCTTGATATGGTGAACAAAAGGTTAGGAATGCCCCACGCCAAGAAACAAGGAAGGAAATATGTCTTCACACAATGGCACGATTTGGATGAAGTGTGTTATTGTAGGATCACAAATGTCTTTATATATGTACCCCCCAATATTTTTCTATGTAAACATTATGCTAACAAGGCTCCACATGCAACAAGAGCAAAAAGTAGCCAAGTCCTGTTCAGCTAGTTTGTTAAGATAGAGTAAAAATAAAAAAAATGTAATTGAGGGCTGGATTTATTAGTGTATATGCTTTTCTTTGGCTTTGTTTAAAAAAATAAATAGATGTCACAATGTTACTTCCTGTTTATGGTGTCGCTGTAGAAAAATATCCGTACGGCACAAAAACAAAATTAGGCCATCGGAACTTATTTTTTTATTATTTTTTTATGTGTAATTTATTTTGTTACCGCAAATTCCTAACAGTGGGCTAGTGTGTTTTGGTGATGGAAAAGTTTAATATATTTGCATGTGTATTATGATTTGACAATATTTTTTGAGCGTCACATTTCACAAATTATTTTCTTAGTTTGTACTACTCTACTTCAAATACATTTAAAATATATGGTCTTTAGAAAAAAATCAAATTACAGTCATAGCAAACAAAAATCAATACTAACTCATTGATACTTAGAGAAATAATTTATGAAATTGATAACATATAACAAATATGTATTCATTATTATCATTGTGGTATTGAAATATATAGTGACATTTTAGTCCTGTGACAAGTCATACACCAAGTCACATACAAGAGAGTGCTGGATTTGTGATCTTAAAATTGACTGAGGTCCAGAATTTCATCTCTAAGAAAAATACTAGAAAGAAGGGGAAAAAAGAAAAAAGACAGAAGGAAGAGCCGTCATTGAGAAGTTGTAATAGGAAATTGCTCTTGGCAACTATTTGTTCAGGCAGCACATTTTTTTAAAGTCTTTATGCCAACCCGGCGATCCCCCATTGGAAAACAGGGCAGTCCCCTAATGAGTAATCTATTTCAAAGCCGTCGTGTCTGGGCATGACAGTTTACTGAGAGGCTTGAAGAACTGGTAATTACCAGTGTTACGGGGCAATTAATGCATATTACACTGCGGCACTCGCGGCTCTGACTGTCAGCTCCCCAATAAAAATGAGCACTCTTCAGCTCAGGCCTGACATTAATTGGACCCTTAATGACTATGCACAGGAACTAAGCCAAATAGGAACAAAACAGGACGCGCTCCCCACTCACGCCGAGGGATGGAAATTGCACTAAAAATGAGATTAATTGCCATTTAGGAGAAGAAGAAAAAAAACGATGCAAGGGAAAAAAAAAAGAAGTGAGGAGAAAGAGGCTGGAATTATAGGGTGCGCAGAGCAAGGGTCCCTCACACATGACAATTCATTAGTTTATACAAGAGGCTGTACCTTAAGGAGGTCTGGCATCACTCGGAGCAGGAAGCACCCTTTGCCTTAGAGAACAACCCCACGCTTAATAATCTACTTCTATTTTCAGTTTCCAGTTTACATTATTGGCTTGACTGCACAAAAATTACCTGGGATGGGCGACATATTGTTTCCGGTATCGGCTGACTGTCACCAGTATCGGTATCGGCTGACATTGGGGGGGAAATCTGACAATATTGGGCTAAAGTGTCATTCCCCATTTGTCCTCAAAGTTAAATTGTGAACTTTACATCAACTTAAGATAGATTTCTGGGTCTATAAAGATTTGATTATACAAGTATTAGTAGGCAAATATCAGCAATGGCAAAAAAACAAAAAACTAAATCCACATCAGACCATCCTTAAAATGACATTGGCAGTGGATATTAAAACATGACTACTCAATATTCATATCTCAAGTATTAGTGTATTGAACAAATAACTTATTGTATTGAGGTTTTGGGACTAATACAAAACCAACCACGCAACAAAAGATAATCACGTTAGAAATGGTATAATTTAGGGCTGCGCAATATATCAAAAATATATCATCATTGCGATATGTCACACAAAGTTGCACAATTAATTCATGTATTAAAGGTAAGTTTTTTGCATGCGTTGACTTTTGACCAAACGTGCGCCGCAGAAGGAGCCGTCGCATACGCTCAGCGCTAGAGGAAACACAAAAAGCGCTAGAGGAAACACAAAAAGCGCAAGGCGAAGAGTTGTAGAGACTGACGATTCGGGACTAAAATATGTCTTTAGAAGAGCGGACGTTTGACAGAGTAAAAAAGTGTAAAAGCTGCGTTGTCTTGCTAGCGTAGCCTGCTGCTAACATCGGATCTAATGTCAGATCAAAAACACAAAATCACTACAGGTTATGAACTCTGAACTAAAAAAAGAATGGATTTTTGAGGAGCTGATGATGACATCGACGAGCTTCGGAAATGCCGATTACGATTAATCGGCCGATGTTTGTCCAGCACGAACAACGACTTTTATGAGGTTAATAATAAGCACACCACGCGGTTACGATTATCATTTTGATGGTTAATGAAAACCAAAAAGGGCCTTACATGATACTTTAATAAAATGTAAAGATTCTACTGTGCCCTTGTAACCCCTGACCTTTGACCCAGGCTGCCTCCATTTGCATTAGCATTTACGGCGAATTAATTTTTAAAATGTTGTGTGTCGTTGTGTGTGTTGTTGGACAGGTGAACCCAAATGATGTACATCTCTCTTTCACTTAAAAAATAATTCAAAAGTATAACTCTCAGCAGCATCTTAGTTTGTACATCCGTCATTGAACACTTTTTTTACACTTATATTATGACGATGCAGTGGCACAGTGGTTAGAGCCTGTTTCCTGGCTGGCGTGGGGGCCTTTCTGTATGGAGTTTGCGCGTTCTCCCCATTTCCTGGTTAAATTAAAGTCAATGAAAGTATTAACAGTTTCACGCGACATATAATCAAACTCATTCAAAAACACGGATTTAGAAATGTACAGTACATTACCTTTGCTCCAAATGAAGATGAAAATAATGACTGTTTCATGTTTAATCGTTTTTCAAGCGAACGCTGTAGAATTCTTCACAAATAAAGGTACAGTTTGTCCTGGTTCTTCCCAGATCTTATTGGACAAAATAGTGTGCGTTGGTAGCTTGTTTACGTGGTCGTATATATGGAGCTTTGATTGTGCACGCTTTATCTAACTCCACTGCTCTGTGCTGACGCTGGATTTTACCACCAACATTCTAATGAGGGAATCTTCTACTGGAACTAATTGGACATATGTGTTCGCAGCATTTCTTTTCATTCTTTTTAGTGCACGTCATGACTTTTGATTTATTCTTTACACGTTAAGAGAAGTGTGAAAGGAGCCTTACAAATAAACATCTAAAAAGAAATGTGACCACCCCTGTCAGCTTTTCCTCCTTTATGCAGCAACATAAACAAATAATTACAAAAATAACAGTTTATCGTAAGTCATCTATAAAAAGGGATTTATGAATACAAAACAGAAGTAATCATTAACTGTAAGACATATCTACAAAGCACTTTAAATGTTTGGTAATCATCAACTAAACATTGACAAAAAATAAACTAATCATTGCCTGAAATGCATGTGGTTCTTTCTTTCTTTTCAGTCTTCTCTCAAATGTTAATGCTCCTGAACATGTTTCAAATGTGCAAAGTGAATGGAATCCTGCTTTTGTAACATAAATCCCAAACTGAGAATAGAAAAATATTTCATTTAGCCTGCAATACATTGTTTATTGCCTTGTAGGTGTGTTTCTGCTGCTTCGACAAGAAACTTTAGAGGAAATTTCCACTTTTAAGACACCAACAAGAAATAAGGTGGGAGATTTACCGGAAAAAGTATAATATTACAGTTGTTGATTTTGAGACACTGCACAATTAGAATATTGAGTACATTATCTATAAACGATTAAATATTAGAGCTGCAACTAATACATATTTTATTGCAAATTACTTGCATTTGTGAGTCGACTAGTCAAACGATTATTTCAAATAAAAGGTTGAAATATGGCGCCGAAAGTCTTCTAGATGGAGGATATTTACGAACAGAAAAAGTGTATTTTTGATGGAAATCATAATGTTAATTATTTTTGGACATTTTGATATAATAATGCCTCCGTTTTGTCTGTATAGTCCACAGAACAATTCAAAATTATTTTTTTTTTTTTGAAGGTCGACCAGTAACTATTAGTAGATCGTTTTATCGTTTTAACGCTACAACAAAAAGAGTAGATTAAAATTAAAATGAACAGGAATATCTTGTGTAACAGTATAAAGTGATATTTCTGCACTTTTCTGGGTCCATTTATGGTTCATTCATGTTTTGTGTGATACTTGAACCAAACATTTAAGGCACATTTGCACATATATTGTCTGAACACAATAGTATTACATTCACTTTTGTCAATATCACCTACACTTACCAGATAAACATTAGGGCAGCAAGAATGATCACAATCACAATTTGAATGCATTTTCATTTTTTATCATTTCTCCCACAAACATATCCTGTTCTTTTCTATATAAAATTGCTAACTTTGTAGTTTAAATTTATACAAACATGTTCTGAAAAACATTATTGTGTTGTCAGTTTATAAGTCTATTTTGGTCTTTTTGGTCAATTCTACTGGACACGTTTCAAATGTGAACTTTGAACAGATTCCTATTACCGGTAGTAAAATCAAAAATGTAATCGCAGTGCTCATCTAAAATACATGATAACTTATAGAAAACAACTTCAGTGATGTAATAAACTAAAATCAGGTTTATTTTTGACTGTGCCGCAACGTTTGCCGCAAAAGAAGGAAATCCAGCTTTAGAGAGTACCAACTTTTCCATTTCCAACTCGCCCAAACTATACCATCCCACGCAAAAACATTAACCAACTTCCATGTGTGGGCCTCAGAGATATTTGTTTACAATATGGATATGAAGTTCAATGATTAATGCGAAAAAATCCAAGCACGTATTGCGTCTACTACCTGAATATGCAAGCGCTGATGGTTAGAAAGAAGGGAAAAAAAATATATCAGCATGCAAAACATAACCACATTAGCATACATTTTTGATTTAGGATTTGGCTGGTAGTTAAATATGCAGTTAGAAATGGCCGGGCACTGCCTCTTGCACTGTCACGCTGTCATCGATGCTGATAGAACTCCACTTCTTCAAAGCCGCCGAGTACGATGGGGGGGGGAGAGCGAACCGGCAAATATTTGAATTGCAAAAACACATCAGCGCGCTCCCCGAGAAAATTCGAGACAACTTTTTAAGGGAGTTAAAGCTTCCCTCCCTCCGTTTCTCATGGCGCACATAAAAGTCAGCGCGTTCACCGACGTAAGCGCACTCCCCGACGCTAATTTACCGTATCCAAATTTGTTTAATGGGATATGACACGTTTTTCCAAGGGATTGCGAGGAGGAACTTTAATTTGAGGAGAGAAGCATAAAATGTTTTAAGCTCGCTGAGTGTTTGGGAAAAAGAAATCCGACCGCAAATCCGGGTTCCTCAGACAGGTTGACATGGATTTGATTAGAGACTGAAGCGTAATTAGCGGCTTAAGCTATCCGCCGCGGCAGAGGAGCTAGGGTAGCGTTCAGGTTTAGCATAAAGGGGAGATTGATGTTAGCCGTTAGCCATGCACTTAAGTTGCGCAGCCTCGAAATGTCAAGAGGAATGCAAATGTTTTCTGCTAACTATATTTGGCATGTTATTTCTGGTGTGTTTATATACGTAGTTCAGAAATACAGGCAATGATGTCAAATTTAAAACAGGTGGCCAGAGCCGCTCTGAAAAACACAAATACTGAATCTACAGGGGAGTAAACATTTTAAGCTTTGTAAGAACATATAATACATTATAAGTAGACGTAGTAGAATTTATTACAGAGATTAGTACTGCAACGATTAATCAACCAGGCAATTGTAATAGTTATCTGGACAAAACGGACTCTTAAACACACACTCACAAGACTTTAGCAATCATATTTCAACCTTTATTTGATTATGTATGTTAAATGTATCAAAGTACAATAGACATAATTATTTGACTTGTCGACTAATAAAGACTAGTTGCTAAATGATCTTTATTTGTAGCCCTAATAAAGATCAACATATACATCGTTTTTGAAGATTCCGATGTTAAACAAGGATTATCTTATCTTATCTTAAACGGTCAAAATATAATGAGGCCTTGTTGTAACTACCACGATGCAGAGAACTATTTCCTCCTTACAGAACAGCGAGGAGTGACGCTTTATGAAAGGATAAATTAGCAGCGTGGTAGACGGTCAAAGTTCGTGCACTTTTGATTTCTTGTCCCCATTGCAACGATTAATCAACTAGTCGATTATAAAAAAATAATCGTAACTGTACTTTTTTTATAATCTGGACAATACGGAGTCTAAAACGCATGAAAATAACTTTTATAAACAGACAGTGGCATTATTAAATCAAAATGTAAGAAAATAATCAACTATTTTGAAATTTGAACTTTATTTGGTAGATAATGTATTTAAAAAGGCAGGAATACTGGTTTGAGTAGTTGACTACTAAAACAATCGTCAGTTGCCGCCCTGCCAAACCGTTATAATCCAACCGCTATATCCTAACCGTTGACACTAATGCCTTAGAAATTCTCTCTTCCTCAAGTCTACAAATTGTACAATAAAAAGTGGTCTTTTAGACACTATGCAATACATTGACATATCAACTTTCAACTTCCCTCTACTTATGAAAACACTGTCACTCCCGAAGAATCCGCGACACTTTAGACCCTCTGCTACAGTTTTGAACAGCAGTGCTATGAAATATCTCCTCCACAAATCAAGGCATGACACACTGCATATTTGAGCGTATGAGCCGGTGCTACGGTGGCCAGCAAAAACAAGAGCGCAGAGCCAAGATTCACAAAAGTCTAGCCACAAAGGCCGTGGACAACATTAATGGTCATAAATACTTCTCTGTGGAGGCGCGGCGAAGAGGAAGGCTCTCATATGCCGCAGTTATGACGGCTAATTTATTTACCCCAGCCGCGCCGCCATCTTGAATTCTAAATCAAGGGAAATGCCTCGGAAAGAGCTCGGAGATGTGGAGGAAGAAAAATAAACGGTGGAACGAGCGCGGATGGAAAGATGCAAACAGACGTAGTTTAGCTGGACATAAAGAGCTGCTTATGCCGACTGTAGGCAGGGGAAATGTAATTCAAAAGGGAAAATGATGATATAGTTGAAAAGTCGATCCAAATGAAAAGAGGTATTGGAAGACCTTTGTCCTCGCCATTCTTAATGCTTAACCACCTCAAAACAACGTCTAACAAATCATAATCTACTTACTGTTTAGATCGTCTCGTCTCCGGGAGATGCTTTGCTTATAATGTTGCCTACATGACTTTCCACGATAATTTGGGTCTATAAATGGATACGTTGATGTGTAAATATGCAGTACGGTCATGGATCTATAATACGAACAGGATATTGTTACCGGCGCCAGCCCTAGGGGTAAGCTGGGCGGTAGCAAATGGTACACAGCTAAAGAGTTAGACTGTGTAGCCAGGAGAATATCGCTGTGGACAGATGAGGGAGACGAGTCATTCCATGCACAGCGTGTTTAATTCTGCTGTACATGCGCATTGTCTCGCTCTAATCCCCACAGGAGCGCTTAGAGCACCATCTGCTGGATGGATGTCCCAAAGATTAAAGACACAGTAGCCAAAAATACAAAAAATAGAGGGGGTGTCTGTTTCTGTATAAACTTTTGAATATAGCGTTTTCAACCTACTACACTCTCCCCTGTCATCATTGTTTTGTTTGCGGCCAAACAGGACACCGGGCCATAGGATGTCTTCAGCGAAAAGTGTCGGGAAACGCGACACGGTCACAGGGGAGGGGCAGCCAGTGACCGAGACAGCCCTAAAGCCCCAAATCTCTAACAGTCAAGATCCAAAATCCAAGTCAACTCGCTCATCACCACAGCCAAAGAAAAGACTTGCTCAACTCATTGGTAAACGATGTATGGTTTCATGTGCTCTCAATGGTGCTCCAATCCAAATGCTACTGGATTCAGGTGCTCAAGTGACCATGGTGGGAAAAACATGGATGCAAAAGACATTACCAGCTGTTTCCATTCAACCACTCACGTCCTTTTTTTCAGACCAACCTTTTGAAATTTCTGCTGCAAACGGCAGTGACGTTCCTTTTGAAGGCTGGGCTGATGTAGCACTTGAGCTCAAGAGCAATAACCATGGACATGTAACTATCCAAGTACCAGTGATCATCTCCCAAAACTGTCTAAGTCATCCCATTTTAGGCACTAATGTTATTGCAGAAGTGATTAAATCCCACAAAGAGACAGATACTAACATCACAGCTCTACTCAAAGAGGCACTAAGCGTAAATGACAGTACAGTTGAGGCTTTAGTGTCAGCACTTGAAGTTTTTACCCCAACTGATGACTGCATAGAATACACAGTAAAAACTGGTAAAAAAGGTGTAATATTGCCTGCCGGTCAAATATCTGAAATCAGGTGCAGGGTCAGAGAGTGGCCAGCCGGAGGCGCAATGTTATTTCAGCCCAGTTTTCAAGATGACTGTCCAGATGGTTTAGAGTTGTTCCCTGCATTAGTAGATGTCCCTAGTGGTTTAACAAAGACTGTAAAAATCCCTATTCAGAACATCACTAAACATGACATTTATCTTTCAAAGAGAACTGTTTTGGGAACATTAGAAGAAGTAACCGAAGTGAGACCTGTAAACTGTGTTTCAGACAACTCAGACCAACCAACCAATGTAAACACATGTTCTGTCAATCCCATTTCTACACAGAAAACCAGTAACCAATGCCAAATAACAAAGGATACTCATGTGAAAAGTGAAAAATGGCATCCACCTGTGGATTTGTCCCATTTGGACGAGAATGAACAAAAGATGGTAAAGGACATGCTGTTTGAGGAGTCTGATGTTTTTGGGAAAAGTGACTCAGACATTGGATGCATCCCGAGTCTACAACTCAAAATCAATCTCACAGACAATGTACCTGTCCAAACGTCCTACAACTCCATTCCAAAATCCTTGTACAAGGAAGTGAAAGACTATGTTCAAAAGCTGCTGGACCATGGCTGGATTAGGAAATCCACTTCTCCCTATTCCTCACCAGTGGTCTGTGTCAGAAAAAAGGACATGTCACTTCGCTTGTGTGTTGATTTTCGGGGGTTAAATCGCAAAACTATCCCCGATCGCCATCCACTCCCACGCATTCAAGACCTGCTGGATAACCTGGGGGGCTACTCATGGTTTTCAATATTAGACCAAGGTAGTGCTTACCACCAAGGCTTTGTGGAAGAGAACTCTAAACACCTGACCGCTTTTAGCACACCTTGGGGGTTATATGAGTGGAACCGCCTCCCATTTGGCCTCACCAACGCCCCAGCAGCCTTTCAAAGATGTATGGAAGGGGTCCTTGAAGGTTTGAGGGATGAGTGTTGTTCACCTTACTTAGATGACGTGTTATGTTATTCTAAGACTTTCACTGACCATGTAAATGACTTAAAACTTGTTCTACACAAACTCAGAGAATTTGGTATAAAGTTACGCCCTAACAAGTGTGAACTTTTTAAACGCCAAATCAGATATGTAGGTCGTCTTGTGACTAGTGAAGGAGTCCAGATAGATCCTAAAGATCTAGAAGCAGTTAACCAGCTTCGAGACAGAGAACCAAAGAATGTTGGAGAAGTTAGAGCTCTCCTTGGCTTCTTAGGTTACTACAGGACATTCGTTCAGGACTTTTCCAGGTTAGCAAGACCACTATTTAAACTTGTTGAGAGTCCCAGTGAGGTAGAGTACAAATCTACAAAAAGAAAATCTAACAAGTCCAAGAAAAGCAGTAATGGTCAGCTTCCGTCCAAAACCCCTGTTAACTGGACACATGAACACAGTGCAGTTGTGTCACATTTTGTAGACATGTTAACTAGTCCACCTATCTTGGCATACCCAAACTTTGACTTGCCTTTCGTCCTCCATACAGACGCTTCTAATGAAGGTCTGGGAGCTGTACTTTATCAACAACAGAACAACAAACTACGTGTCATTGCATATGGTTCTAGGACGCTCACACCTGCTGAAAAAAACTATCACCTTCACTCCGGCAAGCTTGAGTTCCTGGCGCTCAAGTGGGCAATCTGTGACAAATTCAGGGATTATCTTTATTATGCTCCTACTTTTACAGTATTCACGGACAATAATCCCCTCACATATGTTTTGAGTACAGCCAAATTAAACGCAGTTGGGCATCGCTGGGTGGGTGAGTTAGCAGATTTTCACTTTACAATCAAGTATCGTCCTGGCAAATCAAATGCGGATGCAGACACACTGTCCAGATATCCTGTACAACTGACAGATCACTTACCAGAGTACACAGAGACAATGCCACCTGAAGTAATTTCTGCCATTTGGCAGGGTGACAAAGCTATGAGAGACAGTGAAGTGCCATGGGTTGCCGCTTTACAGTTAAACTCAAATACCAGTGACACTAAAACTGAAGGTACTCCAGTAATCTCACCTGAAGATCTTCGAGCTGCTCAAAAAGAGGACAAGTCAATCTGTGAAGTGATACAGTTAAAGAAAAGAGGCTGGAATCCAAATGACAAAGATAAGAAACAAATGACTCGTGAAACAAGGAGATTAGTACATGAGTGGAACAGACTAAAATTAGAAAAAGGACTCCTGTACAGAAATACTGGGAAAAGAAAACAGTTAGTTCTACCAGACAAACTGAAAAAAACTGTTTTGAGACATTTGCATGATGATATGGGTCACGTAGGCGCAGATAAAGTAATTCATTTGGCTAGAGAACGTTTTTATTGGCCATTTATGCAACGCGATATTGAGGATTATGTCATTCGACAATGCACTTGTCTGAAACAAAAACGTCCGTGTGTTCCAGACAAAGCCCCAATGGGTTCAATCACAACTAGTGCTCCTTTTGAACTCATATCAGTTGACTACCTTCACCTCGAACCGAGTAAAGGCGGTTATGAGTACATATTAGTTCTGGTAGACCACTTCACGCGATTTGCGCAAGCTTATCCAACGAAAAATAAGTCTGGTAAAACCGCAGCAGAGAAAATATTCCATGACTTCATCCCACGGTTCGGATTTCCTGAAAAACTCCACCATGATCAGGGCCGGGAGTTCGAAAATAACCTATTCCAAAGACTCCAACAACTTGCAGGAATAGCTCACTCTCGAACGACCCCTTATCATCCGCAGGGTAATCCTGTTGAGCGTCTAAACAGAACACTACTACAAATGTTACGCACTCTACAAGAAGAAAGGAAAACACAGTGGAAAGACCATTTGCCTCACATTCTCCATGCTTACAATTGTACGAGACATGAAGCAACTGGATATTCACCTTTTTTTCTCCTGTATGGTAGAATGCCTAGACTACCCATAGATTTGCTTTTTGACATCAAACCTGAAAGTGACTGTAAAACAAAGCAAGAGTATGCTGAAAAATGGGCATGTCGTATGCAAGAAGCCTACAGAATTGCTTCAGAAAACAGCCAGAAAAGCTCTGCTAAAGGGAAAAAGTACTATGACAAACACACAAAAGGTATCCCTTTACAACCTGGAGATCGAGTACTAGTCAGGAATCTCTCTGAACGAGGAGGTCCTGGAAAACTAAGAGCTTACTGGGAAAGATGTATCCATAAAGTGATTGAAAAGATTGAAGATGGACCTGTGTATAAAGTTCAAAGTGAGACAGGAAACCGTAATCTGAGAATTCTACACCGAAATCTTCTATTATCAGTCAATGACTTGCCACTAGAACAAGAACAATGTCAAAAAGATAACCGCACAAGACAGAAACAATGTAAAGGAAAAGAACAAAGACAAATTCAGGAAGCTGCTGAGTCTGAACAATCAGATGAGGAAGAGGAATACACGTACAATTGGCATCGTGTGCCTATACGTCAAAGTGAACCTACACCTCAACGGCGTTCTGGACTCAGGGCCACAGCACCTGCATTTCAAACAGAAAGACAAAGTACTCAACCAGTTAGAGTACCACAACCAAGAGTTCCACCACAAGTTGAGGTACAAACTCCAAATATGGCAATCCCGGACGAGCCCCCAATTGTTACCGGCGCCAGCCCTAGGGGTAAGCTGGGCGGTAGCAAATGGTACACAGCTTAAGAGTTAGACTGTGTAGCCAGGAGAATATCGCTGTGGACAGATGAGGGAGACGAGTCATTCCATGCACAGCGTGTTTAATTCTGCTGTACATGCGCATTGTCTCGCTCTAATCCCCACAGGAGCGCTTAGAGCACCATCTGCTGGATGGATGTCCCAAAGATTAAAGACACAGTAGCCAAAAATACAAAAAATAGAGGGGGTGTCTGTTTCTGTATAAACTTTTGAATATAGCGTTTTCAACCTACTACAATAGGAATTTCATTAGTGCTCGAACTCTGGAATAACAAGACGAATTCTGCCATTGAGCGCCGATGTAGTTTCAAACTACATGGTGTTCGGCTGACAGGGAACTACAACTCTCACAGGGTCTTCTCTCTGTCTCCATCATGCACCAATGAGCACAGGTCATTGTGACAGTACTATGCCATCTTTGATTCATCTTCCAGATCTTAGTTTTACTTCCATGGGTCCTGGGTCCGGTCGACAAACTTCGAAAGGTGGAAAATGGGGGTTACAAGTTTTATGAAGTTTGTGTGTTGTCCATACATGCACTTTTAACCATAATTCAACGTTAATTTTTATAAATGAGGCTTCAGATCAAATAAAGCCTGCTTGTTTTGCAATAAAACCATATGCAAGTAACCAAATGCAAGATAGATACATTTTAAAGTTTGAATGTTTTTTAAAGCACAAGTATGTAGCTTTTTAGCAGAAAAAAAAGGAGAAAAGGAAAAACATGCATCCAGTTTATGGAGATGCAAGTCCACTTACAGTAAGCAAGTGGACTTGCATCTCCATAAACCTGACTTGTACTTGGCCTAGAGGAGCCTCCTCCAGCTTGTTTCCTTGTAAATGTTGTTCTATTGACCCTAATCCTATAATATTCCACAGTATGGCAAAAATCTATCCATCTCCCCGAAGTATATTCATATAAATAAATAGAATATAAATATGTTTAAAAAGTAAACACGCACGCACGCACACGCACACACACACACACATTATGCAGCGTGTTCAACATTCACACCGTCCTTTTGTCACATTCACCCTCCACCTCAGACTGCTCCGTCTGTGGGCAGGACTCAGAACTGGATGATGGATGTCTTTACTGCACAATGTTCTCCGCCTCAGAGTTTTGCCCCTAAATCAGTGCTCCAGATAAGACCCCCTGCCCCACCGCCACAGTACTCACCTTGGTATACGGTCCACCTCCCCGGCTTATCTAAGGCACAAGGAACGAGAACAGCCCGGGACAAGCCGCGACACAACCACAAACCTCACTCTGTCAAACACAATTTACTGTGTGTATCCTCACTCAGCCCCTCCTTCAGCCCGTGGGCCTGAGCTGCTTTAGGGGCCGAAGAGAGAGGGAAGGGGGAGTGAGAGTTCACAAGCTTGTTAGTTACTGTGAATTCATTTATTCAAAATGTGTACATTTTAGCAGATTTGGAATAGTTTGGATGAATAAATTGTTGTTTTTTTCTTTTTATTATTTAATTCTAGGTGAAGTATAGCCACGGTTCAAGAGCTTTCTTTTAATGGCTTAATTCTTCTCCATGCTAAGCCATTCAATCTTTAAGCTGATCTCTGCAATTCACAAAAAGACATTTAATAATTCTAAGTTTGTGTCACTTTGAGACATGGCTAAAGCTAGAGTAAACAGGACACTAGAAGTTTCTCCTCAACTTTTCTGCATTTATTTCACTTCTCGGCAAAGGCAACACACCATATTTTAACCTATTTTTCTGTGTTTGAATGTTAGAGGAATCATGCACTGGAAATGTAATATTTTTGGTCTTGTCGAGAGTATCGTGCGTTGATAAACAGGAAACAGCTGATGCTAACGTGCGTTGGCTAAATCTATCGGCTCAACAAGTCACTGGAAAATACGACGGTTCATCACATGGTCAAGTCAGCGTTTGATGAAAATGATTGACTGCTGTTCTGCTGTATCTGCTTTTTACCATCTTCAACTGTGTTCTCTCTTATCATATCACCTCAATCAAAAATGAGCAACTCCCTTTTGGAAGCTCCTCCCCCCAGGGGCCACTTTGCAGCCCTTAAACAGATCAGACAGACGAGACACTTTCAGACTGCCCGATCACCCCAAAGTGAACCAACTTATTTCTCATGGCAGGTCCATCCCCTGCTTGTTTCCATGGAGATGTTATTGCTGTTATCACCTCCACAGTATGGCATTAAAAGTATCTTTCTTGCATTTGTTGAATGAGAAAAACATACATTCTTACTCACAGCATCTCCACAGAGCAGACATGTAACATGGCCTAGCGTGACCCTCTTGTCTCCATGGAGATAGGCTAGTGTACCATGTACAAATCCATCATCATTGCATCACTAACGTTTGTCCATTCGATACATTTCCGTCGTGATATGACGAATGAGAAAGGCACATGAAGATTCTCCAGGTTGAAATTAATGTATTTTGCAGATACAACCGTGATGACAAACTACACCACATGAAATAAAATAATGTATATCTTAATGTAGATTCAACACCACATGAAGCCTCCTTTGAAGTCCGTGAATAGGACCTTGTGTTCTCAAAACCCTTGACGTAAGTTCGCTTTCCTAACCGCAAATAGATCACAAATAGCTGGATTCCGGTACTGCGTCTGTCCAAAAGACTCCGGCCGGGCAGTGATGCATATTCAGAGAGGTGGAGGTTGAAGTTGAGCACGGGGCCGGCAGGAAATGGTACTGGAGATTACCGCATTGAGAACCTTAAGACCCCCGAGCAGTTTTTCACTTAGCCGTTTGTGATAAAGTACGTCTAGGGGGATTTTCCAGCCAGAAACCCTTCAAAACCAGCCGGCCAAGCTAACATGACATCAATTGCCGCAATTAGCTGACCCCTTTCTTTTCGCCTGGACAAAACGCTGATTAAAATATGTAGGCCTCCTCTTTCCAAATGGCGTCCGACAAGGTTAGCAATATTTCAACTAGCAGCGAAAACATTCTTGTCGTTTAATGCTTTTTCTTTGTTTTTTTTCCGTTTTCCACTGCTTGCGATACAGAAAGGGGATGAAGGTAACCTCGGATTGGAGTTCCCATGAACCCGTTCGCGGCAATTTGAAAACAAAACATTACAGACGGGAGAAAAAGTACGGCGAGTTCAAAGTCCGACGCGGGTGTTTCGTTTCAGCTCGCAGCAGTCAAAAGCTAAATGGTTTGTGATTATGATGTAGGTAATTTATAGCGCTTCTAATGCAAACCACGAGTGAAAACGTCGAGGAGGTAGAGGATGGCGGACAGTGAAGAGTGGGTTTTGGAGGAGCTAAAAGAGCCAGCGGCTGAAAAAACATGGATCTGTTGAAAGAGATCTGCGCCAAATTAGGAGCTGGAGCTGGTAACGTAATTTAACTTTGATTCTTAAACTTTTCACACCAAATGCCACTTTAGAAATATGATGTTTATTCTAGACTTGTACAAGCAGGACCAACCGTCTCGCAGGTTTACGGCGAGACAAAGCGTGTTTGAAGGTTAGATTGAACCAGGGTTATCAAAAGTATCAAATATCACATACTAAACTATACTAAATCTAGTATTGAGACTGGATACTCATTTGAACAAGTAAAGATACTGAAAATTCACATAAACAGGACAATGTGACCTTTCCTGAACAGTTTTGGAATGCTCTTGAGCTTAATCTAGTATTTATTTAGTGTTTACTTACCATTAGTATTAGTATTATGATAGCTATTTTTACTTTACTTCATTTTATTATTATTTTATCTTTTTATTTTATTTTCTCCTCCATTCCCTATTAAGATATGAGAGGAGTTTTGTTAATAAGAGTTTTTTGTTTTGTTTATGAGAGTTCTTCTATAAGTTATCTGTCCTTTCCCTCTGTATCTACTGCGTTGTAATACTGAAATTTCCCCATGTGTGGACAATAAAGGATTATCTTATCTTATCAGAACTAAAAGCCACATGGTCATCAACAAAAATAAAGAACTACCTGTGTCGGCATATCCCGAGTTTAAACCATGTCCAGCCCTAAGTATGTAAACCTAAAACAAACGTGACTCATTGACTAAAGAGTACAACTGCACGACACCTGCATGCAAAGAATCACTGCAATATTGGGACAAATATAGATGAACATAGATGGACTGAAATTCATATTTAGTGGAATTCAGACACAGATGTGACGAGGTCGGACGTCCCTTTACACACATTTGACAATCCTAAATTTGACAGCTATTGATAAAATGTCCAAAGTTCCAACAGAGCCAATTGCCTCCATTTAAAAAGTCAAACTAAATCAATCTCACTGGGAACAGCAGCAACAATATCAGCTTCTCCTAAAGAAATCCAATACAACTTTTTCACCACTTTTCATTTCTGCTTTAATATTTTATATTTCATTTGGATTCTCTGAGCTAAAAAGCAATGATAAAAATAAAGGGCCTGGACATTTGAGGATGTAAGCACCCGTCCTGCTGCGTGACACACCTTTGAGGCAAAATGTACAAAAATATACTAATAATAAATGTAAAAAAGATCTGTTCTACAAGTGAATTAGATAAATTGATAAATTGATAATAAATTGATTTGATTTGATTAGATCATTTTGGGGGTAACTCTTTTAAAAGTATGTGTAAACATCACCTCACCTTTCACACATTCACTAAAACGGCCATTAATACAAAACAAAATCTAAATTGTCCCAAACAAAAGAAACACAGCAGGACATCAAACTGGTGCAAACTCAACGTTTTTCAGAAAAAGGTTTTACAAAAATAAGACTATAATAATGGTTCTGGTTTTTGTGCAACTGTCTTTTTAAACATGTGGTTTTTCATGTGTACATGTGTGGTTTTAGTAAAGAATGTATGCATACTCTCATCTTTAGGGACTGTCTCTGAACTCATTCTAGACATTTTTTAAGGTGTTTTTGTTAAAAATACAAACAAATAAAACACAGCTTTATTCTAATGTCTAAGTTATAGAAAACATTATTGTGCACTATTTGGTAGATTTTTTTTAAAGGTAGAAAAACGTGATTAAGAAACTAACAATGCAAAAAAAATACATTATGTTAAGTCCCTAAAACACACAAATTAAATTCTACTAAAAATCAGGCGAATAAAAAGAAAATTGTGTCAAAACATGTTCATTTAAAATATTAGAATAATAAAAAATGGTCATCATAGGTTTTGGTTAGACATTAGATAACAAAATGTACTGTTACATCTCGTAAAGTTTAGAGGTCTTTGTGTCAACTTCACTGAGACTATTTGGACATTCACTCCCGACTTTGTGCTTGAACTAATCCTGAGTGAGTCTCAGCTTGGCCTCCACAAAGCAACTGCAAATGCAAATAAACCCAATGTAAAACGTGTCCGATTCGCTTTTCATCACCAGGTCGGACCGAACGAGGCCAAGAGAAAGTCCAGAAAGTCCAGAGTTAATGCTTCTCCCCTTTTCAGCGGGCGGAGGAGATGAGAATGTGGAGTGTCGGTTGGAGAGTGGACGGGACCCGGGTCACTTTGGATCAGGGGGCTGTGGGCAGACAGCTCTATCCCGCTCAGGCTTCCTTCACTGTGGGGAGATGCACTGGGGGCATCGGGGGGGCGTCAGCAGCTTTGGTTTATAGTTTGAAATTTGCATCTGGACATAGGCTGCTTCACATGTAAAGATTAAAGATGCTTGACGTGACGATATGCAAATCTCACGGTACTATATTATCACGATATTCATTTCACGGTACGATATACTGTATTGAAGAGGAGAATTGTACAGCAGACACGATTCCTTTTAAAATGCCTTGACAAAACTTGGTTTTGAATCATTACTATCCTATTCCAAATAAGATATAAAAGTGCTCAACTCCACTAAAATGGAGAAAAGGATCATAGTTTATGTACTATTTTCCGGACTATAAGTTGCACTGGAGTATAAGACACACCAGCCAAAAAAATGCATAATAGAGAAGAAAGAAACATATATAAGTTGAACTGGAGTATGAAATGTGGTTGCAAGTATGGGAATAACAAATAATATCACATATAAGTCGCTCCGGAGTATAAGTATATAAGTATAAGTCGTACCCCGGCCAAAACTATGAAAAAGGGGTGCGATTTATAGTCCGGAAAATACGGTAGTCAATTCAACATATTGTGAGACTATTGACAATACAATATCACAACATTTCTTGTTGGTGAAAAGTGAAGTTTAGAAAGAGACGGCTTCATGTTATTGCACGTATTGACAGCCTGATGACAACTCAATGAAGCCACAAGAGGGCGCTCCAGCATAACCACACCACACTTTCTATCAGCCAAGTTTTTTTTTACTAAATATTCATAAATATATTAATATAAATAAAAACATAAACCACATACTCAAAACATTCTTTTAATAGTATTGTTCTACTAATTTTAAAACCAAAGCAGATGGTATGAAGTAGCAGTACTGAGTCAGTCTGGATTTAACCGGATATACTTTTTTTTGTTGCACTGAATTAGAAAACAGCAGCTGTATTTTAAAACATGTTTTTTTTTATACACTGAATTTTAAGACATTGTATTTTTTATACACTGATTTTTAAAACATTGCACATTTTTACAGTTTTTTTAGACATAATATATATAAAAAAGTATATATATTTTATACAATATTTCTACAAATCAACGCTGCAAAAGTAAACTTTTATACAAGGCATCAATTCTCCTGGTCAGCCTTTGGTCCTTTTCAAGAAAACTTGCAATGCAAATTTCATGTCAATCAAATAACACTTCTCTACAACCGTGTTGGTCTGGGCATGCAGCTGGTCAGTGAGCAGGTTCCACTGGACATGTGCACAGTGGATTTACAGCTTTGGCTTTGGAGATGCTACTCGGAGTAAAATAAGTGGATTTGTCTGTAGTCTAGAGTCTGAAATACAACCACATTTCCTTGGTTATTTAATTCAGCATCAGATTCAGAGCAAATTATTTTCCTGTAAAATGAGCCACAAAATGAAACTTCAAATTAAATAACTCTACACAAAATGATTTAACACTGAACAAAACTGAGCCTATTCAAACTGAATTATTTCTACAGAGAAATTGAAAGAAACTAGTGACAAATTGTGATAATTGTGTTAATAGACATTTTTGACTTCACACTTGAGTATTTTAGTATATTTTTCTAAATTATTTTTCAACAATGTTTTTTCCTTGTTTAGAGAAAGGAAACTTGTTTATGCCATACGTTTGACATATTCACTGTTTTGACGATTTAAATGGCTATATTTCATACAAAGTTTGTGCAAGTAGTGATTTAACAAAGAAACACTGATGTTAAAATGTTTTTCATTCTTAAATTTGTCTTAATTTTTTCTAAGCAATGACCAGCAATAAAAACATTAAACATATAACATACAGTTTATCACAAAAAGTTTGAAATCAAGACCTTCATGAACGAAACATACATTTAGAAAACAAGAACAAAACAATAGTAGTATTTTTTTATTTTATTTTATTAATATTCACTTGATTTAGGAAACACATGGTAAACTAAGTATTATAGCGACAAATGTCTTATGCTCTCCTGCTTGGCACAGTTAGCACTTCCCTCGCTCTAAATGTGGCTTATCTCTGCGTTCACAGGAAAGGATCACATGTCAGAGCTCCTGTGATGAAACGTCACGTCCACAAAAAGATTGAATTAGAATTAGGATCATATCTATGGCTAAGCCTCACAATGAGCCGCTTGATTTACCGCACAGAGGAACACTTGTTTTAGATAGTGGAAAATGTACGGGGCCGACTCGAGTTGACTTTTATGCTTTTTCGAAATTATTAAGATGAAAAGATTTGCTTTCATCTTTTCTTGAAACGGCACTGAGCCATTTACAGCTAGTGGTGGGCAATATTGACAAAAATGGATATGTAGATATGTTTGGGGAGTTTCCCGATCGTGATATTCAGACACGCTGCTCCACAGAGACAGGAAATTATTCTGACACTGCTGTAAATCCTCTTTGTAAAGTCAGTGTGCAATACTCAGCGCACTTGTAAAACTTTACTTGAACATGAACTATATTTTTATAGGTCAAGTTAAAATGTGAATTTATTCCAGGGATTTGGGTGATAAAAAACATATTTATAGTATTTTATTCTCACTGTGATACTAATATTTCATCTTAACTTATTTTATTTTGATAACTGTATTTTCTTTTGCTGGTCGGTTGCATGTTTGTAACAAAAGGAATTTCACCTTGGGGATAAATAAAAGTCATTATGATTCTGTCAATCCAACAGAAATGTGTTAAAACATGTCTTTAAATGTTTCGGTTCAGGTTTAACTTATATATTTGTGACAGTGCTACCATTTTGTTGCTTATTTAGAGAAAGAAAACTAGTTTATACAAAACAGTTGACATGTTTACAGTTCATAATTATCAAAATCTGTGTATTTTATATAAAATTTGAGCAGGTCATTGTTTAACAAAGAAATACAGTTGTTTAAATGCATTTGGTCCTTGAACAATAGTGATATATCGCATAATATCCTGTGCAAAGTATCGATTGTTTTGTGTTTTGCGAAACCGTAACATTATCGTATCGTGTATCGTATTAAATTATGAGCAAACGTGTGTTAAAACAAGTCTTTAAAAGTATTTGTAGAGTTTGAAGTATGAGACAAATATGAAATGTAAAATGTCTCGCTTAAAAAAAAAAAAATCCTTTACAAACGACATACTCAATATTCAAATTTTGCATACATCCTCAAAACAGTTTTCAGAATAATACTCCCTTTATGACTATGGTAATTCATTGTGCAACAACTGGCAACAGGTGGAAAACATGATGGTTCTGTTTTGTGCAAAAATGATCAAAACACGATCAAAAAGTCCAAAAACGTCAAACTAAAATGTATGCATCTCCTTTAACGAGACTGTTTCTAAACCGGCGCATTCAGGAAGAGACTTGGACACCGGTTCGCTCACATGTCTTGGATTACCACAGTCCACCGACGGGCCGAGATGTTTAAGCTATCAGGCAATCAGAGCGCAAGGAGACGCGAAATCCAAACCAGATCCGGGGGAACAAAGATTCGGGCAGGAGGAGGCAAGAGAAAGCCCTGACAACACCGTTTAACCAATGCCAGGCCGGCGGAGGGAAAACCCTGCGTCTCCTTCCACGTTTTTTAGAGACAAACGGTCCGAGCGTGAACGGTGAAATACGACGCGGACTTCAGTGAAACAAATGTGCGTCGCTCGTGTGGGAGTCGACTTCGGTCACCGCGGCATCGATCAAAGACGGCCACCGGCGACACGGAGGGAAATATGAACATGAGGATAAAGAAAAATGTTTATACGATGGTCACGGATGAAGGCGGGAGATGAAAGAGTGAGATATCTATGAAAAGGCTGCAAAAGAATCAGAATCAGAGAAAAGTGTTATTTCCACACTTTTTAGCACAGATTTTTTTTAATTTATTGATTATGTCATCACTCTTACTTGAAGGTCCAGCCCTTTTTATTTTAGTGGCAATTTGGTCATTTTAGACATAAATAATAATAATAAAATAAGTTTAAAAAATGAAAAAAATAAATTAATGCATTTTAAAAAATATTTTTAAAATTCACTTAATTAGTAAAATATAAACCGACAGTAGTTTTTCCGTTGTTGCTCTGACTGTGCTTGTTTGCTAAAGGTAGGGGGAGATAAAGAACTCACCCAACAACAATTTGTTTCCTCAACAGTCAGAAACATGTTATTTAAGGAGAGAAAGGTAATCAGTGCGACTGAGTGATAAACTTTGTATCAGTGATAAATGTGTGTGACGGTTTTTATCTGCTTTTCTACTCCGTACCCGACATCTAAAAAAAAGAAAATAAAGCTAACTAAATACTACTAAATACAGAGTTATAGACTTGATAACAGAGCTCTTATATGAGAAAATACCATTGACTCTCATGCAATGTCCTCTGCAACCTCTATATTCATTGAGATCATTGTAAAAAAAAAAAAAAAAGTTACTTCCTGGTGAATTCATTATGTTGTGATGCATGAGGTCATGGTACATCCTGAACTAACAATGAACTAATGTGCAAATCCTTATACATTGTAAATCCTCAAATCAGAGAAGAAATCTTTTACAGCATGAAATAAAAGTCTTTTTAATCGTTGCAGGGAAGACACCAATCATCCCCCCACCCGAGCATTTATCTTACATTTCAGGAATAAACTTGTGGCAGGAAGTCTGGGGCAAGGTGATGTCGCGGACGGCGGGGGGAAAAAAGACAACCAAAAAGAGGTGGAAAAATGGCATTGGTCGGTGCTAAAAACACCACAAGGTTAGCTGAGGGACAGTGGGCCTATAAACAGCACTGGTGTCTGGGTTATCTGTAAGGAAGCACTTATCACCAGCCTGCAGCCCGCCGAGGTGACTGATGGTCCGCTCTAGACCTGCTTTATCTGCACACACAGCTCCTCACCGTAAATACAAAGGCACAAATATGAAGCTTTGTTTACCCCACTCGTGCTGGTATAAATATTCTATGGGCTGCAAAGTGTGCGCTGAAGCACAAACTGGAGATGGAAGAGGTCGCAGGGAAGGATAGATCGAGCATTGGGAATAGTTTTGGGACACTTTGAGATAGTGCGCTGTGGGTGTTGGGGGTATTGTTTTTGGGATAAAACCGTGTAGTGTACTAAAACTAACAAAACAGACTTAATTATTCATGGCTCTGAAGTGACGTGACACACGCTGCTACTGCCATCTTGAGGTGGGAAGATAAATGCTCCGCTGAACTGTACCAACAGCAAATCTCCAAAAATATTCTTCTATTACATACCCAAAACAACCTGTTGGTCACCAGATTACTGCCATCAGGAGAGACCAGCGGACTTAAAGAACTCACTCCACACGTTTCAGGTAGTTAGCATATGGCTAACGCTAGGTCACACATTAAACTACCATGTTCATTGCGTGGCTATGCTAATAAACGTTCATTTTTAGTGGGAGGCACGGCTGAGACAGGCTACAACATATGGTCCTCAACGAATAAGTCATGTGACCCATGAATGATAATGAATAATGTCCAAGTTAAGATCTGTACGTGGTCCCTCACCTCTGAGATATTCCACTTACATTGAAACTCTATGATCTGCCACACTTTATGTATTGCCCGCTTCCCTAATGCACTCCCAGCATCCTAAATATTGACTGTGATAAGTTTATAGGCACTTTTCACAAATCTCTAAGCTCAGAGCGAGTTCAAAAACATTAGCATGCCAACTCCAGACTTCTTGCTTCTTCGAGAATAAAACACTGAGGTCTCATTTTCACCTGAATTGATGCTTGACGCCTGTTCCTGTCCAGGGTGTATCCCATCTAAGGCCCAAAGTCATAGGGATAGGCTCCAGTCACCTGCGATATTGAATGAAGTAATGTATTTAAAACAATTGCACACCTGACAAAAAATGGCTTCTGGAATGGCAAATTTGTACCCATGAGAAATGAATGTTTGTATGGAAGTATAAGCTTGAGAAGAAGAGTGTGTTTTATTTGTGCTGGATGTCGTTTTAGTAGTGCTTATTTGTCCTGATGTTAAAATCGAAAATGTAAGTGAAACATGTACGATGTCAAGATGGGGGCCCCGGGAGTCCCTTACAGCGCCCCTGAAGGAGGACATGCCACGCAAATACAAATCAATACTAAAACAATATCACAACTGGACAATATTTTGGGCTTGAATACTTAAAATAGCTTAAGATGAGTATCCCCGTCTGGGAGACTGTGGTTCAACTTCACGAGTAACCTCACTGTGATCACCTGATGCTGTCTTTTTTATTTATTCTTCATGTTTATGGATTGGCTGCATCAGAAAAATGTAATAATGCTGAAACAATCGATAAATAAATTGATTATTCTTTTCATTTCTTGAAAAGTTGTTTGGATTACAAAAGACCTGTAAAGAGAGATGTATGAGATTTCTACTACATTTCACAGAGATGAAGCTTGAGCTGCTCCTGATCCAGTCACTTTACAGACAAAGAAAGGTTTCCTGTGTCTGTTTCACTGCCAATGACCTGTTTTTGAGCAATAAGACGTTCAATTTTCACTTCCTACAGTTTACTTTTGGTTTCACTTTCACTTTGTGTGGGCGTAGTGGTTTAGGGCACCTTCCTCGTTAGTATAGTGGTGAGTATCCCCGCCTGTCACGCGGGAGACCGGGGTTCAATTCCCCGACGGGGAGGAATACACTTTTGACCCTCTGGTGTAACGTACACTACTGTTGACCTACTGCAGCCTTGCTCTTTTTAAAATAACTTCTTACTTGTGCAGACTTTATTCTGTGATATTGCTACTGATTTATTGTTTACAGATTGACAAAACGTCAGTTTTTATATAGAGATGGACTGATACAGTTTTTGTCATGGCTCATGCCTCAGTCCAGAGAAACCTGTGGCCCAGAAACTCTGCACATGTTTTTTGGCCCATATGTAGGGCAACAAATGACTATGACGTACTGTACATGGTAAATTAAAGCTTTATATGTTATTTTGGAAGCTGGTTGGTCCAAACTAACCGTGGGCCTCTGCAAGAGATATATCTCTATGTCCATAGCCAATACACAAAAATATACAAATATCAGCCTGATATATCGGTCTACCTCCAGTTCACACGTTTACGCTGGTTTGGGTTTGGTCCCAGTTTAACCTTTGATGAAGACTTGTATTTATCATTGTAAATATATTAATTTATTGTGCACTTTTTCTCTTTGGCCTGCGTAGAGGTTTAGGGCACCTTCCTCGTTGGTATAGTTGTGAGTGGCCCTCTGGAGTAACCTCACTGTGGTCACCTGATGCTGTCTTTTTTATTTATTCTTCATGTTTATGGATTGGCTGCATCAGAAAATTGTAATAAGGCTGAAACTAACTTCACAGAGATGAGTCGGTGTAATCCCTCATTCGTCCAGGCGTGTTCCATAGTAGAAAAAGCTTCAGTTGTAGTCATCTGGACTCAGTTTGAAAAAATAGACGTTTCGACTCTCATCCAAGAGCCATTGACAAGCATTCACAGAGATGAAGCTTGAGCTCCTCCTGATCCAGTCAATTTACAGACAAAGAAAGGTTTCCTGTGTCTGTTTCACTGCCAATGACCTGTTTTTGAGCAATAAGACGTTCAATTTTCACTTCCTACAGTTTACTTTTGGTTTCACTTTCACTTTGTGTGGGCGTAGTGGTTTAGGGCACCTTCCTCGTTAGTATAGTGGTGAGTATCCCCTAACCCTAACCCTGTTGGATGGAATGTCGCTTATTGATGACATTACAGAAGAAATCTATTTTGGAACTCAGCTTTACATCTTGTAATCATTATTTCAAATGTTTTATTTTCCAAACTGCCACTTGATTGATGCAAAACTATGATAAACATTTACTGCAGGTTCTATCATATGCGCTTTAATTCAAAATGATTTGTTTGAATTAAGAACAATTCAGGCCTAGTAACTACTTAATGTAATATGTTCAGTATGAATAAAGTATTTGTACATGCTTTATTCGGCTAATTAAGACGTAGTTATGATCAAATTTACAAAACAGAAATGCTGCTTTTAATACATAGACGTATAAGAAGAAATAACAAAATATAAACACTAAACAAAAATTACAAGGTAAAAAGTAAGGAGATATATATATATATATAATATATATATATATATATATATATATATATAATATATATATAAATATATATATATATATATATATATATATATATATATATATATATATATATATGACCAAATATACAATAATTCCGTTCAATCTAATCTAATACTGCTCCTTTCATTCTGCAGTCGATATTTCAGATGCAGTACATTGTTTGTAGAGCAGCCAAAGGCCTTTTCTGCGCTGACTGAAAACTTACGTGCTCCAGTTTTGTGGTTCTTCATCAAAGGCCGAGCAGACAAAAAACCTCCTTTCCTTCCCAAAGCTCTTAAACACATCCAATATCATGAAGTCGCACATCCAGAACCAAACTATGCATTCCACCTCCAGCTGGGCGAGTCTCAGAGGAAAACTTTACTCATATTTAACCACTCCGGAAAACCAAACGCCACGCTGGAGTTTGCAGATAGAAGTACAGAGGGGCAGAGGGATTTGAGAGCCAGGAGGACATGAGAGCACTGCACAAAGGTTACAAATGCAGCCGTGAAGGAGCATCAAATTAACTACTGTACAAGCAATAATGACTCTGAGCTATATTATCTATTTTGGAGAATGTTGACGATATAATCTTTATCCAAAAATACTTCTTCAGGGTCAGGTTGGGCAGACATTAGGTGTGTTCTGGATAAGCCAGACCTGCGCAGATCCGATCCGTGTTGATCGATGGAGTTTCCGGTTTAACCCTATTGGTCTACACATGGCTGCTGGGTGTTTTTCTTTTTTCTCATTGGCTACTTTAACTCTCGTCAATCATCCAGACGAGGCGCAGCTAAACTTGGGCGTGCCTATTGCCCGGGAGACGCCTCACCACCCTTGGACTCATGGACACAGCTGTTGGGAGTCACAGTCAACAACATATGCCCTTGAAGAAAGTGCCTGTTTAGCAGAGAAGGTCCAACGTTACAGTCTGAAGATGTTTTAATACACAATCACAACTTGGATGGGAGCTCCAGAAATATTGATTTGACCCACAGAAGGGTAGAGAATCAAACAATGAAACAATCACACACTGATTAAACAATGTTCACCGGAATGTAACTGTTCCAGAGCGCCCCGTGTCCTTAGAGCCTCCTTTTCAGCTTTCAGCAAGGAAAAACTACTGTTGGAGTGCGTTTCAAGTTTCATCATAGACAAGGTCTTTCATAAACGTAAAGTAACATTACATTACCTTTAATTAAGTAATTAATCTTACCAGGACAGGTTGCATAATAGCACAAAATTATGATTAAATGTTTTGATGAAATGTGTTTGCGTGACAACTACAGCTGCAGTAAGAAAAAAGATGTTACCTGGGGAATTGAACCCCGGTCTCCCTCGTGACAGGCGGCTATACTAACAAGGAAGGCGCCCTAAACCACTATGCACACACTGAGTGAAACTGAAAGTAAACCGTATACTCAGGAAGTAGAAGTAAAGGTCTTTTATTGCTTAAAAACAGGTCATTGGCAGTAAAAAAATAATACTAAAACCTTTCTATGTCTGTAAATTGACTGGATCAGGAGGACCTCAAGCTTAATCTCTGTGAAAAAAATCTCATATTTACAGGTCTTTTGCCATCTAAATGACTAATCTATTAATTGAAAGAATAATCGCTACATTTATCGATAAGAAAAACAGCTTGGTTTGTGAAAATGGACATAGGCTGATTTGCTGTGAGGTTGAACTCAGAACAGCCGGACTGCACATCCTTTTTCCAGTTCATTTCTACCAGCAGAAACTATAAAACACCACTTCTTAAATATACACTTTGCCATTGGAGGTGAGCACATTCCTCATTCCCCCATATCTTTACAAAACGTTGCCTTGACTACATCTGTGACAAACGTTGCTCTGCGGAGGACACCCAGGAGGTCGCTTTGCATCCAGACTGAGAAAACGAGGGCGAAAAACCGTACTGCGGATGACATAACTGACAAAAAAATGTCTTCTCCTCTTTTAAAACACGTTCCATGGCAAAACAGGAATCCCTCAAGTAGACATGCTCGCACCTCGTTTGACTGGGGGCTGTCTTCTCCGTCTGGCGGTGTCGGGGTAAGGGCACACATACTTGGGGTTTAGGACGGAGGGGTATAGCTTAGGTTAGCTTCCTTTCCAAGCCTCATTAAGCATATAGCGGCTAAATGACACATCGGGATAATGCGTACGAATGAGCTGACATGAAGAAATGAGGAGACACGGGGTCTTAGGGCAGAGGTAAAGTTTGACGTGGAGAAGATCTTACTGTAACGACAGAGTTTTCACATGAGTTTTTAAAGAAGTTGTTTGAGCTATGTTTTAATGGCCTTTGCTATTGAAAACATGCCTGGAGTTGTGTTTTGTTTCATTCATGCATGTTTGAGTAAACCTCTCCAAATGCTGGGTTCCACTTTCAGGAGGTGGCAATGCAGAAAGATTCCCACTGTATTTCTAAAGCGGGACCCGCCAAAGTTTCGGCATTTTGTTTAGCTTAGCGTGTGGGGCTTAGGTGTTAGGCCATGGAAACAGGTTTAGGAATAGTGTTAGGGTTAGAAATAGATAACGGCCATGATCTTTTTTCAAGGCATGACATTCTTGAAGCATCCGAGATGGTGTGTCAAGTGACTATTCCAGGTTTCATGTGCTGCAGAGAGCCCCTAAAACAAACAGTAAGGGCCCTAAAGAGCCTCCATTGTGTTTGCAGTGATTCCTCTGCTGTGGAATATTTACTGTAAGGATGTCATAACACAGGAAACAATAGGAGAGGCCATACTCCTGCTCCACATGGGCTCTGCTTAAGTGTAAACACAAGCTGAGGCGAGCTGCACAGGAGTGTGCTCAGGAAGTAAAGGGAAACACAAGAACATATATAATAATGTAAATTACTGCAACAAACTGGGTAGAACCGAGGCACTCAATAAGGCTGTGCATTGGCAAAAATATTGAGATGATAAAAATACTTATAGTACAGGAGTTGTAAGAGTACACTAGAGAGTGAAAAAGATATATCTCCTCCCCGTCGGGGAATTGAACCCCGGTCTGCCGCGTGACAGGCGGGGATACTCACCACTATACTAACGAGGAAGGTGCCCTAAACCACTACGCACACACAAAGTGAAAGAAGACAAGAGAGCAGCGCAAGCGTTACACAAGAGCTTGACCCTTTGGACTTAGAGGACAGTTGGCAGCAGTGGCTCGTACTACTCTTCTATTAGAGAAACAACCAGAAACATGACAAATGTCTGACATATTCACCTCATCCTACAGTACAGTGTTATACAACTGTGGGGAGGATTTTTACAGGATTTGCATTTTATTTTACAAACCTAAAGGCATTTACGTGACAACATGTTTTCACAAACCCACAGGGATCGACCTTTTGTTTACATGAGAATGTTCTCCCAATTTCCATTCTTTTAAAACTCAAGGCAGAGAGCAGTTCTCTGTCATTAGGTGGCCTTCCAGAAAGTATTGTCTGTATTTGTAAAGCGGAACTCACTAAGGGCTCGGCAAAGACGTCACATTTTATTATTTATTTTTTATGAACAAAGTTTTCACAATGAAGATGTCCCACAATGGGGAAATTTCAGTGTTGCAACACAGATTAGGTACAGAAACAGATTAGCCACAGAAGTATATAATACAAGAAATAACAACTTATAACAAAAAAACCTTTATACTCTTAACAAAAATAACACTCTTATTTACAGCTGTTATATAGACAGAAAATATTACACCAGGATGATTGACATTATGTCACAGTATTGCACATGGGTATGACAGTATTTGCACATGATTATGAAGCTGAATGACACATGTTCAGGGTTAACAGTGTTTGTTGTAGAGTCTGACAGCAGCAGACGGAAAGACCTGTGACCTGTCTCCTTCACACAGCGAGGGTGGATCAGTCACTGAAGCTGCACTGAAGAGTGTCCTGCAGAGGGTGAGACTCGTGGTCCAGCATAGATGTGAATTTAGCCAGGATCCTTCTGTCCCCCACCTCCTGCACCAAGTCAAGAGCACAGCCCAGTAGTGGCGCTGGACTTCTTGATGACTTTGTCCAGCTTCTTCCTCTCCTTCTCTGTGATGCTGCTGCTCCAGCAGACCACACCGTACAGGCTGATGCCATCACAGAGTCGTAGAAGGTCTTCAGGAGTGGCCCTGTCACTCCAAAAGACCCGAGTCTCCTCAGGAGGTAGAGCCGACTCTGGCTCTTCCTGTACAGTGCGTCTGTGTTATGAGTCCAATCCAGTTTGTGGTTCAGATGAACACCCAGGTACTTAAGTACAATGTCCCTTCCCTGGATGTTCACCGATGCCAGGCCGGTATGCAAACTGCAGTGGATCCATGGCTGAGCTCACGGTGGAGCGGAGGTGGTCCAGGACCAGCCGCTCCAGTGACTTCATCAGATGGGACGTGATAGCCACCGGCCTGAAGCTGTTGAGGTCTTTGGCGCGCTGTGTCTTGGGCTCTGGTACCACACAGGAGGTCCTCCAGACCTGTGATACCACCCTCAGTTTCAGGCTCATGTTGATACAGCAAGATGGCACAGCTGAAGGCGGAAATGCCTCTACATTTCAGTGCTCTTTGTTTTGTCTGTTTTTGTGCGTAAATTGTGTCCGCGTGCTCTTACACCAGTTAAGAGCTCTTATCCATAAGAACCACAACTCCTACGGACCTAGTTTTTTTTAGCATCTGCTGCAGAAATAGCTCTTATTTTGGCTAAATGTGTGAGACACCGAAGAAGAGTAAGGCACGCTGGCACGCTCGTGCGTCTGAGGAAGCGAGGCACACGAACGCCCTTACCTGGGATTTCTCCCTCTAATGTGAACTTACTACCCAACAAACTGAACGAACTGGCGTTGCTAATGAGACGAAACTGAGACTTTTCTTCATCTCCTGTTTTGTGGTTTACGGAGACGTGGCTCAGCGAATCCATCCTGGACTGCGCCGTACAGCTGGAGGGCTTCCAGCTGTTCCGCTCTGACTGGCTGAGAGAGCTCTCCGGAGGAAAAAGACATGGTGATGGAGTCTGTTTCTACATCAACAACGCCTGGTCTTCAGATGTGACAGTAATCTCTAAACACTGCTCTCCGGATCTGGAATATCTTTTCATCAACTACCAACCATTCTACTCTCCATGTGAGTTTGCGTCATTCGTCTTGGCTGCTGTTTACATCCCACCGAGCGCAAACGTGCAGGAGGCACAGGCTCGCGGACCAGGTTCTGAGTGTGGAGCGGACCTTCCCGGACTCTTTGTGTATTATCTTGGGTGATTTTAACAAGGGGAATCTCAGCCACAAACTACCAAATTACAGATAGTTTATTAAAGTACCGACCAGAGAGCAGAACACGCTGGATCAATGTTACACAAGTCAGCAACGCCTTCCGCGCCGTGGCTAAAGCTGTGCAGGGCTCGTCAGATCACATCATGGTTCACCTGATCCCCACATACAGACTAGGGCTGGGTAAAAAAATCGATTTTGGATCGATGTAATTCATATTTTGCAGTATTGATTCATAAGGCATGAGAATGATTTCCCCCCCATGAAGTTAACCCCAGTAGTCCTGTGCAGGCGCAGCCGTGGCGCATTTACGTCCGCCTGTCAAGCGTGCAAGACGCAGGTAAAACTCGGCTCAGCGAGCCGTCCCAACTCAAGTCTGACATCTGGAACCATTTCGGATTTAAAACAACAAAGGACAAAGAGCCGGATAAAAACAAAGTGGAACCCACTTGACAAGGTATCACACTACGCTAACGTTAGCTTCCGACAACAAGCCGCCCGGGGAAAAACAACTGAAACTTAGGGAATCACTAACATTACCAGCCGATTCTCCGCTGGTCATAAAGATAACAGAGGCCATCGCAACTTTTGTCTGCAAAGATTTACGCCCGTACTTGACTGAGTACGGGCGTAAATCTAGCGCATGAACAAGCGGCTTGTTCATGCGCTAGATCCACACTACGTTATGGTGCAACGTAAACATCTGACAGAAAGTTATCCCCACGATGTACACGTGTGTGAAAGACGCCATCATGACGACAATGCCGAATCTGCAAAGAGAGTCGGCATAACTTGTGACACCTGAACATTACGGTCAACGCAGTCGTACCTGACAGTGACCTGACGAGCCACACCGCTAATAATATAGCTATAATATGTTGACGGGGGCAGCTGATGCACGTCACACTGAACTGAGCCTCACAAACAGGTCTAACAACTACTTTATGTTTCAAAATAGCACTTTTGAGACTTGAGACAGTTTTGTTTACAGCTGAAGTTTAAACTGTCCAATTTACAAGTTTGCACTTAAAACCTGTTTATGGTGAAAAGAAAAAATAAAGTACATTTGTATTTTGTAACACAGTTGAGCCATTTTCATTATTTAAGAGCAGATTCAATTGAATCCAATCGAATCGAATCGTGATTAATCGATTCAGGACGTTATGAATCTAAATCAAATCGATTTAGGAAATTGGCCATGATACCCAGCCCTAATACAGACAGAGGCTGAAGCTCTCTAAACCTGTAGTAAGGACTTCTAAGAAGTGGACCAATGAGGCAGTGGAGGAGCTACGTGCATGTTTGGACATTACAGACTCTGAGGTTTTCAGAGCTGCCATAGATAGTTTAGATGAGTACACAGATGTCATGCATTTGATTCTGTGAGGACAGCATTATACCAACACACAACAAAGTGGCCTTCAAACATGACCCTGGTTAACTCTAAAACTGAGGAAGTTAAGGCAGCAGAAGGAGGCAGCGCACAGGACGGGTGATAGAGTGCTACAAAAATGCAAAGTATGTATTTAGCAGGGAGGTGTTGAGAGCTAGATCTCAGTACAATACACGTCGGAAGTAGCAGTTTTCAAACAACAACCCAGCCTCTGTGTGGAGCAGGCTCTGGCTTCTCACCAATTAGAAGCCTAGAACCCCCCCTTCCGCAGACAACAGAAAACAGGCCCAGCAACTCTGCACCTTCTATTCTAGATTTGACACCCCCTCCCCCAATGTGACCAACTCTGCCAACCCAACCCCGGTCCCCACCACCACCCCGACCACTCTCACAGTTCAGGAATAGGAGGTAAGCAGACTATTTCGGAAATCTAAACCCCGAAAAACTGCTTGGCCTGCTTCAAGTCGTCCATCATTGTCCCTGTCCCCAAGATGCTGACGTCTGTAGTCATGAAGTCATTTGATCGCCTGGTCCTCCCCCACCTCAAGTCCTTCACCTCCCCCCTGCCGGACTCCCTGCAGTTTGCCTACAGAGCCAACAGGTCTGTGGACGACGCCATCAACCTGGCACTCCACTTCATCTTGCAGAATCTGTACTCCCTGGGAACCTATGCCAAGATCCTGTTTGTGGACTTCAGCTCTGCATTCAACACCCTCCTCCCCGCTCTGCTCCAGGACAGGCTCTCCCAGCTCAACGTGCCGGACTCCACCTGCAGGTGGATCATGGATTTCCTGACAGATCGGAGGCTGTGCGTGCGGCTGGGGAAGAATGTCTCAAGACACTTGGACTATCAGCACAGGAGCTCCACAGGGCTGCGTACTTTCTCCCCTGCTCTTCTCCCTGTATACAAACTGCTGCACCTCCAGCCATGATTCCGTAAAACTGATCCAAGTTTGCAGACGACATCACCCTCATCGGGCTTATCATGGACGGCCCAGTCTGTCTACAGGAGGGAGGTGAACCGGCTGGTGTCCTGGTGCAGCGGTAACAACCTGGAGTTCAACGCCCAGAAGACAGTGGAGATGATCGTGGACTTCAGAAAAGTCACAGCCCCCCTCATTATCACAAACTCCCCCATGACCACCGTGGACTCCCTCCGCTTTCTCGGCACCACCATCACCCCGGACCTCAAGTGGGAGCCAACCATCAGCTCCCTTATCAAGAAGGCCCAGGAGAGGATGTACTTCCTGCGGCAGCTGAGGAAAGCGTGGGTGCCAGCGGAGATGATGGTATCATTGAGTCCATCCTCACCTCCTCCATCACCCTGTGGTACACTGGAGCCACAGCCAGGGACAAACTGGGACTACAGCGCATTCTGCGCTCTATTGAGAAGGTAATCGGCTGCTGACTTCTATCACACGGGGCACCACAGTTTGCCTGTGCACGGTGGGTTCATACACAGGCCGCAGATGTACAAGATTTTGGTCAGAGTTACCCAGGGGAGGGAGGGGAGGATGAAGAGTAAGCCTCCTTGGTGCAAAGAACAAGTCCAATGTTTTCTTGTCTCTTGTAACACTAACTTTAAAGCTTATTTATCAAGTATGAGTATTTATAAGGCTGAGTATGAGCAAGGAGAATAATATGTGACTGTCAGAAGTGATTAAGTTCGGCCACAGGAGCTTGTGGGGAATGGGGGGGGGGGGGGGGGGGGGGGGGGGAGTAATAACACAGGAGGACGTTACAGTATAAATTGTATTAATATAAATAAATATAAACAAATATTCAAAACAACAAAAAAGTTTCCAGCAAAGTTCAGTTCCTTTGGGTTCTTAAGTTCAGTTTGTAGGATTTAAAAAAATATATATATTCCGAGTGAAAAGCAAAAAATATTCCAAGTTAGGGTGTCCGTATCCGGGGAAAAAACAAAGAGTGATCCTACCAGATTTACAGTTCACTTGGGTCGCTCGCCACCTCTTGCAGAGGATAAAAATCAGGGGGTGTCAGGGGGGAAAAAAACCTGACCTATAAAACAGAGGTCTAGCAAAAAAATCCACCATAATATACATATAACACACACACATATATACATATATAATTACAATCAATAACAATGTTTGACCATTATCTTAAATATTCAATTCGAGTTGATTAAAAAAGTAAAGTTAATTAAATGTAGTTCATTCATGGCAAATCAAATTCAGCTTCATTCACATTTCTTAATGTTCATTCATAAATCATGTTGCGCAACAATCAATCAATCTAAACAACGGGGAAAGTTTGCCGCGAAAAACGCGGAAGTAAATTTGCCGCGGTAAACGCGGAAGTAACTAAAACATCAAATATCTAAACAACAACGAAAGTAAATACATTTTTAACAAAGCGGTTCAATTTGGTGTATATGTAATTCACTCACCATTGAGTCTTGGAATGATCTATAAACGATTCGGTTAGTTGCGAGACGTTTTCTACAGTTCACAACCAGACGTTTTAGTCCACAGCCGGAGCAGGAAGCGGAAATGGCTTGGTGGTTCGGCCATTTTTATACTAGTGCCCCTTGTGGTTGGGCCAATGAAAATGTATGAGGGGGCAATGTCAATCATTGAGAACCGAATTTGAGACATGGGTTACAGGGTCCCCCCCTGACCTCATGTACGTCCCTGTACATGGGCTGGACTGACAGCTGTCAGATGGATGGCCAGGAGAGTGTCGATAACCAATATCCTCCTCAGGCACGGCAATTGAAAACACTTTTCCAACTCCATCAAATAGTGATTGTATGCTTTTCAGGATTGGATGGCCCAGATGGCTGTAGTGTAGTCTGTCTGGTGGGCGTCTTGCTCTTGTTGAGCTTCTTTTTGGTTGTTCCGGGGTGAATGTTTCAGACTCGGGACCAGAAGGTAGGGTCTGCACTGAATGTGGTGAGTCAGGTTCAGAGACAGAGTCAGCAATTGAGTCATCACTTTCAGGGTCTGGAGGGTTTGTTTCAGGATCTATTGGTTCTTGCTGAATATCAGTGCAGTGTTCAACTTGGCCAAGAATTTCTGTTTCAGTGTCTGATGAATGTTCTGGCAGTTCTGATATTGGATCTTGAATTTCAGGAAAAAACATTTCGGTAGGAATGTTCAAGGTAGTTATAAATCGTGTAGGCTCTGAGTAAGGTAAGTTGTACCAATTGGTTGGCAGTATTTCTTCATCGGATAGTGGTTCGTCTTCAGCAATTTCAGTGACTGTCGTTAGGTGTACTGGCGGTTTTACTGTTCTTTTGGCATGTGATGGCTGGACTTGAGATGTGACATCCACAAGGCAAAAGTAGGTCTCGATGGAGTGTTCTTAATGGTTTGTCTGCGTGTTCAAGTCGTACGGTGTATACAGGTAAATTTGTAGCCTTCTTCACCACGACATATGGTTCCGATTCCCATTTGTCTGCAATTTTGTGTTTTCCTCTAAGTCTGACGTTCCGGACGAGAACTCGATCTCCCACTTCAAGTTCAGATGCAATGACTTTTTGGTCGAAGCGTCTCTTATTCTTCAGCATACTTTTACTTGCATTCTCTGAAGCCAATTGGTAACTTTTTTACAGATGTAATTTTAGCTTCTGAACATATTCAGAGTGATTCAGACTGGATTTGGACACAGGCAGGCCAAATATTAGATCTATTGGGAGTCGTGGTTGGCGACCAAACATTAGTTCATATGGGGTGTCCCAGTAGTGTCGTTTTTAGTGCAATTGTAAGCATGAACAAGTAGTTTTACAAAGTCTTTCCAATGGGTTTTTTCCTGTTCTGCCAGAGTACCAAGCATGTCCAGTAATGTTCTGTTAAATCTTTCGACGGGTTTCCTCTTGGGTGATATGGTGTAGTTCTTATTTTGTGAATGCCAGCCAGTGAACAGAGTTCTTTTATTGTTCGTGATTCAAAATCTGGTCCTTGATCGCTGTGAATTTTCTGTGGAATCCCATAGTACACAAAGAAATTTTCCCAGGGACTTTTGGCTAGAGTTCTCGCCTTCTGATTCGGAGTTGGTATGGCAAGGGCGTATTTAGTAAAATGATCCGTTATGACCAGAATGTCTTTGATTTTGCTTTTATCAGGTTCCAATGTCAGAAAATCAATACAAACTAGTTCAAGTGGTTGGGAAGTTCTGAAATCCACCAGTGGTGCAGCCTTTTCTGGCAGTGTTTTGCGTTTTATGCATCTCTCACATGTCTTCACCTTGGTCTGTACATCGTTGGCCATCCGTGGCCAATAGAAGCGGTTCCGGACCAGATCCAAGGTACGTTCAATGCCCATGTGGCCCATTTGATCATGTAGGCTGAACAAAACATACGCACGACATTCATGGGGAAGCACAAGCTGATGTTGGAGCTGGTTGCCAAGTTGCCTTCTCCGTACGAGGACGTTGTTATGGAGCTCCAAACGATTTAGGTCCCGTAATAGGAGCGGCAGCTCTGGCAGTTGTTCCCTCAAGGAAGGTGGTGGTGATTCGCCAGTCTCCAATTGTGCTATCACGTGTCTGAGAATAGGATCCGCGCGTTGCTTGTCAGCTATGTCAGATGTGCTCAAGTGAGGATCCAAAGAGGAAGTAAACTGCTCATCAGCAGTGAAACTATCTGGAAGGCTGTCAGTGGACATAGACAAGGAATGAACGAGAGCATAATCAGGAGCACTACAGATTAGTTGTCTGTCAGAAAGAGCTTGTACAGTATGTTGATCAATTGTTATGACGTTGGGGCATTCGAGATGTTGCTCAGCAAATCTGAGAATTCTGTCCTGTTCTTTTTGTGACATTAGGTCATTTGAGAGTTTTCCATGGGGTCTGCGTGGAAGTCCGTCTGCATCAGCATTTTGCTTTCCAGCCCGGTAGGTGATCTTGAAGAAATATGTTGATAGAGCAGATAACCAGCGGTAGCTTGTGGCATCCAGTTTTGCTGAAGTGAGGAAATAAGTTAAAGGATTGCTGTCAGTCACAACAGTGAAAGAGGTACCATACAGGTAATCACTGAATTTTTCAGTGACAGCCCATTTGAGAGCCAGAAACTCCAGCTTGTGGGCTGGGTATCTTGACTCACTCCGGGACAACCCCCTACTGGCATAGGCAATCACCCTTTTTTCTCCTTTCTGCTCTTGGTACAGTACAGCACCGAGCCCGATGGAACTGGCGTCAGTGTGTAACAGGTAGGGCTTCCTTGGGTCAGCGAAAGCAAGAACTGGGGCAGAGGTTAATTTTTCCTTAATTTTTTCAAATGCTTCTTGGCACGCAGATGTCCAACGGCCTCCAAATGGTTCTTTCGGATTAAGGTAGTTATCTGGCTTGATCAAGGCCTTCAGTTTCTTTTGGGACGGTGGATATCCAGAGGTAAGTTCATGAAGTGGCTTCACAATGTTTGAGTAGCCTTGCACAAATCTTCTGTAATAACCAGAAAATCCCAGAAATAATCGGAGTTCTTTTAAGTTCTCAGGAATTGGCCATGATTGCAAGGCTTCAGTTTTCTGCGGATCAGTTTCAACACCGTTTCGGGACACAACATGGCCGAGGTAACGGACAGAGGTTTGGAAAAATATGCATTTTTCGACAGAGAGTTTAAGTCCAAAGTCTTTCAGCCGGTTTAGGACTTTCATAAGTCGTTCCTCATGTTGCTCCAAGGTTGGTGCAAAAACGTTGAGGTCGTCAATAAACACCAGTACCTCATTGAGATTCATCTCCCCCACGCATTTTTCCATTAAGCGTTGAAATGTAGATGGAGCATTGGTGACCCCTTGAGGCATCCGATTGAATTCCCAAAATTCTAGTGGGCAGACAAAAGCAGTTTTATCCTTGTCCTTTTCATCCATTTCGATTTGATAATATCCGGACTTTAGGTCCAAAACAGAAAACCATTGAGATCCTGTGAGTGCTGTGAATGTGTCTTCAAGCTTGGGAAGAGCGTAGGCATCCTTTATGGTTTGTAGGTTAAGTTTTCAGTAGTCAATGCAGAGTCTGACGCTGCCATTCTTCTTTCTCACGACTACTATCGGTGAGGCAAAAGGTGACTCAGAATCAGGAGTAATAAGAGAATCAGACAATTCTTGAAGATGTTTTCTCACAGCATCAATATCTTGAGGATGTATGGGTCGAGGTCTCTGTTTGAATGGCGTTGAATCAAGCAGCTTTATTTGATGTTTTACTCTGTTGGTTCTACCAAAGTCTAAATCATGTCTTGCAAAAACATCCGGGATACTATAAAGTTTTTTGATTATTCTGTTCTTCTATTCAGGAGTGAGAGGAGAGTTTTCAAAGTTGTAGTCAAACTGTGGCTTTGGCAAAGAGTTACACATCGATTCTGAACCGGTCTGTGCAGCACAGGAAATTGATTGAAATGCACTGATCTCTGCAAGCATGGCACGAGGAGGTAGAGTTACATCGTGGTCGGATTCGTTAGTGACTGGGAATGGCAGGAAAATTGGATTCTGGCTTGAGAAATCAACAAGACAGGACTGGATCATCAACCCGCCAGGCAATTGAAATGAGGTAGGATGTTCAATCATGACGGATTTTTCTGCTTGTAACGAATGTGAGATCACGATGCCATCTAGAAGCATGGTCTGTCCAGCCGGAATAGTTTTTAGAGTTGTGCTGTGGAGTTTCACAATTCCATGATGCTCTTCTCTTTTTAATTTATGTCTGTTTTCAAGTATTTTCAGGACAGCACGATAACCATAGGGAACTGTGTTGAAGTCAGGACTTTGCTCATGGTGGACTGTGTAGACAATGCCCAGCGTATTGGTTCCAATCAGGACAAATGACTGATGGGTTTTAAAGTCAGGCACTACCAGAGCCAACGTGGCGACGTCTATTGGAGTACCCAGGAAGTCGGGAGGAAAAGTGATGTTGAGATTGATGTAGCCCAGATAAGGTACTGCTTGTCCGTTTGTTCCTTCAACTTCAAGAAGGTCGTCCAGAGGTCTGAGTTGATGGTCTGATAGATGAGCGTTGTAAACTGATTCAGGAATGGTGGTAACTTGTGAGCCAGTATCCAGCAGACAATTGATTGGTGCATTTTGGATGATAACTTGAGTAGTACATTTGGTACCGATTAGTCCCCTTGGTAATGTGTTGAAAGGTTGTCGAGTTTCATGTTTGGGACACCAAGATGAGGCAGCCTCCGCTTGTCCCGCAGAAGAGACTGATCCTAGTTTAAATGGCTTTGATTGTTGTTCTGCTCCCATTGTGCCTGTTTTTGTTGTAATCGTAATTTCTTTTGCTGTACCAGTGTAGGATTAGCTGGTTGGTTGCATGTACTAGCAATGTGGCCATCTTCTCCACACTTGAAACAGAATCCGGGTCTTGGTCTTGCATTCTGGCTTTGGCTTCCGCCTGGTGATTGGAAAGAATGTGCTTTGCTGCGATTGGTGTTTTTCGAAGTCGGGGTGGTTTGAGCGAGGAGTGCTGACATTTGTTGCTGCAGTTTCTTCATTTGCTGTTTTAACTCATTGATTGAAGCAGAGTCTGTATCAGCATGGCTACAGGGACATGTGCTTTGAGCATGAAGAGTTGCTCGCTGCTTGATGGAACTTATGTGTTTCCTCATCAAGCTCTCCTTTACTTGTTGCCTGTCCTCTTCAGTTCTTAGAAGGAGGAGCAGTTCCGCAAAAGATGGAGGATTCTCCCTCTTTTGTTCAAGTTGCAACTTGCTAATAATTACATTGTCACAGCACCCTCTGCAGAATTGTTTCAGCAATTGTTTGTCGATGTCAGTTGCAGCAACTCCACCTTGTTTGACAACCGTGTTCAGGGTCAGCAGCAGACGTTGAAGATAACTTGAAGGTTTTTCACCGTGATCTTGAAATGTGTTTAGAAATTGTGCAAATAATTCTTCTCCATCCTGCACAGTGGAGTAAGCAGAGTCCAACACTTGTAGATAGATGGATGGCAATGTGTCAGGTTTCAGGCCCTTTATTACATCAGCAGCGGGTGACAAGAGGCTTTCGGACATTTTTCTGGTCACATGTAGCGGCGGTAAATTCACATCAGCTAACAACAGTTCAATGTGAGATCGCCAGCTTTCATAATCCGTTTCATTTGATGGTTTAGGCACCCTGCCGGAAAAGGGACGAAGTCTTAAGGTGGGTATCGAGTGTGATGTGATCTCTTCGGTTCTCACGATGTGCTCCACAACCATTTTTTGAATTTGGGGTGGATTTAGTTCAGATGGGGAGAGTATTCGGTGCGGAATTTGGTGCTCAGGTAAGGAACGGCTTGAATGTTGTGACGGTACTTGTGGTTGCGATGTTATTGCAGTTGGCGCTCCCTGCTGGCCAGGCATGAGAGGAACTGTTTCCACAATTTGCACTGAGTCATCTCCTCCGCCTGATGCCTCCACACTCTCCAAATGTTTGAAGCACTTTTTTCAAATCTGTGTCCGCTCCGTCTTGCAAGATGTCTTAGTTCATTTATGTAATTAGGGAGAAAAGCCTCTGCTCCGACTGGGACTGTGTCTTCAATTAACGTAACGCAAAATTTGAGATTAGGTTCTGTCTCAGAAACATGCGTATACGGCAATATTTTCTTTAGCTCTAACAAAGCTAAGTCATTTTTATACTCAATGATCAGGTTTTTATAAAACAGATAATCTGCATCGTCAACAAATACTACTTTAAATTGACCATACTGTTTCAGTACATCAAATATTTCATCGTCTTTAGCTGTGTGAGTAACACCAGAAACAGTAACACAATTCATCATGTTCAACCCTGATTTTTCAAAGAAACCCATAATATAAATTGGACAAAACAAAATATATATACTGATTCACTGTGTATTAACACTTTCATTCACCAACACAGGCTCCTGGCTAGCTCGCAACGTGTAACACTAACTTAAAAGCTTATTTATCAAGTATGAGTATTTATAAGGCTATAAGAGTATGAGCAAGGAGAATAATACGCATGTGACTGTCAGAAGTGATTAAGTTCGGCCACAGGAGCTTGTGGGGAATGGGGGGGGGAAGTAATAACACAGGAGGACGTTACAGTATAAATTGTATTAATATAAATAAATATAAACAAATATTCAAAACAACAAAAAGGTTTCCAGCAAAGTTCAGTTCCTTTGGGTTCTTAAGTTCAGTTTGTAGGATTTAAAAAAAAAGTGAATATATATTCCGAGTGAAAAGCAAAAAATATTCCAACTTAGGGTGTCCGTATCCGGGGAAAAAACAAAGAGTGATCCTACCAGATTCACAGTTCACTTGGGTCGCTCGCCACCTCTTGCAGAGGATAAAAATCAGGGGGTGTCAGGGGGGAAAAAAACCTGACCTATAAAACAGAGGTCTAGTAAAAAAATCCACCATAATATACATATAACACACACACATATATACATATACATATATAATTACAATCAATAACAATGTTTGACCATTATCTTAAATATTCAATTCGAGTTGATTAAAAAAGTAAAGTTAATTAAATGTAGTTCATTCATGGCAAATCAAATTCAGCTTCATTCACATTTCTTAATGTTCATTCATAAATCATGTTGCGCAACAATCAATCAATCCAAACAACGGGGAGAGTTTGCTGCAAAAAACGCGGAAGTAAATTTGCCGCGGTAAACGCGGAAGTAACTAAAACATCAAATATCTAAACAACAACGAAAATAAATACATTTTTAACAAAGCGGTTCAATTTGGTGTATATGTAATTCACTCACCATTGAGTCTTGGAATGATCTACAGTTCACATCCAGACGTTTCAGTCCACAGCCGGAGCAGGAAGCGGAAATGGCTTGGTGGTTCGGCCATTTTTATACTAGCGCCCCTTGTGTTTGGGCCAATGGAAATGTATGAGGGGGCAATGTCAATCATTGAGAACCGAATTTGAGACATGGGTTACACTCTGGTAGGGCAGGTAACATACTGGGTGTATGTTGGCAGAACAGATGAGGGAGAAGCGCGATTGAAGTCACCAGAGACAAGGAAGAGAGCCTGTGGGTGTAGGGTCTGTAACCTGCTGGTGCAGGAGAGCAGTGTTTCACAAGCATTGTCTGCATTAGCAGAGGGGGCCACATACACTGCTATCACAATCTCATATGAGAACTTCCGGGGCAGATAATATGGCCTCATCCCAACAGCCAACAGTTCAATGTCTTTGTTACACAGCTGCTCTTTCACTGTACAGTGTCCAGGTTTGCACCACTTCTCATGCCACACAGCCAGGCAGCCTCCTTTATTCTTCCTGCTCTCCCTCGTTCTGTCCGCACACAGCGCAAAGTGATAATGGAGTCTGGCATTTCTGGGGTTAATCACTGTCAGATAGAATAAGGGGGGAACCAAAGTTTAGTTCCGTGTTTCTGGACGGCCCTCTTTTACTGTTACTATTCAAGCTAACTATTCAGCAGCACCACATATTGTGTGCGTAATTACTATAAAAGTGAGTATTTGTTTGTGTTAATGTTTATCAATTGTATATTGTTGATGTTTATCCTTATCTTTGATAGTTCATGCACTGTATTCAGCTAAACTGCCGCGATTCCTTACTTACCCCTGTTTTCGCCGTCAACTAGCTTGTTCTAAAAATAGCTCCGTCATCGGCGCATATGTAGGTTACTAATGTAACCCGAGTTCTATACCGCATATACTGTGCAATGTAGATGTTTTGTAATGTGACTAATTCATGTTTACTGTCTTTCTGTTCCCAGACCACACACATATTACAAATTAAAGGACATTCTCAATTTAATCCAGTTTCCCCTGATTCTCTAACCGGAATCAACGGCCCATACTGTCCGCTCCAATCAGCGTTATTTCCCCTTGGCTAATGTGGATATTTCTACAATCACGTCTCCGTAAAAAGCATGACGCTGCTGTCCCTGTACTCTCGCTGGGACCGCGTGTGTCCCACCAGTTACGCTGTCTTGTTCTGGAAAGATTTTACGTTTCCTGTGACGATGGCAGGGAGAACAGGTCTGAAGCATCTCTGAGTTTGCGTCCCGCACGCCGGCCTCTACGTGTCTTGCGAAGCACCCCAGCTGCGAAGCACCTCCGCTGGAATCTCGTGTCGTCCCGGGGAAAACCACCACGCTCCGAAGCTCCAATAGCCCCCAGGCCGGGGGGATTGTATAAATGATTGTACACACATTCCAGAAAGTATTTACAAAATTACAATAAATAGAGCAAAAAAATATTTGAAAAGAGGGAGAGGGTTGCAATGAACAGCCAGCTCTCACCAGCACCGGAACTTTAAGGTAAAGTTAGGATAAGTTAAGGTGTAGGTTTAGGTTTAGATTATGATAGATATACCAGAACTTGGATGTGTTTAATTGAACTTGCATCTCTAAAGTCTAATTGCTCAGAGTAAATTAGTTTTTGACGTGCAGGTAGAGTGGTCTGACTAATTCTCTGGAGAAACAAGACAAAATCGTATCGAGAGCATAGTTGGAATTACTTGTGCATGTAAATGTAGAGACAGTTTAGTGAGCGGACAAATGTGTGCCCTGCAGCTTTATTTAATGTGCTTTTCATTGTTGTGTCATGTAAATGCCTCTGCTGGCCTTTGTGTTACTGTATATCCTTGCATCAACCTGAAAAGATAACTAATAACAAAAGATTCAATATTATCTTGAATCTGTTTTCCCAGAAAATCTCACAACATCTGTTTAATATTAACTCCTTTGGTGTATATGATTTAAAAAACTAAAAACAAAACAGCGTTATATTTGAATTCAAGTTATTTCTTTTTGGGACATTTGCATCTTCTCAAAGCCATAATCCTCATCAAATGTAATAGAGCAAACGTACGCTGCATTCAAATGACTTAGTCATTAAAGATTCCTGCGGCTAAACAAGATCGGACAAAATATGATGGACATGTCCATTAAAATGAGACAACAGAACAGTATCGCCAATCAAAGAAAAAACTAAAGTATGTCTCCAAGGAGAGTGACATTTAACAGAATTGCCATGCACTATTAGCAGCAAAGTTTACGCCAAACTCATTAAATATGAAAAAGTTTGAACGAACACAAGATGCCTAAAGGAGCAGCTGTGTCAACTAAGTCACCGACACTAGAACTCAGACCTTTGAGGAGGTGCACAGATTGTTCTTCCAAAATAACCTCAAAACAAAACACAATAAGAAACAGTATCACATTATGAAGCCGTCACAAGTAAGAAGTTATTTTAAAAAGAGCAAGGCTGCAGTAGGTCAACGGTAGTGTACGGTTACACCAGAGGGTCAAAAATGTATTCCTCCCCGTCGGGGAATTGAACCCCGGTCTCCCGCGTGACAGGCGGGGATACTCACCACTATACTAACGAGGAAGGTGCCCTAAACCACTACGCTCACACAAAGTCAAAGTGAAAGTAAACTGAGAGGAAGTAGAGACTGAGTGTATTTTATTGCTTAAAACAGGTCATTGGCTGTAAAAGACAGTCGAAATGTGACTATAGAACATAGAAGATGTTACTTTATAATACCTACACCTTAATTAGCCTAACTATAGCATGGAAAAAGATTTAATACTTTAACTCTTTAATCAAGCGGTTACAGGGTTTGACATGTTCTTATTAATAATGCATTATAAATAGTTTACTAAGGAACTTAATTTTAAAGCATTCCCATTAAGGTTATTTAAATGGTAGTTTTTATAAATCAAAAAGAAAAGTGTTTATATTGTAACTTGTCTCAGCATGCCACTGTTAAGTTTACAGCATGACTTTGTGTAAAATCATGTAAGCACTTTTGCATTTTAATATCCCTATGAGTTGGTAATTTGGTTTATGTTCAATTTAGAGAAAAAAATGCTGAAATTATAGAATTTTGTTTTATTATTTCAAAAGTAAACTTGTTTCAGTTGACTTCTACAGATATTAAAATGAAACTTAAAGATAAATATCTACCTAATGAAACAAGAATTTACGTTATGATAAAAACACCAATAAGCATTTATAAACATAAATGAATCATAGTCTAATTGAGAACCAACAATGAACCATGGCAAGGAAATACTTAAGAAGTTAAATTAATACTATTTTACAAACTATGAACTAATATTTAGTGTTAAAAAAGGACCATAGCAGGTCTACAGGGATCAAGATGAGGGAAAATCATTATCACATGGTTAAAGGTGAATATAAATCCATGCAGCATAATGTCTTCTTAATGATCAGTTTATTATTAGGTTTGTTAATAACTCATATTTAGAAGTTCTAAAGGTATGTTTTAATATAAAGGGTTACCAAAATAGACGTTTTTGAGGCACCGACATAACGGCTAGGAGCTATTAACACTTGATATAGCATCTCTCCTGGAACAAAACGGGGCATACCCTGAAAGCAAATAATATCCAGAGGACAAAACAAAAGATGCACGTGAAATTGGAAACAATGTGTGCATCTTCAGTGAATTTGCGAGTGGTCAAGCCAGATGATGTATAATGGCCAACGCGAAAGTCCTAACCCTCATTTCACGCAGCGGAGAAATGAGCCATACTGTCCTATTATATGGCCATAAATCACGTTTGGTGGACGGCTGACAGCTTTTTATCAGATCTAACCTTTTCAAGCTCCCATTAAGAGCGCTAACATTTTCAGCTCTGACACACTGTGCGGTTTACGGAGCCCTCAGCTGATTTACTCGCCAGGGTTGGGAGTTCTGGGGTCTGTTGTCATTGGCAGGAATTTTAATGAGAAAATGGAGACGACAACACTTGGATTGTGAGTTAAGTGTTTGGCTGCATATGCATGGTGTTAATACAGCGAGGAGACAAGTGACGCGTAGAAGGAGGGAGAGGAAAATGTACCAAACCAGTAAGACAGGTTCTCAAAGGTTTTCACGGGGTTTAGACTTGCAATTTCTTATTCTTAGTGATGCAAGTCGATTAATCACAATTCGTCAATTATTTATATAATGATGATAACTGATTTTTGTCATTGAATAATCATTATCTGGACTTTACGTGGACTCCAAATGTGCATGTGCTGAGAGAAGAGGTTTTATGACTCGGACAATGCAAAAACACATTTAGAAGACACTGGAAACGGTGTGTTTTGGTTGATTCACCCTTCTTTGTCTGTACATTTACTCTAACAGGAGGATCTCAAGCTTCATCTCTGTGAAATTTTGCAAAACCTTAATATTTACAGGGTTTTCGCAATCTAATGAACAAATGTATTCATTGAAAGAATGATCATTACATTTATGGATTAGCAAAATTATTGTTGGTTTCAGTCCTATTACAACTTTCTGATGCAACGTTAGCTGTAAACAAGATAGTAAGTCACTTTATAAATCGTAATAACATATGTATTACCCCGTGAAACATTCAGCCACTGTAGCTACAGCGAAGGTTATTCATAAAACATGATGTTAGCATTAGTTAGCACCTGATGCAAGCAGACAACATTTGAGAGACGACTTAAATATTAACTATTAAACTATAAAATAAACTAACAGTGAATACACAGCAGAATAAATATTGACAAAATATACTGAGGATTGTCTTCAATACGAAATCATTCCTTATCAATATTAGAATTGATGTTTTGTCAAACGGTAAACAATCAATGAGTAGCAGTATCACAGTACAGGCTGAGAAATAGATTTTCAAAGTTAGGGGCCAGGGGGGCCCCTACCTAAAAAAGTTAGGGGCCCCCCAGCAATTTCAGGGGCCCACAAGCGCGCGCGGCATCATAAGAACAAGATACATTTGTTGTTTTAAACCTGGTTATTAGCATGTAAAACAATTTAAAGTACTTTTATATTTTATTTGATATGAAGGAAGAGCACAAATACTGAATTCCTATAAACCAGAGATCATGATCTTTCAATCCTGTTTAATTCAATATAAGTATGTTTCTTACTGTATACAGCATTTGACACAAGGAGATCTTGTGGAATATATAAAATCACAGCCTACAAAATAAACTACTAACATAATACATTGCCCCGATGCTAACAACTCCAAAGGGGGCGGGGCTCTTGGGGCCCTTGGATACTTCCACATTAACATTGTCCCTAATGTGCAAAATTACAGCTTTTGTTGCAAACAACTTTAAAAAGACTGAATTGTGGACTGAGTAGATTGACGCCCGCCAACCTATATATCACTTTTGGGGCAATATTAGACCGGGCATTTCCGAGTACATCCGAACAAGACCGAACACAGCGGCCAATCAGATGCCCGCTTTCATCGAATTTAGATCACGGACACCGCTCGGCCAATGAGAAACGAGAAGACTGCCAAGTGGGCATGTCTGTCAAAACGAAATTTAAGTGATGAAAATGCCCCGAATATGGCCAAATTACCAGTTAAATTATGATTTTTTACGAGGAATTTAGATACAGGGGCACGGCGGGCCCCTTCCTAATTCAAACCGCGGGCCCGCCGGAGATTTGACTGCTTACGGGCCCCGGGCCCCCGTCTATTTCACAGCCTGCAGTATAAAGCCTACAAAAATAAGAAGTTATTTTAGATAAGGCCGTGGCTACCGAGCCGCGGCGCGGTCAAATAGCCCAGCAGTTTCAGGAGCTGCGGCACGGCCATATAGCCTCATGGCTAACCCTAACCCTGACCCGGCGCGGTCAAATAGCCCATCATTTTCAGGAGCCGCGGCACAAAATAGCCTAGCAGTTTCGGCCGTGCGCCGCGGCTCTGTAGACACTCCATTTAAAAAAAGGCTGCAGTAGGTCAGCAGTGGTGTACGGTTACACCAGAGGGTCAAAAATGTATTCCTCCCCGTCGGGGAATTGAACCCCGATCTCCCGCGCGGCAGCCGTGGATTCTTTAGCTAAACAGCCCTAAACAATCCCATTCATTTCCTATGGTAGTGCTAAACTACTACGGATGTAATATACTTTTGGCCAGCGGCGGCGCTGTGGCGAGAGCGCGCCATGTTTGAATGCAGAGTGACGTCATTCATTCAATGTGACCGGGACAAGTTTAGCACTAGATCTGCTCCTGTTTTCACCTTCTTATGGACATTTTACTGCCCCAGAACACTCGTATTTTGTGGCATTTATAACGGGCATTTGAGGACGTTTTCAGGTAAAGTTCGTCTTGTGTTTTGCACTTTTGAAACTGTGTTTTTAGTCACGTAAAATCACTGCTACTTCGATGTCTCTGTTGAACAACTAACGCGACTTTTCTGTCAGTTTTGTGTGATATTCAGCCCTGTTAAGTTAAACTTTATTACATTTAAAGGTTTGCAGTTGTGCAGTTTTATTTAAGGTGTAATATTACGTCATCTGTGTGTTGTGTTGTCTCTTATTGTGCATAAAAGTAGTTGTAGCATCAACAATTCATCACAAGTAAGAGAGACTTTGTTTGTCCCACAATGGGGGAAATGCCTTCACTTAATGTTAATGTGGAGGACATTCCACAACTGTTACCTAGCAACAGACTGTAAACAAGAGCCAAAATCCATATGAATGACTCAACAATTATGTTGATTATGTTGTTCCTCTCTCCTGTCCTGTCCTTTCCTCTGTCCTGTCCTCCTCTCCCCTGTCCTCCTCTGCCCCGTAATCCTCTGTCCTGTCCTCCTCTGCCCCGTACTCCTCTGTCCTGTCCTCCTCTCCCCTGTCCTCCTCTGCCCCGTACTCCTCTGTCCTGTCCTCCTCTGCCCTGTCCTCCTCTGCCCTGTCCTCCACTATCCTGTCCTCCTCTGTCCTGTCCTCCTCTCTCCTGCCCTCCTCTGTCCCGTCCTCTGTCCCACCCACTCGTGTCCCCACCAGCTCTCTCCGTGAGCCCTTGGGTGAGTATAACTACATAAATCATGTGTTCTTGGTTTGTGTGGAGTCACACAGAGTCACACCGTGTAGAGGAGCAGTCACTTCTGTTTCATTTCATGTCTTTTCCTTTAGCAGTGGCTGAAGAGGACGCGCTGGAGAGGACAATGCTCAGCATCTCCGTCCAATCAACACGTGGATGTGTGTAATGTGTCTGTAACGCTTTAGCTCCATTTTGGATGTACCATGTGTTATAAAGGTTTGTCTTTTATTCCAGCCGTGTCTGCACCAGTCGCTGCTGAGCTCCATCATCCTCAGGTTTACAGAAGTTCACACACAGATGTCCTGCCATGAAAGACACTTTGGGACACGTTCTGTCCTGTGCATGAGTTCAGTTGTTCCTGACCCTGTTCAGGTCCTGCTCTGAATTCATGCATCTGTGATGAGAGTAAGTCATATTATCTGGTGTTCAATATGAATGAGTGAGTGCTTCTTCTGCTCATTCACACCAACATTGCTAAATAAAACAGCAATATAAACTTACTTATGATATAAACAACAGGTCAAATGTAAGTGTGCGTTGTTACTAACAGCTAAATATGACTCATTATTCTTCTTCTTCTCTTACAGCAGCTGCACAGTCCAAACAGACTGTTCTGGAGGAACCACAGGATGTAAGAGCTTTTACTTGTTGCTTATTCACTGTAAGATCAAAGTTGATCAAACGTATCATACATTTCTTTCCTCTCTTCAGCTGCTGCAGATGTGCTGCCCCTTAAGCCTCCAGTGCCACTTCCACAGGAGCTGAGGTTTGTTCTGGCCGAGTCTGGAAGTACTTCAGCTCCAGGTCTGACATTTTAATAGAATAATCTAAACAAACATAAACCTATATTGTGGTGTTTTAGTTGTTTCAGATGCAGCTCGTCCCACACATTCTGCATCTGATGCTCCTGGAGAAGAGACAACCCAGAGTGAGTGAGCTCCATGTGTGTCTGTGTCTGTCTCAGTCAAACCATCACAGAGTGTACAGATGAATGCTTCATGCTCCATGTGTGTCTGTCTCAGTCAAACCATCACAGAGTGAACAGATGAATACTTCATGCTGACTGTAGTTTGACAGCCAGTGCAGTGGTTCTAAATGTGTGTCATGTCTTGTATTTCATGTGCACACGTGTTGCTTATCACTAAAACATTCATCTGTTTTGTTCTGTAGTTCCTCCTCCAGTGAAGCTTCAGCCGCAGTCGTCACAACAGGCCGCCTCCCCCTCCACTGCCCCTGAGCCAATCCCAACAGCGCGCTACACCCGACCACAAAACTACATATTTATCATTACATCATCATCACATCAAATTATTAAATGCATCATCTTCACTCAACATCAGCCGAAAAAGCTGGAGCAAACACAGACACTCTGGCAGCACCACCACAACTCTGCCTGTCGTCACCACGACACCTGTCACGCCTCCTAGAGCTCCGACCATCACCTCGTCTCCTCCTACAGCTCTGACCATCACCGTCTCTTTCTCAGGACGCCCTGAGCAGCAGCAGCAGCAGCAGCCCTGAAGAAACACCACCTTTAAGGACTTTGTGGACACAGAGTTCTTCCAGAGGGAGCTGGAGGCCACAAGACAGAGTGGAGGAAAGGAAGCAACAGAAGAGGAAGAGAGAGGAGTCACCTGCCCCATAGAGAACGTGCAGGTTCTGCAAACTGGAGCTGAAGCAGGCCCTTACAGTCACACATCCACACATACTTCCCTGGACTGTATATATCTGTATATTTATTGTAAATACTACTGTAAAGTAATGAATGCTGTCTGAAGTTTAAATAAATGAAACTTAATATTTCTGGTATTTTCCCTGTCAATAAATATTCTTAAAAGTACATGTTTTTTTGTGTTTTCTTTCCAATATAGCAATACAACAATATTCTTTAAATGATTGAGATATCATATCATTAACAATATGAGTAAATGTTTTATTTATCTGCAGAACATAAACTGAACACAATAGTACAGTTCAGTGCTGCAGTGTTACGAGATGTGATAGTGTGACCTCTGACCCCTGCGGACTAAACTCCTGGAGTTTTCTGACCCACTCCAAGTTTATTCATGCAGAAGATGTGACGTGGGTAAATCTCTTAAGGTGAAGCAGAAATCACTTTTTGTGATCAATTTGTGATTTTATTAATATTGCAAATCAGTCCCAGCAGCTGCATGTGAGTCCTTCTCATGATCTGACCTTTTAACAAGTGCAAACTGACACACCAACTCATAAACTTTATACATTTAAAGTTTGAACTCATAAACTTCATATATTTAAAGTTTTGATCCTTTGAAATGTTCCTCTTCTTCTGGGCACAGCAGGATTTGAACTCGGGTCTCTTGAGATGAATTTGTCAATGAACACGAATCTCTGCATTCTGATTGGTTGGCCTTCATCACAGTGGCACATGGCACACAGGCTCATTCTGATTGGCTGGCGCTCTATGCCCACTATCCACGGCTGGCGTGACAGGCGGGGATACTCACCACTATACTAACGAGGAAGGTGCCCTAAACCACTACGCTCACAGAAAGTGAAAGTAAACCTTATACAACTCCACCACCATATGTTTACTGAAAACATGTGTATAGTGTATATAGTAATTTGGCATCTAATTTAGCTACTTTTCATCCATCTAGAACTGAAATCTTAGCGTACAAAACTTTTCTCACTAGTTAAAAGGAAATATACACAGATAAATATTGAGTCCCAAAAAAACCTTTAGGACAATGCAGTAATTACGTGACAGGCCAAGGTGTAAAACCGTGGGGGGCCGTAATTGTAGTAAGTACTTGATAAAAAACAATCCTCCACTGAATGAGACAAACACCAGTCCTGAGTCTCATTTGTACCTTTTGACATATGAGGGAAACTTTGCCAACCATAATTGATTCCACTGCGCCATTATAGACGAAGGGTAGTCAGATTATGGCGCTATATTTCATAACATGTTGCGTTTAACCTTAGCCACTTGTGCTAAAACACACCGGAGGCTGGTTATGTGCTTAGTATTCAGCAGCCGGTGAAGAATTTCCATGTAAAGTCTGATAGTTGCGATGGAGATGGATAACTCAATTAGAGAGTAGATCCGTCAGAGAGCGAAGCGACTGCACGACCCCCAACCCGCCGCCTCATCCGAGACGCAGCGTACCACCGTTTTTAATGTGGTCGGTTTTAGGTTGTTGCTTTTTTTGCAGTTTTTCTTTGTTTTCTTTTGCCACCAAAGAGAGCTTCAAAAGGGTTAGCATGTTAAGACTATTTTGGTTAACACATGCTTTATCAGACTTGCATAAAATATTTATTGTGGCTTTTTGTTGTTATGCATCATTTATTGTATTTTTATTATTTATTATGAATTGTAGTGAGTAGTTGCATTTTGTTAACACTTTATAGTCAATACAATTATTTAGTATTTTCTTACTTAGATTGATAATATAATTTATTCATCTAAAAACGTATTATTACTTTAATCATAATTTTTAATACATTTACATCAAAAACTACTGGGCGTCTGGGTTTATAAATATTTTTTTCATACTGTAAAAAAAAATATGACTCATGTGATTATGAATTCATTATTTACTCATGATTACAGAAGATTCTAGGTGTTCTACATATTAAACGTGTGTGTGTTTAATGGATATCATTTGGTTGGTATAAATCACTGAAAATTATTCATTTTGCTGTCTTACCAATTTCCAAAAATGATATGATGAATAAGATACTGAACAACTAAAAAAAACTTGTATCTTGTTATGTTAAGAAAAAAAGAAAAAGTAAATGAAATCAATCCAATCCAATTAAGCCATTTTAAATATGATGTTTATGTTCATTTGTCCATGGAGAGGTTCACAGCCAATCACCACGTAAATTTGGAAAGTTTGAACCACAAAGGAAATGTTATATTTATTGGCAATGGCAATGAGTAAAAGTGTGTATATTTTAATTGAACAAAATTACATTGAAAAGCATTTGTATTTGTTTTATTTTTTAATCTCATAGTGCCCAGCCCTATCCAGGAGGTGGAGTTACAAAGGGTTCAAAGGTAGTTCTGGTGGCAAGTAAGCGTTCGTTTAGCAATTTGTTTACAAAAGAAAGTTATTGCGAAATAGGTCCAATTCGGTATGTTCCTTTCCTTAAATTACACACAAAAATAATGTCACACTCTTTCCAAACGATGTCGGAGGGCAAACCAGGCAAATGAACACAAACTGCAGCAGGAGAGGTCCATAAAGCTAAATAAGAAAATAATTGTGTGTCAATCAGGGCGAGCGGAGTAAGTCCAAACAGTCCATGTGCCTGGGAGGTCAGGGTCCCAACGAGATGCAGTCCATGTGCTTGTGAGGGCAGGGTCCCAGCGAGATGCAGTCCATGTGCTTGTGAGGGCAGGGTCCCAGCGAGATGCAGTCCATGTGCTTGTGAGGGCAGGGTCCCAGCGAGATGCAGTCCATGTGCTTGTGAGGGCAGGGTCCCAGCGAGATGCAGTCCATGTGCTTGTGAGGGCAGGGTCCCAACGAGATGCAGTCCATGTGCTTGTGAGGGCAGGGTCCCAACGAGATGCAGTCCATGTGCTTGTGAGGGCAGGGTCCCAGCGAGATGCAGTACATGTGCTTGTGAGGGCAGGGTCCCAACGAGATGCAGTACATGTGCTTGTGAGGGCAGGGTCCCAACGAGATGCAGTACATGTGCTTGTGAGGGCAGGGTCCCAACGAGATGCAGTACATGTGCTTGTGAGGGCAGGGTCCCAACGAGATGCAGTCCATGTGCTTGTGAGGGCAGGGTCCCAACGAGATGCAGTACATGTGCTTGTGAGGGCAGGGTCCCAACGAGATGCAGTACATGTGCTTGTGAGGGCAGGGTCCCAACGAGATGCAGTCCATGTGCTTGTGAGGGCAGGGTCCCAACGAGATGCAGTCCATGTGCTTGTGAGGGCAGGGTCCCAGCGAGATGCAGTACATGTGCTTGTGAGGGCAGGGTCCCAGCGAGATGCAGTACATGTGCTTGTGAGGGCAGGGTCCCAACGAGATGCAGTACATGTGCTTGTGAGGGCAGGGTCCCAACGAGATGCAGTACATGTGCTTGTGAGGGCAGGGTCCCAACGAGATGCAGTCCATGTGCTTGTGAGGGCAGGGTCCCAGCGAGATGCAGTACATGTGCTTGTGAGGGCAGGGTCCCAGCGAGATGCAGTCCATGTGCTTGTGAGGGCAGGGTCCCAGCGAGATGCAGTACATGTGCTTGTGAGGGCAGGGTCCCAACGAGATGCGGTCCATGTGCTTGTGAGGGCAGGGTCCCAACGAGATGCGGTCCATGTGCTTGTGAGGGCAGGGTCCCAACGAGATGCAGTACATGTGCTTGTGAGGGCAGGGTCCCAACGAGATGCAGTCCATGTGCTTGTGAGGGCAGGGTCCCAGCGAGATGCAGTACATGTGCTTGTGAGGGCAGGGTCCCAACGAGATGCAGTACATGTGCTTGTGAGGGCAGGGTCCCAACGAGATGCAGTACATGTGCTTGTGAGGGCAGGGTCCCAACGAGATGCAGTCCATGTGCTTGTGAGGGCAGGGTCCCAGCGAGATGCAGTACATGTGCTTGTGAGGGCAGGGTCCCAGCGAGATGCAGTCCATGTGCTTGTGAGGGCAGGGTCCCAGCGAGATGCAGTAGATGTGCTTGTGAGGGCAGGGTCCCAACGAGATGCAGTCCATGTGCTTGTGAGGGCAGGGTCCCAGCGAGATGCAGTACATGTGCTTGTGAGGGCAGGGTCCCAGCGAGATGCAGTACATGTGCTTGTGAGGGCAGGGTCCCAACGAGATGCAGTACATGTGCTTGTGAGGGCAGGGTCCCAGCGAGATGCAGTACATGTGCTTGTGAGGGCAGGGTCCCAACGAGATGCAGTACATGTGCTTGTGAGGGCAGGGTCCCAACGAGATGCAGTACATGTGCTTGTGAGGGCAGGGTCCCAGCGAGATGCAGTACATGTGCTTGTGAGGGCAGGGTCCCAGCGAGATGCAGTACATGTGCTTGTGAGGGCAGGGTCCCAACGAGATGCAGTACATGTGCTTGTGAGGGCAGGGTCCCAGCGAGATGCAGTACATGTGCTTGTGAGGGCAGGGTCCCAACGAGATGCAGTCCATGTGCTTGTGAGGGCAGGGTCCCAGCGAGATGCAGTACATGTGCTTGTGAGGGCAGGGTCCCAACGAGATGCAGTACATGTGCTTGTGAGGGCAGGGTCCCAACGAGATGCAGTACATGTGCTTGTGAGGGCAGGGTCCCAACGAGATGCAGTCCATGTGCTTGTGAGGGCAGGGTCCCAGCGAGATGCAGTACATGTGCTTGTGAGGGCAGGGTCCCAACGAGATGCAGTACATGTGCTTGTGAGGGCAGGGTCCCAACGAGATGCAGTACATGTGCTTGTGAGGGCAGGGTCCCAACGAGATGCAGGTTTGGAGTGGTGAAAATGAGAGAATGGACAAACAGCCTAAACGTCAGTCTGTCAAAGACTGTGAACCCAAAGCCACTAATGCGGAAAGAGAGCCATGAGGGGGGGATCAAAAGCATGATTCCTCCCCGTCGGGGAATTGAACCCCGGTCTCCCGCGCGGCCGCCGTGGATTCTTTAGCTAAACAGCCCTAAACAGAATCCCATTCATTTCCTATGGTAGTGCTAAACCACTACGGATGTAATATACTTTTGGCCAGCGGCGGCGCTGTGGCGAGAGCGCGCCATGTTTGAATGCAGAGTGACGTCATTCATTCAATGTGACCGGGACAAGTTTAGCACTAGATCTGCTCCTGTTTTCACCTTCTTATGGACATTTTACTGCCCCAGAACACTCGTATTTTGTGGCATTTATAACGGGCATTTGAGGACGTTTTCAGGTAAAGTTCGTCTTGTGTTTTGCACTTTTGAAACTGTGTTTTTAGTCACGTAAAATCACTGCTACTTCCATGTCTCTGTTGAACAACTAACGCGACTTTTCTGTCAGTTTTGTGTGATATTCAGCCCTGTTAAGTTAAACTTTATTACATTTAAAGGTTTGCAGTTGTGCAGTTTTATTTAAGGTGTAATATTACGTCATCTGTGTGTTGTGTTGTCTCTTATTGTGCATAAAAGTAGTTGTAGCATCAACAATTCATCACAAGTAAGAGAGACTTTGTTTGTCCCACAATGGGGGAAATGCCTTCACTTAATGTTAATGTGGAGGACATTCCACAACTGTTACCTAGCAACAGACTGTAAACAAGAGCCAAAATCCATATGAATGACTCAACAATTATGTTGATTATGTTGTTCCTCTCTCCTGTCCTGTCCTCTGTCCTTTCCTCTCTCCTGTCCTCCTCTCCCCTGTCCTCCTCTCCCCATCCTCCTCTGCCCTGTCCTCCACTATCCTGCCCTCCTCTGTCCTTTCCTCTGTCCTTTCCTCTGTCCTGTCCTCTCTCCTGTCCTCCTCTCCCCCGTACTCCTCTGCCCCGTACTCCTCTGTCCTGTCCTCCTCTGCCCTGTCCTCCTCTGTCCTGTCCTCCACTATCCTGTCCTCCTCTACCCTGTCCTCCTCTGCCCTATCCTCTGCCCTGTCCTCCTCTCTCCTGCCCTCCTCTGTCCTGTCCTCCACTATCCTGCCCTCCTCTGTCCTGTCCTCCACTATCCTGTCCTCCTCTGTCCCGTCCTCCTCTGTCCCGTCCTCCTCTGTCCCGTCCTCCTCTGTCCTGTCCTCCTCTGTCCTGTCTTCCTCTGTCCTGTCCTCCTCTGTCCTGTCCTCCTCTCTCCTGCCCTCCTCTGTCCCGTCCTCTGTCCCACCCACTCGTGTCCCCACCAGCTCTCCTCGTGAGCCCTTGGGTGAGTATAACTACATAAATCATGTGTTCTTGGTTTGTGTGGAGTCACACAGAGTCACACCGTGTAGAGGAGCAGTCACTTCTGTTTCATTTCATGTCTTTTCCTTTAGCAGTGGCTGAAGAGGACGCGCTGGAGAGGACAATGCTCAGCATCTCCGTCCAATCAACACGTGGATGTGTGTAATGTGTCTGTAACGCTTTAGCTCCATTTTGGATGTACCATGTGTTAAAAAGGTTTGTCTTTTATTCCAGCCGTGTCTGCACCAGTCGCTGCTGAGCTCCATCATCCTCAGGTTTACAGAAGTTCACACACAGATGTCCTGCCATGAAAGACACTTTGGGACACGTTCTGTCCTGTGCATGAGTTCAGTTGTTCCTGACCCTGTTCAGGTCCTGCTCTGAATTCATGCATCTGTGATGAGAGTAAGTCATATTATCTGGTGTTCAATATGAATGAGTGAGAGCTTCTTCTGCTCATTCACACTAACATTGCTAAATAAAACAGCCATATAAACTTACTTATGATATAAACAACAGGTCAAATGTAAGTGTGCGTTGTTACTAACGGCTAAATATGACTCATTATTCGTCTTCTTCTCTTACAGCAGCTGCACAGTCCAAACAGACTGTTCTGGAAGAACCACAGGACGGTAAGAGCTTTTACTTGTTGCTTATTCACTGTAAGATCAAAGTTGATCAAACGTATCATACATTTCTTTCCTCTCTTCAGCTGCTGCAGATGTGCTGCCCCTTAAGCCTCCAGTGCCACTTCCACAGGAGCTGAGGTTTGTTCTGGCCGAGTCTGGAAGTACTTCAGCTCCAGGTCTGACATTTTAATAGAATAATCTAAACAAACATAAACCTATATTGTGGTGTTTTAGTTGTTTCAGATGCAGCTCGTCCCACACATTCTGCATCTGATGCTCCTGGAGAAGAGACAACCCAGAGTGAGTGAGCTCCATGTGTGTCTGTGTCTGTCTCAGTCAAACCATCACAGAGTGTACAGATGAATGCTTCATGCTCCATGTGTGTCTGTCTCAGTCAAACCATCACAGAGTGAACAGATGAATGCTTCATGCTGACTGTAGTTTGACAGCCAGTGCAGTGGTTCTAAATGTGTGTCATGTCTTGTATTTCACGTGTTGCTTATCACTAAAACATTCATCTGTTTTGTTCTGTAGTTCCTCCTCCAGTGAAGCTTCAGCCGCAGTCGTCACAACAGGCCGCCTCCCCCTCCACTGTCCCTGAGCCAATCAGCCAACAGCGCGCTACACCCGACCACAAAACTACATATTTATCATTACATCATCATCACATCAGATTATTAAATGCCACATCTTCACTCAACATCAGCCCGAAAAACTGGAGCAAACACAGACACTCTGGCAGCACCACCACAACTCTGTCACCATGACAACTGTCGTCACCACGACGACTGCCGTCACCACGACGACTGTCGTCACCACGACACCTGCCACAGTGAAGCCTCCTCCTCAGACCATCACCTCGCCTCCTACAGTTCTGACCATCACCGTCTCTTTCTCAGGACGCCCTGAGCAGCAGCAGCAGCCCTGAAGAAACACCACCTTTTAAGGACTTTGTGGACACAGAGTTCTTCCAGAGGGAGCTGGAGGCCACAAGACAGAGAGAGGAGGAAAGGAAGCAACAGAAGAGGAAGAGAGAGGAGTCACCTGCCCCAGGGAGAACGTGCAGGTTCTGCCCCAGGGAGAACGTGCAGGTTCTGCAAACTGGTGCTGAAGCAGGCCCTCACAGTCCTCACATCCACACATACTTCCCTGGACTGTATATATCTGTATATTTATTGTAAATACTACTGTCAAGTAATGAATGCTGTCTGAATTGTAAATAAATGAAACTTAATATTTCTGGTATTTCCCTGTCAATAAATATTCTTAAAAGTATATGTTATTGTGTTTTCTTATATAATAATACAATAATATTCCATACATGATTGAGATATCATATCATTAATAATATGAGTAAATGTTTTATTTCTCTGCAGAACATAAACTGAACACAATAGTACAGTTCAGTGCTGCAGTGTTAGAGATGTGATAGTGTGACCTCTGACCCCTGCGGACTAAACTCCCTGTTTCTGACCCACTCCAAGTTTATTTATGCAGAAGATGTGACGTGGGTTAATCTCTTAAGGTGAAGCAGAAATCACTTTTTGTGATCAATTTGTGATTTTATTAATATTGCAAATCAGTCCCAGCAGCTGCATGTGAGTCCTTCTCATGATCTGACCTTTAACAAGTGCAAACTGACACACCAACTCATAAACTTTATACATTTAAAGTTTGAACTTATAAACTTCATATATTTAAAGTTTTGATCCTTTGAAACGTTCCTCTTCTTCTGGGCACAGCAGGATTTGAACTCTGGTCTCTTGAGATGAATTTGTGAACAACACGAATCTCTGCATTCTGATTGGTTGGCCTTCATCACAGTGGCACATGGCACACAGGCTCATTCTGATTGGCTGACGCTCTATGCCCACTATCCACGGCTGGCCTCCGCGTGACAGGCGGGGATACTCACCACTATACTAACGAGGAAGTTGTTCTAAACCACTACGCTCACACAAAGTGAAAAGAGCAGCGCAAGCGTTACACAAGACCTTGACCCTTTGGACTTGGAGCACAGTTGGCAGCAGTGGCTCGTATTACTCTGCTTTAGAGAAACAACCAGAAACATGACAAATGTCTGACATATTCACCTGATCCTGCAGTACAGTGTTATACAACTGTGGGGAGGATTTTTACAGGATTTGCATTTTATTTGACCCACCTAAAAGCATTTACTTAGAGGCTGTTTACATGACAACATGTTTTCACAAACAGGCTGAGAAATAGGGGCCAGGGGGGCCCCTACCTAAAAAAGTTAGGGGATCCCTAGCAATTTCAGGGGCCCACAAGCGCGCGCGGCATCACGGCGTCATAAGAAATTTTAATTTTAAATAAATTTGTTGTTTTAAACCTCGTTATTAGCATGTAAAACAATTTAAAGTACTTTTATCTTTTATTTGATATGAAGAGCACAAATACTTAATTCCTATAAACCAGAGATCATGATCTTTCAATCCTGTTTAATTCAATATAATAATGTTTCTTAGATACAAAATAAATACTGTATACAGCATTTGACACAAGGAGATCTTGTGGAATATTTAAAATCACAGCCTACAAAATAAACTACTAACATATATACATTGCCCCGATGCTAACAACTCCAAAGGGGGCGGGGCTCTTGGGGCCCTTGGATACTTCCACATTAACATTGTCCCTAATGTGCAAAATTACAGCTTTTGTTGCAAACAACTTTAAAAAGACTGAATTGTGGACTGAGTAGATTGACGCCCGCCAACCTATATATCACTTTTGGGGCAATATTAGACCGGGCATTTCCGAGAACCATGACAAAAACTGTATCAGTCTATCTCTAGAGTCAACACTGGACTAATGGTAAAAGCACAAGATCCTCTTAAATAAGAAGGCAAAAGAAATTTAGAAACAATAATGAGAAACATTACAATCAGTTTTGATTTTTAAAAATGTAATCATTCCTTATCAATATTAGAACTGACATTTTGAACAATAAATCAGTAGCAATATCACAGAATAAAGTCTGCACAAGTAAGAAGTTATTTTAAAAAGAGCAAGGCTGCAGTAGGTCAACAGTAGTGTACGTTACACCAGAGGGCCAAAAATATATTCCTCCCCGTCGGGGAATTGAACCCCGGTCTCCCGCGTGACAGGCGGGGATACTCACCACTATACTAACGAGGAAGGTGCCCTGAATGACTACGCCCACACAAAGTGAAAGTGAAAGTAAACTGTATAACTTCAATGTGTACGTTAACTTACATAGTTTTATTCAAATGAAATTGTAGCAGTCATTTGTGTTGGATAGTGAGCCTGGGGAAAGTGCGGCGGGAGGCAAGGAGAGCCTGGTGTGAGTCCACTGCACTGGAGGAGGGATCCAGCAGCCTTCGGACTTGTGGACCAAACTATTTTTTACGCAGAGTAAGGAAGAAAACTTAGACCGGGACAGAGTCTTGGACCACTATCCGGACAGCGCGGCGGAGGGAGCCGCTCAGCCACACGTTGCAGCACTTTCCATTTCGATGTGTTGTCTGTTAATTGTATTTTGTTGCAGACTTTTACTTGTGCTGTCTGTTAATTTGTTTTGCTTTTAAATTCATTGATGTTGTGAACCCTGAGGGCCACCGTAGAACAGTGCTCCAGAGACGTGTATCAGTCCATCTCTAATGTGACTAATGATAAAAACACAAGATCCTCTTAAATAAGAAAGCAAAAGAAATGTGGAAATATATTTTAGGGTGGGCGATAATGAGAGAAATTAAAATCTATTAAATCTATTTTGATTCTAATATTTTTGGCTTATTCCGATAACAATATTCAGCCATCTATAAATGTGTTCAAAATATACTTTTAAACACATTAGTTGAAGTTTATTTATCAAACAAATATGAAACATCTATAAAATAACCAGGAAAGTACAGAAATATCATTATATACGCTTATTAAAAAGTTTACATCACTTTTATCTCTTTTGTTGCCATTTTGACTATCAATGATATTCTCCGTTCAAATCTCACATAATTTCAAAACAAGAGTCACAATATCATCTAAATATTGCCCACTTCTAACTGTATTTTTCACTTCTTTATCATTTATTTCTTCTGCCACTATCCATCCATCAGCTCACCATTAGCATTCACAAATGATCTCTCGTTTCCTCGATGACAAACAATAAGAGACAGACGGGTCGTATGAAAATGTCAGCTGTAAATGTCAATTAAAGTCTACAGTGGTGTGAGGGGAGGCTCTGACAGCTCTGGGTGGGTTTTTCTGAGCGGGCCGCGCTTTGACATGAGCTGGATCCACTGTCGGAGAGCTCCCTAACGCAGTGCGACAGGCCGCTGCGCCCAATGCCACGCATCCCACTGCCATCCACCCCGGGGCCCCGAGCAAGCGCCAGACACGCCCCCACTGTCCAATCAGAGTGGGGGAAAGATGATATGAGGGTGTACGATGTAAGAGACAGGAGGAACAAATCAAAGAGATAAAGTTGAGGATTTTGAATGTTGTTCTCGTGTGCCAGTGTGGGGTCTCAGTGGTGTAGTGTGTTGGGCGTTACTAACCAAAGGGTCTCCATTTACAGTTCACTTCTATCATCTTAAGCACCAATACACTTTGGAATTAATACAAATCAAATATGGATCTAAAAGTAGAGTTGTGAAAGTGGCTGAAAGAGCTGACACGGTCTTACATCACAATATGGTATAAGAATAGAATACAAAAAAATGTGTATCACATTTTCTAGTCAGGATTATGATTGTGATTCGTAACAACAATCTCTCTCCACAGCGTTTGGTTAATTCTGATTTGATCTCCCATGCCGTATTGTACCATTGTCTGGGGCCCCAAGATTTGACCTGAGGCCTTTAGTGTCACTGCATAAACAGGCACTTCCATATTATTAAAAAACTGTAATAGTAGTATAATGACTTAACATGACATCATGTCAATGATTTGAAGGCAATTTTTAAGTGTTTTATTGTTCTTGCTTCTGGTATAATGCAGGAATTGGTACAAAAATACAATAATAAAGAAGGTGTGAGGGCAAGAGCTGGATTAAGTGGAACTGGAATTGCAGAGTGCAAAGGACCAGGACCAGGACCAGGACCAGGACCAGGACCAGGACCAGGACCATGTTTCAGTGAAATATTCACACAGACAACTCTTTGCCGCTGGAGCTTAAAGGAGGTATGGACGATTTTTTTCAGCAAATTTTTTATCATATTTCCTCGTGGCGTGGATAAATCATTAGTCCTGCCACGTATCAATCATAAAACGCACCTATCGCTCACCTGCAGCCGCGTGAGGCTCGTCCCCACGTTTCCGCGTGCCTAAGCGCATGGATCTATCATAATATAGTTCCCTCAGTGTACGGGGCAAAATGAAGACGGAGAAAGACAGTTCGAGCTGACGCAGAAGTGGACAGAAATCTACGGGAGACGAGCGATGTGATGCGCTCCGTTGCGCTAATAAACAAACGCACGTGTGTGTTTATCGGTCCGCACGGGGGAGTGGCATGTGCACTTCAGCCTGCGTTCTCAAATCGCCGAAAAATCGTCCATTGCGCCTTTAAGTCACAGTCAGAAATGAGACTTTTCTCCAAACAATTGAAAAAAAAAACCAGAAGAAAGCATACTCCTCGTCTTAATCATTCACACGTCCGACACCGCGTTCAGCAACCAACAACAAAGTCAGATCCAACAGAGCAGCAGTCATTCATCTGAACAGCAGTCATTGTACAAGCAGCGAGAGGCCTGTGTCCAGAGGCTGAACGCACTTTTAAAAGGCTAACCAGCCACGCCAACTGAACCTGTGGCTACAAGAATAAGTACATGGACATCGGTTACCTATTTAGTGATAATGTTTAGTTGTACTTTCTTCATCAAATAGCATAAAAGAAATAAAAGCAATAGAAGGAGTGTGTGTCTGTGTGAGCATAAAACCACATTACGTTGAATGACTGAATCAAGATATGACTTTTGCACCAAAAAAGCAAATCATCTCAAGGATCAGATCACAATTCATTCTCTTAATGTCATATCTCATACACTCACCTCACCTGGTCCAGGAGTGTCATGTTCATCACAGAATACACATCTAAATAACCTTTGTATGCAACACTCTGTTCTCAGGCGACGCTGGCTTGATTATCTATTTTTACAAGAACGTGAGAGGAAGTGTTCGGTGAAACCACACGAGAGCGGCTTTCGAGCACAAAAGCCGGCCCGTAGTGCAGAGCGGTAACGTGCAGTGCGGACTCACCTGTTCCAGTAGCTCCAGAACTGCTCATTGAGGTAGGTCCGGTGGCTGTGGTCGTCTCCAAAAGACGCTTTGCTTTCAATCCAGTGCACAATGTGACCGTCGACGGCTGCCACGCAAACAAAACCATATCAGTCCAATAAAAAAAGGATAGACCTCATCTTAATTTTAAAAAAAAGTAGTGAATTATGTGTTTCTGTTGTTTGCTAACATCAGGGGGAGATAAAGGACACTTCAACCCGCCCTACAACAATTCATTTCCTCAACAAACAGATTCAAACTCTTATCTATGGAGCGAAAGGTCATGAGTTTGACTGGGTGTGATCCCAAAGTCTGTATCAGTGATAAATGTGAGCGTAACTGCAGTGTGACGTCGATTATCTGCTTTTCAACTGTTTACTTTTCTTATTTTAGATGCAAGGTACAAACTAAATATTCTATAGAGAGTTATAGGCTTTTATATTTGTTGTCAGATTGTAACAGCTCTTTCACATTTGAGTTGTGTTTTGAGCTCTGAATAAATACCATTGTCGCCAGGAATGACACCTCAGGACTTACAGAGGGGTGACGTAGTGTAAATGAGGCTAAAACAATAGCTACTATCTAGAGAGTTGAGATGCATTTAAGTGAAGGCAATTTGACAGCTGAATAAGGAGCGCGTTCTAATTTGGCAATGGATCCTTTTGTTTCAAAGTGATGAAAATCAAGCACTTTTATGTCATAGCAATTGAAAACTAAACAAATTATTATCATTATATCTTCTGAATGGGCAAAAGTCAAAATAGAAGAACATTCAAGAGTAAAGGATAAAAGCTGTTAAAATACTTACCAACTGGAACCTCCAGAATAATATCAGGTGTTTTGTCATATCCCATGGTCCTCAGCTGGTTTTCATCTATCAATTCAAATAAATGCATTAATAAACTAAATAACATTCACAAACAATTATGATGGACATATTTGTCAAGACAACATTTTCTAGAGCTTGATAACAATTAAAATATTCACTTTAAATGCAGAGTGTACAAAGATTTAATAATAACAGTACATAAATGACATTTTTAAACATTCATATCAAAGACCTGGTATTTTTTCCACAGGTTGTTCTTTCTGTTACTGCACATGACTGCGACTGATAAAAGGGCATTTGGTCCAACAAAACAAGTTGTCAATGATAATGTTCTTCTAGTCAGTGATTATTAAAATACATCTGTCTGTTGTCCGTCTGTGAGAGTCGGATCTCTCCTTCACTGGAACTCCTCCAGGTTTCTACGCTTTTTTCCCAAAGAGGTTTTTTTTGTAGTTTTTCCTGGCCGAGAAGGAGAGTCTAAGGACAGAGGACCCTGGGACATCGTCCCTCGCCACCACAGACATTGTCTGACTCCCTCGCCACCACAGACATTGTTGATTCATTTCTCCCTGTGGCCCTCAGAGGCAACTGTTGTTGTGATTTTGGGCCTTACAAAAATAAATTGATTTGATTTTAAGATGGAATATGTTGACTAAAGACTTCTAGATACAAATAAAGTGTATCATTGAAAAATCTCTTTTAGAGTGATTTAGTTCTTATTTTTTATCAACCATTTTTAACATTTTGATTTAATAGTGTCACTGTCTTCTGGAAAGTGTTTTAGAGTCTGTATAGTCATGATTAGTTGATTCATCTTTGCTGCCCTATTGAGCTTCAGTGCCCCTTTGTAAAGCTGAGAATATTTGGATCTTAAACTTAACCCAACCCATTAGAAAACATGAGTTGGTTCTGCCATTCCAAAATACTCATTTGTTGCACATGTAAAGATTACGAACTTCCCCATCTTCCCTCTGACGCCTCAAACGGTGATTGCGTTCTCCTACAAAAACCCCATTAACGCCCCCATATATTCCCTTACAGGGCACTAACTTTTTAACAGTGCAGGAGACACTCAACCTTCAGCCGTGTCGGGCCAGAAAACACAACCGTAAAAACCATTAACTGCCTCGGCCTGGATCTGCTGCCACTGCACAACGCCCGTAAAGAGGTGCTTACAGAGCCCTCTCTCCACTCCGCTGTTTGCTCCCGCTTTATAAAACATCTAACAAGGGGGCCCGGGTGCAATCCTGACCCCGGCGAGCGCGAGTGTTGCAGCGGCAAGCTCGTCCTTGACTCTGCAGCCGCCATTATCTCCCCCCGGTGCACCTGATTTCTCCATTACATCGCAGGCTGACCAGGTCGTTCGGCTTCCAAGGGCCCGGCCTCTTTGTCTTCAGCCGAGGCTCGACTAATGGACCGTGGAAGGGATTCGGAGGTCAGGGGATGGAGGGGATGGATTGGGGGGAGGGGGCTGCCGTGTGGCTGGGTGCTGGAAAGGGATCACATCTATGAAATTTAATGTAGCTACGGGCAACGCTTCCAGAAATGTTGGTAATGGTGTGGCGAAGTTTTACAGGCGGTATAACTGAAATGGAAGTCGTTTAACGTGATTTCAAAGTCGTGTTCATCCACTTTGAGGGGATAAGGACTGGTTAGGCAACAGGGAGCTATGAAAAAAAAAGTGTCCTAATGCTGCATTCATGTGCTTGTGTTTACGAGATGAGAAGTCCGGGTACTGCCTTCGTTTTTGCATTCATGTGCTTTTATCTCTAAAATGTTTGACTTAGGAGGTCGCCAATAATAAAATGATCGAGTCTCCTCATATAACAGCGTTTAATAGAGCTAACAGCAAGGTATGTTGTTGTTGTTAGCCTTCTCAAAAGCTAAAGATGTTTAGTTCTTTTTTGTCCTACATTTTCTCCAAGTTCCTGAGGACCATGTGAACTCTGAAGTATAAAATGCTGGGTTAATAGAAACAAATATTTGGATAATTCTGATATGTTTTAGTAATGTAATGTAAAATAAAAAAGGTTGGCATGTAGCGTACTGGATAACCAAATAGACATTGCTTAAAGCCCATCACACTTTACTGTTTTTTACTAATCTATGAAGGTAATTTTGATTTGTTTTTGAAAGCCTGACCATACATTCAAGCCCCACTAACCACTGGACGTCCCATGGTGGCCCCTGAGCCGTCTGTCCCATGGTGGCCCCTGAGCCGTCTGTCCCTGCCTACTGGACTGTTGACATTGTCAGGTGGCTCTAGTCTGGCCTTTTTTTTTTAAACTCCAGTTTTGATTAAAATTAATGGTCCGTCCCCGCTGTTGGCTAGCTTATTTCCAATCCATTTATCAGGTGTGGTAAAGCCCATCCCAGTGGCCCCCATGGCCCCCGAACTCTGACGCTTTTAGAACTAGCCCCCAAGAAAAGGTCAGCACCGGAGCCCATATAAAGGATATTGGCCTAATGACAGCGGGAATGACTTTTATCCCTCATCGCTCATCGGCCCGGGACAGTGTGAGGGGCTGGGATGAGATGGAAGGGGAAGGGGCGCAATTTCACACCTGGACAACCCACCTTGATTTACTCAAGCTGCAAACTAAGACAAAAGGATGGACAAACTCCTAAATGGCAGATATAACTTGTGCTTTATCAGACAGAAGATACGTGTAGCTCTTTCCCAGTTAGAGCCCAGTGAATCCTGGGAAATCCATTGGTGAAATAACGCGTCTAAAACAGTCTATGGGCAATAAACGCTGCTGACTTTCCGGTAATTAAACTCAAAATGTTTTATTGGGAGCTTGTCCTAGCATCAAAACTAGACACTTATTTGGACAAGTATCAAAATCACATACAAGGGACAAAAGTTTACTGAATACTTTTAGAATGTTCTTAATCCAGAGAATATCAAAATAACTATAATGTTGTCCAAAACCAAAATAGTGTTTGAATTATCATTGTGGTATCAGTAGTATGGAATATAGTAGTAGTAGTATAGTAGTTCCTTCTCATATATTCTGGTTAATTAAATATATATATTTTTAGTAGTCAATGAAAATGTCTGGGGTTTTAGACAGTTAACTTAACCTAAAACCTGATCCAATAATTTGTATTTAGTTCTGATGAGTTTCCACCAGCATAATATATGTTATGTTGTAAAGCTTGAGTACTTACACTGAAAACATCAAGGATATTTCGCCTCTGTAAATTCAGAGTGATTTTATGTCTTGTAGAAGATGACAATGAACGGTGCAGGTGCAACGGTCTTACCTAGAAAGGACATGTTCTTCTCCTTCAGCTTGTCCCTCAGCAGAACTTCATGTTCCTGGCCAATGGCACTGAGACGAGAGTCAAGGAACCCAACAGTGGTGATACCAGCATAATAATGGTATTTCACATTTATGCAGATTCAATAGAAGTAACAATAAACAATATGCAAGATATTGTTATGTTAATAAATATCAAATACTTTGCATTATTCCTACATTTTGAACTACTTCTACTTCACTGAGGGACCATCCTCAGGTCTTGAGCTATTAGACTGGGTTTTAGCTGTGACTGTATTTTCAAACTGTATCTAGTCAGGGGGTTTTCTCTCATGAAACTTCTGAGCAAATGATATGCCATTTTCTGCATTCTGGTACATTTTGTAATATTTATAACTCAGCAAACAAACTTGAGCAGGAGCATTGCACGGACTAGAGCATCAGGTAAAACACGTGTTTCCCCAGAGCCAAACTTTCTCTGCTACATATTTATAACAAATGCATGAAATAAATAAATGAACTAAGGACCGAGTCTATACTCACTCTCTTCCCCGTCACACAACGACTAACCTATTGAATAAAGCCTTCGGGACAAAAAATAAAAACATAATTAAAGTTAATTAAGGCATTTACCGTACTGTTGTACGGCGGCACCATCCCTAATATGATAAGTCAAAATGGCCCGCAATCTGCTTTGACACGGGGGAAATCCCATATTTGAGGTGGCGCCATCATAAAAATACTACTTCAAATAAACAAGTTCATACCGCCGCGTCCAAAGCGTCCACATCACATTCAAAGTCTGTGTGGATGCGGCACGTCTGCGGTCACAGCGGTGAGTCCGGGGCTTGATAATAATGTATAGAATATAATGTATGTAATAGATCCATGCTCTGGACGCGTGGTCAGCAGCGCGCGGCTGACGCAGAAAAGTTGGAAACCTAAACTGCGTCACCACAGCAACCAATCAGAGATTACGCTCTAGTCATGTGCTTACGCACTACCCGGAAGACCAGAAACAAACCCCGCAACAATAAATAATAAAATAAAAAAAATTCTCAAGACGCAGCTTTGAGCAAATAATGATATTCACTTAACTCTGCTCAGCTCTGAAGTATCTGCGGGTCCCACACAAGCCTGGACTTTGTAAAGTAAATGCACCAAAACCACTTTCTCCACCTGTTCTGCCTTCACACCAAGAAGAGTTGATGTGTCTAAATTATTTCAGCATTATAATACTGCCTTCACCCATTAGCTGAAACTGTACCAATGTTCATTACAAAACAAAATTGTGAATAAAACTGTATTATGATACAGTGCTCACTGGTAATACATTTAAATTGTGTTTTGTGTATTTATCATTTCCATGATTCCATTAAGTTTTGGGCTGCAAATATTCAATTTTCTTGATGGTGGATAGGCCTATACACCATGTAATAGTGTGTTTAGACTTATACACCATGTAATAGTATGTTTAGACTTATACACCATGTAATAGTACATTTAGACTTATACACCATGTAATAGTATGTTTAGGCTTATACACCATGTAATAGTATGTTTAGGCCTATACACCATGTAATAGTATGTTTAGGCCTATACACCATGTAATAGTATGTTTAGACTTATACACCATGTTAATAGTATGTTTAGGCTTATACACCATGTAATAGTGTGTTTAGACTTATACACCATGTAATAGTATGTTTAGACTTATACACCATGTAATAGTGTGTTTAGACTTATACACCATGTAATAGTATGTTTAGTCTTATACACCATGTAATAGTATGTTTAGTCTTATACACCATGTAATAGTATGTTTAGGCTTATACACCATGTAATAGTATGTTTAGGCTTATACACCATGTAATAGTATGTTTAGACTTATACACCATGTTAATAGTATGTTTAGGCTTATACATCATGTAATAGTATTTTTAGACTTATACACCATGTAATAGTACGTTTAGGCTTATACATCATGTAATAGTATTTTTAGACTTATACACCATGTAATAGTTTGTTTAGGCCTATACACCATGTAATAGTATGTTTAGTCTTATACACCATGTTAATAGTATGTTTAGGCCTATACACCATGTAATAGTATGTTTAGTCTTATACACCATGTAATAGTATGTTTAGGCTTCTACACCATGTAATAGTATGTTTAGACTTATACACCATGTAATAGTGTGTTTAGGCTTATACATCATGTAATAGTATTTTTAGACTTATACACCATGTAATAGTACGTTTAGGTTATACACCATGTAATAGTATGTTTAGGCCTATACACCATGTAATAGTATGTTTAGTCTTATACACCATGTAATAGTGTGTTTAGGCCTATACACCATGTAATAGTATGTTTAGGCTGATACACCATGTAATAGTTTGTTTAGGCCTATACACCATGTAATAGTATGTTTAGACTTATACACATGTAATAGTATGTTTAGGCCTATACACCATGTAATAGTATGTTTAGGCTTATACACCATGTAATAGTATGTTTAGGGTGCATGTACCTTTGGAAATAATGAAGGTACATTAAACCATCCTTGGAGGCAAATGCAACCCCATATGAGGCATATTTACCATCCTTTTAAAAGATTCTGGGGAGGATACTGATAATACATGTCAAAAAGTGTTAGCGTATTACAGTTGCACGAACAGACTTTAGCACTAGTCTTATACTTATACTGCTTTGCATTTGCCTTCAGAAAATCTGACATACCAGAAAAATGTTGGAAGCCATTTAAACTTACATTCTAAATCCAAGTTATTTTCATTCATTATATATCTTTTTGTCGTGATGAAATTAAACATGAAGTCCATAAAATGAATTAGAACAATTGAGTAAATGCCAACTCGGGTAAATGCATGGAAGGGAATAGAAGAAAAACGCTGTTGCAATACAATGTCATTTTGCATCATGTTCCGCTTCTGCGACAGCTATAAAGGCTTGTAATGAATGCGGTGCTTAGTTGGCAGGAGCGTTTAAGTAATGGGGAGGGTTTAATGAAGTCTGTGGTGGGCTCAGAGTGGAGGCACAGGGAGGTACAAAAGGGCCCATGGAGGAGGGACGCGACAGGCACGACTGGGCCTGAACACAGCGCCCCGGCCCATACATGCAGATGAGGCCGGGCTGGACAATAAGGAGTAATAGCATTATCCAACAAAGGGCTTAAATAAGGGCCAGCCTCCCGATCACAGCCCCTCACGGCACAGCTGTTGGAGCAGACACAGTTGTCATGCGATCGCGGTGGAAAAAGTCACTGAAACGACTATCGCTGATAATCGCTGACTTGATCTTGTGATAAACGGCCGTATTTACAGTGTTGAGCGCACAAACTTGGCAAAACAAAAGCTAGCGTCAGCCGTTTCCCGTTTCTCAATGCACAGCACCTGAGTCAGTCCAGTGCATGAAGCGTCTAACAATATCCAAACCAATGCATTACATAAAGAGACAGGAGACAGAGACGTGGAGGCTTTGCAGAGAAGTGAAATAAATGCTGAGGCTAAACAGGAAGTTGTTTCTTTCTTACTTTAGCTTTAGCCACGTTCCACAGTCACAGAAAGTTGGATTTATAAACAGTCTTTGTGTGAATTGCTGGGATCGTCTTCATGATTAAAAAGTATAATTGAGGTATGATTTTGATTTATTTTATTTGGTGATGTCAGTTGCTCACGTAGCCGGCCTCTGTCCCTGGAGCAGGAAACACAGACGACTAAAAAGAATCGTTCTAAAGTGAATGAGTCATTGGGACCAGGGCCTGTCAAAAAGGAGCTTCTGATTTAGCATGCCAGTGGTGGTACTTGAGGTTCTTCTGGTGGTCCGCAGGGTCCACTGCGGGTTAGGACTTTAAAGAGGACATATAATTCTTTTGTCTGCTACAGTATTCACCTTATTCCAGAAGCCTGTCTGGAAACAGCCGTACGACATAATCCTCTTCCAGTTGTATTTGTTTGCACAGGGCGAAAATAAGTTCTACACAGACTACAAAATGGTTCTCAGGTCCAGGGATTCGGTGCCTTGCACACTTGTTGGTCACATGAACATTGGATTGGATTTTACACAAATCAATCTACTTGAGAGCTTATTTTAGCACCCAGACTTTTCCCTAAATAAAACTATTTAATAAAATAAACACATTTGGTGACTTCTGGTTAAAAAACTGGTTTCTTTTCATTTGTGCCAAAATGGCTACAGGACTCTGAATCCTACAGGACTCGGAATCCTACAGGATTCGGAATCCTACAGGACTCGGAATCAAACGAGTGTCATAGATGAAGTAAAACAAAAAACTGTGTAATTCATACTATTCTAACATAGTTAAAAGCTCTTGAAAGTTCATTTAGCAGAAATTGTCTATTCATTTTTGTAAATTTCATGCATCTTCATCAAATATTGATCTTTTGCTGGTTTTGATCTTGTTTACACATAGTACAAACTCAATTTAGTCCAGTTTAAGGACCATTTTAAATGCCCAGCCAGAAGCCAGATGTTTAAAATGGTGGTACTGCTACAAACTATTCAAAAATAATTGAATTAAAAAGTTTGTTTGGGGCTAATGAGGAAAACCTATTGTCCTTGCACACTTCTTTCATCCTCGTCTAAAATTATAATTCACATATTCATTTAGTTTGGAGTTCAACGGCTAACAGCTGATGAGAACATATTTCAATTAAAACCCTGACATGAACTGGAAATGGATCCAAATCCTCCACATTAGTACTGTTGTTTTATCTTTAGATCATGAAAATGATGTTTAAAATGAATTCTTATTGAAAGACTTCAGTATTGCACTGTAAAAATACAACACAAACCATTGCTAAAGCTATACCCAATACAATTATGAAGGAGCTATATTTAATTTTAGAACCTTGTGGGTTAATAAAAGTCACACCAATATAGTGGTTACAAAATTTGTCCGAACTCATAACTTAAGTAACACTTGCTGTTTTTTAATGAAGAGCAATATTCAAATATATGCAGAATGAATGTGTTTCTTCATTTAATAAGCTGTCAACTAACCCAAAAGTATATGTGGTGTTTGGAGAGTAACGACATAATTAATTTGGCCTAAATCTGAACAAATATGAGAATATATTGCATAAAGTTATTCTCAGCACCACAATAAATATTTCGGTGCACAAAAATGTCTAAGTATTGTGTAGAGCTATTTTGATTTGGAAAATATTATGATTTTGAGATTGTTGAACTAGTTTTTCTTTTCTTTTTTGGACTTTTGCTATTTTTATTTCTAGCAAGAATACATTTACTCTGCACATCTTTAACATTTTAAACATTTAAGAGAAGACTGACATTTGGACTGCTGAACTACAAGTATCACATGCAGTTCAGAACATGTTGTGGAGGTCTTAGCTAAAGGGGGTTTTCTTAATTAGGGGCAAAGAGACAAAAAATGTAAATATATTTTTCCCTGTAATAATAATGTACAATATCTTTGTAGTCAACTTTTCCGCAATTATTTCTGTTGCACATTGAGATTTAAAAATACATTATCAACTAAATAAAGGTTAAAATATGGCATCTGAAAGCTTCTAGATTGGGAATATTTACTAAGTGTATTATTGATGAAGATTAGACATTTTGATTTAATAATGTCACCGTCTTTGTTATACAACATCTTTTCATGTGTCTTTTTAGCCCAGATAACAAATTATCAAAATACCACTTCCATTATTTCCGATAGTCAACTAGTCATGATTAGTTAAAGAGGCCGACACAGTCTCTTTATTTAAGACCAGGCTTAAAACGTCTCTCTATGAAATGGGTCTAAGGACAGGGGAGCTTGGGACATTTGTCTAAGGACACAGGACGCTGGGACATTGCCAAGTCCCTATGAACATTGTTTAATCTGTTTTTCACTGTCGCCCCTCGAGGAACCTGCTGTTGTGTAAACTGAATTGAATAGTCATGATTAGTCGATCAATCGTTTGCAGCCAACTAATCGTAAAAAGTCGACTAGTCGACTATTGAAATAATGACGTAAGTGTGAATTCATAAACAATTGATAGTGCAAAGTATCAGTTTTTATCCTGGTATCACAGAACAGCGCGCACGCCCCCCTCGCCTCTCCCCCGGGACCCTCCGCGGGGCAGAACGTTTATGTCAGGTGCATCCAGACACATCTCAGCCCCTTCAGCAGCTCCTACAATTTCCACGCGCCCCGTTTTATAGCAGAAGGATACTGTTTGATGCAGTCTACCAGCGGTCCATAACAGCAGTCATTTATGGTGCACTGAAAACGAGAGAGGGCGGGGTTAGGAGACAGAGGCACAGGAGACATGGGCAGATTGGCAGGCATGACCATACTGGCATTACACACTGCAGGGGGGAGTGTTGGGGGTCTCGCCTACTGTCACACAAAACACTGACAGAGCACATGGGATTTGTAAAGTCTTTAATGTCTTATCTTAATACTAGATTTCACCAAAAATACAAACAAATAGTCTTGACTTAATTGGCCGCTCTCACCGGTCTCTCACGCGCGCCGCTCTCACCGGCGTGTCCAGCAGCTCACACGCGCGCTCTCACCGGCCTCGCAAACTTCAATTTGGCAAGCGGTTTTACGTACGTGTACATATTAATCCATAACGTTATTGACACACAGGTAGAGAAGACGCGGAGAGACTGTTTAGCCAATCAGAATGCAGAACACAATGCATGATGCAAATCCACGAAACAGCGAGACCGCGAAAAGTGAATCGCGTTATAGCGAGGGATCACTGTATAGAGATGTCGAGATAATTTGATCACTCAATAATCATGATTATTCAGGTCACAGTAAGAAATAAAAGCCCTTGCCTTGCCTTGCCTTTGCTGTAACCCGAGTCAACATTTTTTCTAAGTGGGTCGGACGGTAGGCAAATTCTTATTTTTTTTTACTTTGAAGGCAAAAAAAAAGATTAAAACTTTGCAATTTTTTGAGTCGGAGTGACCACCAGGGGTCAGGCTTCAACAGTCAATGACGGAAAATGTCTCCATCAACCCGATCAGGAGACTAAATCTCCCGATTTTAAGACATTTCAATCGACCTTTTGTACGCCGCTATCCTTTATTTTGGTAGCGAAGGCGAGCGGGGGGAACATCTCGGGGGGACAATCCCAGAATGCATTGCGTAAAACACCTTGACAGAGCCTGGCATGTCCTATGGACACAAAAATGGCGCCGACAGAGCCAAACCAACTTGTTTAAGGCAATTTGTCGTCATTACCTCGCGGTCTGTTTCGTTACAGACGCATGTGGGGGACTGACTACGCAGACGCACATGCGTTATGCAGTGCGTTATCTTTGCTATAAGGATGAAAGATAGGATAACAAGCATGATAAAAAAAATATTCAACACGGTAGTTTAGGGAAGTCCGGTCGGTGAGTCAGCGAAATGATTGAAAAATAAAAGAATTCAACGTTTTTTCAACAAAATGCTGATAAAAAATTCAGTCGGCTGGTTTCACACTGGGTCAGTCGGGTTACGGCAAACAGACATATTATTTTGCTCAGCCTAATTGTGACTTTTATTTGACTATTTCATCATGTACTCTTTAAAGTAGTTTTTTTTTTTTTATGTCGCCGTTTATATTTTAAAACTTTTTAATTCAGAAAGTTTGATTTCATAAAGCTGGTAGCACATAGTAATGGGTATTCATGTCAATAATCGTGAATGAGATTTAGTGCTTATAAACTCATCTCGAATGCATTGGGAAAGTGAGGAAAGTTAAATTTACAATGTTTTGAAAGCCTTTAAAGAGGTTAATGAACATCTTGCAAATTTCAAATCTATTTAGACAAAAATAATGCTTGCCAGTTCCCCTTTAGTACCTTAAGCTATACCCCTTTAATAATGTATATAAATATATTGTTTCAATATTTGGATTAAACACATATGGTGATGTTTTTTTAAACTTTTGTAGACAATAGTGGTGCACATGACTTACTTGATAGATATTCTTGGCCAAGGTTTGGTCTGGAATCAAAGATGGCTCCTTCAGCATGCTGTTCAGGACCGGTTTGGAGGCTGCACAAAACAACTGTGGTAAGTATTAAAAGTATTAACAAAAGATGCAGAACACAACTACATAACTTTAATCTACAGAAATAGACATATGGATATAGAGGGCAGCTTATTGAAACAAATACGAAATTTGAATATCAAGTAGGGCTGCAACTACGATCAAACTATTATTTCTCTTGTACATTCAGAACTTTTAGGCTTCTAGATAGAGAATGTTTACACATTAAGTATATCATTGATGAAAATGAGACATTTGTAATATAATATTTGGACATTTTGATTAAATAATTCCACTGTCTGTTATAAAAAGGTCTTTTTGAATGTGTTTTAGTCTTTATAGTCCAGATGATGACTATGATTATTTTCTAATAGTTGAATTGTAACGACTTGTCATTAAACACCCTGATATTGAGTATATGGCAAAAATAAAAAGAAAAGTTTCAAAAAGAGCTGATGAAATGGAAAAAGGAAAAACAAATCATGTACTGTACATTTCAAATAAGCATATTAAGTGATATGTCTACACTTTCTGATATTTACAATGGTTTAACCCATTTCTGTTAAATTGTCATATTATCACCTGATCACTGTTATAGGAATAATCCACAAAACCATCAAATATATACATTATTGTCAATTATTATGGACATAGATAAGATCTCTGAAAAAGCTCAGTACAGAATCTATGACAACGAACAAAAAAGTGATAAATCTACGCTCCCAATGGAACTGGCGCTACATTTCTATCCCTCATTGAATACAGTGGCATCTATACAGAATCTCTATAGACTAATGTTTCAGTCCATTCACTCGACGTAGTTTATCTATGTTAGCAAAGTGTACTACTCTGCATCTCTCATCTCCATTCCAGCTCCACTAAGATTATAAATCAGGCCGCGAGCCCTTGTGGATTGATTTCCTTGTACAACCTCGGCAACTAAAATCCTTAAATCATCTGTTAAAAAGGTTGGGATTAAATGGATTGTATCATTGTGTGACGAAATGGCCGCGATGAGCAATTCCTATGATATATACATGTGTTTCTGACAGCATCTCGTACAATGGAATGTTTCTATTCACATTTCAAGCATGGACGAGCCTGTATGCCAACGCTGTGTGATTATTAAGTGTACTTCTAAACTGGAAAACGGCTAAACATGCCAAATGTTTATAGTAAATCGAGTAAGTTTGTAGAAATGTTTGTACTTCTAAGCAAACAAATGTAGTAATAATGGAAAACGTGGCAGCTGTGACAATAAAGTAGAAAAAAATACTACTTTGGGATGTAATTTAAATTCCCCTGTACAAAATGATAATAGTGCAGTATGTTTTACAATTATTGGCCCTCAGACTAAACAAATGTGTAATAAATACAGTCTGCTTATGAGTCAATGCCCAATAACGGAAGGTTGAAACAGCTCCATAAGAGAAAGTAAACCATTCATTTCAATGTAGAAAAGCTGCTCGTTTCAACAACTGCAAGAGCAAACGTGCACTTTAAGAGTTACTGTACATTGTGCACTTTTAATGCTAGATAAGCGTCTGTCATATCTAATTTGTGACTTAAATTGAATTGCTGTGCTTGAAAAACACAGCATTCAACAGGAAACCGTTTAAAAAGAGGGGGAAAAGTTGTGCTTCCCATTTACTTCAATGTGTAAATGCGCAACTACAATTTTACAGTCTGGAGTTTATAAGTCAGTATACTTTAGAAGCAATATGAGTAAAATGAGACTTGACAGTGCAATATCACCACTATATACATTTCTAGAGGTAAGAGCAGTAGCGATAACAGTAGCAGTACTAGTAGTAGTAGTAGTAGTAGTAGAATTAGCCGCAGCAGCAGTAGACTTAAAAATATTCAATCAAGCCCACTGACATTGTGTATTATGTTTGTTACGTGTGCTACTGCTATGGCTATTTAAATCTCTATTTCTGGCTAGACATTCCCAAAAAGGTCTTTGTGATTTGTGAGTTCGAGTTGTCACTGTTGGAGCACATTTCCCAGGAAGTCTGCTAATCATAAAATAATCAAAATAGACTCCACAAATCTACCTAATCTCAACCATGACCGTGAATGATGTTGCTACTTTTTAAGATTTTGAGGAAGGATACGGGCCCAAAGCTCAAGAGTTTATCAGCGTGCCCTTCCTCCACTTATTTTTTTAACTGTTCTAGATAAGATAAGTACTCAAATGTACTGCACAGAATGGAACATATGTAAACAAACAGTGTGCAGACAAGAATACATTTTGAGTAAGATTACTAAAGCATTAACGCACACATTAAGTACAAATCTAGACTCTACATAACTCATCTTAAAGAACACATTCTACATTATTTGTAATGTCATTAGTCTTTCTTTAATCAAGTGCTTACCTTTGCTTTGGCATATCATGTTTTAGAACTTAAAATAGTGTATATACAGAAAGTACACATTACTACATGCTACATTCCCACATCAGGATTTGTGTTAGCGCTCCCTTTACTGGCAGCAGAGAGACTTACAAAGGGGAGGTAAACAAACCTAGCTTGCCTCAGAGATGCGAGGGCAGGCGCATAGTTGTGAGGATGTATGGATTTCAAAACCGCAGCGAAAATCTCAGAGCTCCACCTCTGACCTCTCAAAACTGGGGAAAGTGTTTTCTGAGGCTTACAATTCTTAACATAATAAATAATCCCAATTTTGGTGACAAAAAAATTTGAATTAATTTAGTCTTGTAGTTATTGTTATTGTAAACAAGTCGAAGTTGGCCTACATTGCACAGCTGTATCCTAACTGTGTTTATGACAGATTTCCAGACTTATATTTGAGTAAAATGTAGGCTACATCTTCTTCATATGAGGTGAACTGCTTTATGTCTGTGCTGTACAGAGCGTCTTTACTGCATAAACAAGTGTTCCAGCATTCTTTACAGCAGTTGACATGTTAAAGTAGGAAGTTTAAGGTTCAGTGAAAAGTTCTGGACTCCACATGTGGTCAAAGTGCTGTCGAGCAGGTCGTGTGCACATAAGCATGAATGAGACATGAGTCACCACGTGACATTAGCATGATACTGTACGTGGCTCGAATACACGTCACGTTCAGTGGACCATCAGCACGTGGCATATCATGCAGCTAATTATATGACATTCCAGTTAAAAACATTGTATTATTTTTACCAAAGCCAAACCTTAAGTTGTGATCTTTACTTCAACTTAAAGGCGGTATGGAAGATTTTTCGGCGATTTGAGAACGCAGGCAGAAGTGCGCATGCGCACTCCCCCGTGCGGACTGATACAACACACACGTGCGTTTGTTTAATATCGCATCGTTCGTCTCCCGTAGATTTCTGTCCACTTCTGCGTCAGCTCGAACTGTCTTTCTCCGTCTTCATTTTGCCCCGTACACTGAGGGAACTATATTATGATAGATCCATGCGCTTAGGCACGCGGAAACGTGGGCACGAACCACACGCGGCTGCAGGTGAGCGATAGGTGCGTTTTATGATTGATACGTGGCAGGACAAATGATTTATCCACGCCACGAGGAAAATTTGCTGAAAAAAATCGTCCATACCACCTTTAAGACACATTTGCGGTCCTTGGTATGGATGTTAAAAACATCAGTATAAGCAAATGCAACAACATTCTACTGCAGAGGTTAGAATGTGATAGAGGCCCCGCCCACAGCTGGTTTAAATCTCACCTAACAGATAGGTAACAGTTTGTTATTGTAAACCAGAGCGCCTCACCTTGTTCTAAAGTAACCTACGGTATGCCACAGGGTCAGTACTCGGTCCATTTGTATTTACTCTCTAAATGCTTCCGTTAGGTAACATTATCAGAAAGCATGGCACTTACACTATCAGATAGTGACTATCCTCTGCTTCTTCCTACTTATAAACAATATTTAATCTTTAAGTTCATATGTAGTCTGTTCAATGCTGTTCACATGTTTTTCTCTTTCTTCCACTCCCATTGAGGAGCGGTACTGTTTCAGGCACTGCTGCTCCAGTGGCGACGGCACCTTAGATGCTCATCTCATGGCCCTGACCTGTAGACCCGGATGCTCATCTCATGGCCCTGACCTGTAGACCCGGATGCTCATCTCATGGCCCTGACCTGTAGACCCGGATGCTCATCTCATGGCCCTGACCTGTAGACCCGGATGCTCATCTCATGGCCCTGACCTGTAGACCCGGATGCTCATCTCATGGCTCTGACCTGTAGACCCGGATGCTCATCTCATGGCCCTGACCTGTAGACCCGGATGCTCATCTCATGGCCCTGACCTGTAGACCCAGATGCTCATCTCATGGCCCTGACCTGTAGACCCGGATGCTCATCTCATGGCCCTGACCTGTAGACCCAGATGCTCATCTCATGGCTCTGACCTGTAGACCCAGATGCTCATCTCATGGCCCTGACCTGTAGACCCAGATGCTCATCTCATGGCCCTGACCTGTAGACCCAGATGCACATCTCATGGCCCTGACCTGTAGACCCGGATGCTCATCTCATGGCCCTGACCTGTAGACCCAGATGCTCATCTCATTGCCCTGACCTGTAGACCCAGATGCTCCTCGCCTACCTGCATGAACTCTCATATCTGAAAATGGAATTGCGTCAGTCCTGGACCATCTACAGCCAGTCTGTCCGTGGGAGTAGGATCTCTCCTTCACTGTGGTTCTCCCCAAGGTTTCTACTTTTCTCACAGGGCTTTGTAGTTTTTCCTTGCAGAGAAGGAGGGTCTAAGGACAGGGGATGCTGGGCCAGTTATCAATTTAATAAACTCCAGTGAAGATATCTTAATCTGCTTCTCTACTTCATTGTGGCCCAACGAGGCAACTGCTGTTGTAATTTTGGACATTACAAAAAAAAAAATATTTAATTGAAATTGAATGTTGGATGTCGGCCACTGCAGCAAGACAAATATCGGATATCAGCTCATCCCTAATTTCAAAACCCCCAGAAAATGTAATCCAACTAGTGTTTTTTTTCTTCCCTAAACACATTTTCCTACCACTTCCCCAGCATTTCACATACAGTATATTACCTGATCCCCACAGCCCACCCTTCTCCTCTCCCCCAGCCTGAGAGCTGCAAGGCACTGGTCCTTTTAGCTTCATTCCTCTGCTCATTTTTCTCACAGATTGCTGCCTCTACACGCAGATCCATATGCCGCGCTCCTGCTCCTGAAGAAAGACGGTTATATTTTCCCCTTGAGTTAGGACACCTCGTGACAAATGATAATGGATAATCAATAAAGGGGGAAATATGAGGCTGCAAACTTTATGAAGCCGCGAGACGTACAGCACAGCGTTGGCTTAACAAAGTCACTACTCCGCTCCTGTGCCTAATAATCTGAAGGAAAATCAAAGCGGCCGCAACCACATCAGCAATATTGGCAACTTATTCCACTGTAATGGCATTTTGATTGATTTTTCTCCCCCGTCCTAATGGTCCTTTTATAGATTTGACGCTGCTCCTGCAAAACAGTGGCGTGTTATAAAGCTCCCTCAAGGCAAGCGCCGCACATTAAGGCTCTTGTCTGGCTAACGGTCATAATTGCAGGCTGACCAACGCATTTTGGGTTCTCAAGTAGCAGTGCAATTACATGCTGGGGTTATTATTAAAACATCTTGTGGCAGGTGAGAGTTGTGTATCTTTAGACCCTTCCTCGTCTTGAAGGAGGGTCTAAGGACAGGGGACCTTGGGACATTTGTCTAAGGACACGGGATGCTGGGACATTGCCAAGTCCCTATGAACATTGTTTGATCTGTTCTCGCCCTTCGAGGAAACCACTTTTGTGATTTTGGGCGTTACAAAAATAAACTGAATTGAGTTAAGGTTGTTGTGATATGAAAACTGGGATTGTATTTGACGTAGAAATAGTCAACCTTTTTAGGTATTGCAGCAGTGTTCTGGCAGGTTTTTATCATTTTATAGATATATAGAGAGAGAGTTCGCAAAGTAAACTGTGTCTTGAGTAATGCGAGCTTGGATGCCCTACAGATTCCACAAATACTGTAAATACAGAGAAAGGATTTGTGTTATTATTGGCTGCTACCATAAGCCAAAATATTGCATCAGATTTTTTTTCTAAAGATTTAAAGATTACCTCACCCCATAAATCATCTCTTTGTACTCCATTAGTCAGCTCCTCTGTACATCATTACTAGAGTCTGACCGATAAGGGGTTTTCCATGTCCGATGCCAATACAGACGTTTTAGAATGAAGAGCGGTCAATGGCCGATAAGCTCTGCCGATATGTTGGACCGATACACAGGCCCTAATAACAAGCTCATACTAATAAGCCAATAGAGTTTTGCCAGTAAAGGCATTTTTTCAAGCCAAGTTTTAATTTTAATCACATAAAAGGCTGAAATATGGTGACTGAAGGCCTCTAGATGGACAATATTCACCTAAAGTGTATTATATTAACAATTATTGATTATTTTTGGATCTTTTGATTTAATAAAGCCGCCGTCTTTGTTATGAAAGCTCTTTTTGTTTGTGTTTTACAGTCTATTGTCCAGAGAGCAAATACGATCATCAAAATGACTATTTTAAACTGCGTATCATTTTGTATTACCAAATTGTAAGCAAAAACTCTGTAAAACTGTAAAAAGACACGTAGTTATCCACACCAATTAAAGTTTAAGGTGTGCTCCTCCTCCGCCTTCCTTGTTTTGGGTTTTGTTTTGAGCGATGGGGTTAAAAATAGCCCGTGAAAGCCGGGGGTGACCTTGACGTCGACATTGTGGAGTCTTCCAAGCCAACACGCACTGACCTGATGAAAATGGAAGGCCGACGCGCTAATAAATCAGGATGCTTTTAAAATGAGTTTAGCCTAATGCTCATTCATCACCGGCCGTAATGCCATTTGCCAGGCCCCGGGATCCACAAACAGAGCAGTAAATAACAACAAGCGTCTTCTCCGGCTTCCCTCCTCCTCCACGCCACACCCAACCAGCCTTCTACATCAGCATACATTTATTAAAGACGCCCCCGCCTACCTGCTTTCTCCCTCACACTGCAAAAAATGATCATCTGGCTCTGGTTGAAAGGACTTTAATCCCAACCTTTTTATCTAGGTTTGAGTAGTCGTGACGAGGTCGGATTGAATTGTTTAAAATGACGTACGATATGTCAAAGGTGCACTACGTCTGCAACCTGTTTGTCGCCACGGAGACGTTATATCTACTGGGGAACATTTCAGGCACAACGATGTCTTTGTTATTCAGTTAATTGATCATTTTGAATATTTAGGTCACAATATAATGGTAATAATAATAATAGTGAGAATCGTAGGCAGTAATTTCAGTTGAATTTATAGTCCAAAAATTCAACATAAACTACATAAAAAGTACTTTATATCGGGCTGTTTATGTGACAATAACATGACTTTCATAAAACTAGTGAGGAATGATAAAAAAAAAAAAAGCACATTAAGGATTTCTCTGTTGCTTGGTCGTGGAATTGTAATGTTTCTTCTCACAATAATCGGGAGAGTTTAATTTGATATTGTGACATCCCTATTCCCCACTAAAGCATTAAACTTACCCTTCTTCGTGGAGACAACTGGTGACAGGTCAGGTTTGTGCTTTTTCTTTTTTGCAATAGCACCCGAAACAAAATTGAATTCAATGCATGACAGAAACCTTTAATGTCAAAGGCAAAGCAAGAGAGTCATATGTAACCAGAAAAAGTTACTTTTTGCACCTATAACTTGTTCCATAAAGTAACAAATAACAACATAACACATTTACTACGGCAATGAGCTATGTGCATTTTTCTAGAGGTGGGCAAGCTATCGATAATGTGGTAAATGTTCTTTTGAAGATATGCAACGTTTGAATATTGAGTATATTGTTGGGAGTAAAAACGCTACAAAAGAGTTGATTAATGTATTAATTTAATACAGATTTAATTTTATATGGCCCGGATATTTGCAATTTTGGGCATTTTTACACATATAATGCCTTATTTTAAAATGAAAGCATTACAATAAATACTTCTAATAAATATTTGTCTTACATTGATGTGAATAAATTACAGGTGACATTTCAAATTGATATCTCTCATTTTTGTATTTTTTCCTGTTCACGTATAGTCGCTCACTTTAAATTAATATTAATATGCCGCCTCCGATGTTCAAGTAATTTTATCTAATGCAGACGTTCTTATTTTTGCAGTGTACATGGGTGCTTCCTCCATGACACCCTCCTCTCCCTCTCTCTCCTCCTTTTCTCACTGGATGCACACTGCACTATTGTCTTCTTAAAGCAAGCCCTCATAAAAATAAAAAAAACAAGCCAGGCATTAATGTTGCAGGAAGAACAAAGCCCCAGGCAGCGTCGCGACTTTGCACCTTGTAAACATTTGCCAAATTTACTGTAATTGTCCCGGCTTGGTATAAATTCAGACTATCACAGGGCGTAAAGAACAGAGGAGACAAAAAGAAGAAGAAGGGGGAAAAAAGAAAGAAAATAAGGAAGAGGAAGAATAATAAATGTGCGCCGCCTCCGCTGGGGATTCGCTCGGAGAAAGAGGCGAGTGTAAACAAGTCGCTTTTCAAAAAAAAAACAAAGCTATAGAACGAGGTGGCGTCGTCCGTGCAGCCTTGATTTTTTTTATTGTCTCATTTGTAAGCACTATATTCGGAGAGGGTGAGGAAAAACATACGCGCAGCTCGTTATGTGAAGACACTGGTAGTGGGAGGACTGTAATAAAGAGTAATGGATGACAAATGTTATTGGGCCTGACACTGATGAGCTCCAATGCTCATCTGCTCTCACAGGGGAGGACAAGCTCGCACCCATTTCTAGACACATTGCAACACAAGACATATTTAAACTATACTTACAGATATTGCTTTAACAATATTTTTTTTTAAACAGCATGTACCGACAGGTTTAATATTTGGAGAAAAAAAGTGTTTAGGATCCAGATAAGGGCCAGTTGGATTACTTAAGTTGTAATTGGACAAGCTGTATCATTTATAAAGTGAACACTTTAATTAGCCTGAATAAAGTGTGAACAAAGACTTCATATTACACAAAGAGTTTAGTAGTTACAAAGCCTAAATCAGTGTTAATAAATTAAGGCCTCTGGGTTAGACGTATTAAGGTTAAAATGTACTTAATTACGTAGTTATAATATTAAGCCTGAATGAGTCTTAATAAACCATTTATTCATTATGAATTAAGGCTTTATTAAGTGTTTTGGTGTGTGTTACCAAATAAGCAATCATTCTGAACAATGTTATGAACAATTCTCAACTCAATGTGTAAGAGAAGAGAAGTTATGTTTTTATATATATATGTAATCAGTAAATCAGGTATTTTATTATTTGTCAAACTGTAAATATATTTTTTTAAAAGTTATTTCTGGTCCTGTCTGGCTCCGTTTTTTGTGTGCATGTCTTGGTTTCACTATTTAATAATAATAATAATACTAATGATTTTCTCGCAATGTGTATATTCACTCAACTTACACATTTAGGGGTACATTATACAGTCCTGGATGAGCCCATTTTATAATCTAATATCAAGACTGAAATGATAAGAAAAAATAAAGATAATAAGTAAAAACATATCTATGTTTTTTCACCTTGCTTTAACTTTCCTTTTTCGCTCGTCTCATTTGTAGCATCAAAAAGGGTGAAAAAGCCATTATCTCTAAAACCGAAAAATGTCGCGAAAGAAAGAAAAAAAACCTCATTACAGCACTACATTTGTAGAGGGAGGATCGTAATAAAGAATAACGGATGCAGACCGTTATTGCTCCCGACACTGACGAGCTCCCGTGCAAGTTTGTTTATTAATTAAAAACTAAAAAAAAACACAACAAAAATCCACTGGGGTGTGTGGGTGTGTGCGCCGGGGAAAAATATAGAAGATAGAAGGGGGGGACTGTCTTCTTCTGTCCCCCCCCAGCGCCCCCGCTCCCTCCTCTCTCCCCCCCTTTTACTCGCGAGGCATTGGGCCGTGGAGGCGAGCTCGTTCATCAAACTTCATGGAGCAAGAGGAGAGACGGGCCCTGATAATGCGCGGCGCTAAAGCTGATTTTCCATGATGAATCTCGGAGCATATAAATTGGCTAATATCTGAAAACATTTACAGATACTACAGGAATTGACTACTTGTGGGACATGATGGATGGGGCCCTCTGACGCCAGCCGACAGCTCCGCAAATCTCGCCGGCCGCCTCCAGCTCCTCTCATTTGATTTTCCAATTTACTCCGTTTAAATTTATCCTCCTGTACTGGGGGGAAAACACATGGGAAGATGAGTGAGGACGAGACAAGAGGTGTGGGCTATATTTAAACCTGATGTTGTTTACGGTGTCCAAACCCATTTTGTTGAGGTCACAAAATATTCTAACCAATATTTTCACATTGAGCTAGATCCCATGATTGTAAATGATATTATGAAACGCAATTGAACAAAAATTATAGGAGTTCTTAATTAGCGAAAACGAGCAATGGTGTTTAATTTTTACATATGTTGCATTATCCTCAAAATATATTAACAAAAATAACTTAATAAAATTGACAATTGTATAAAAAAATATATTTAAGTTTAGGGAACAAGCGGTAGAAAATGGATGGATGGATAGCCACTTCTATTGAAATAGCCATGCTGCTAATTTCATTGTTCAAAGTACTTCACTCCTCACTTCTGCCAGCAGAGGGCGTCAGACATCTTAATTTGAAAGCATTTAGATACATATTTTTTTCACATTTTTTTCTATACACATACATTACGTTTACATCAACCCTGCTCAATTATAGAAAACATTATTAATCACAACTTTAAATCACAAAAGTTTTTCACAGCACGTGCAAACCACATTTTCTTATTTATCAATTCTCATTTTTTTGTATTACTGGGTATAATAATAGGAACTAATCTAATAACTGGAAAGTTTTGTTCAAAAAAATACATCTCTTACCAAATATCACCTTCTACTATTTTTCATTAGTGCAGGAAGCGCATCTTTTCCTGGTCCATTTGTTCAAAATTCGGGCACTTTCCCCAAAAGTATTTGAAAAAGTGAGATAACATCTGCTGTTTAATGCTATATCCATGAGTTTTATGGAGCGTTCCAGGAGGTCGCTTATTTCCCACTTGAACGTTACGAGTTACGACTTCAGAATGTTCCAGCTGAATGAACTCGGACGTAAAGCTAATGCTAAACCGTTGAATAAAGAAATGTAAATGTTTCATGAGCGTCCTGAACGAAGTCCGTAAACATTTAATACAAGTTAAATCCAACAATATCCTGACAGATTACTATTGTTGTGATATGTCATAGTTCATCTTGTATGTGAAGCCCCAGAGTCAACAAGAAATACCAGTTTTTCAAGTTAAAAAAATTAGGCCTGCTACAATTCAAAACAAAGCATGTCCTCAAAATGGCGCCTCGAACCAGAACCTGCCGCCCGTGAATAGTCACGGCGCTCGGGTTACAAGGCAGCGGCCGTATAAACCAGACTAGGACCTGAAAAAAAGGCTGAATCGCTGCCTTTGATTCCACCATCTAACCTTTCCATACTGCTGTGTAGGTGCTATTTGATTATATGAAGCCCTATCTCGTGTGTGTGCGGGCGTGTGCGAGAGGGGCCCGCGGTTGGTTGCAGTCCCAGCGGAGGAGGAGGAGGAGGTTACTGGGGTAGAACTGATGGCACGTCTACCCGATTCTCCCTGATAGCCGGCGAGATGAGCCTCTGCGCCTCCGCCGGTGTGTGTCTGTGTGTGTGTGTGTGTGTGTGTGTGTGTGCGGGGCCGTAATAGCAGATCTGTGGAGAAGACGCTGCCATCCAGAGCGCTTCGAAAACCCCGGGTCAGGCCATTAGACTGTGGCAGGAGCTGACTGGGGAGAGGAGTAATTAGTATACTTGTCAAGTGAAGTGCCACGCTGTTGCTTAGACCTCCCTTTCCCCGCGCCCACCCTAAACCCTAGCTAATAACGTGCCCTAGTGCTCATTATGTGAGGAAGAAGCCTTTGTATACACACTAGACTAGAGGAGCACTTGGGAGGCGAGGGGAAGAGAGGCGACGCGTTCAAGAGCGAGAACAAAGGCGGAATTTCCACTTCAGATCGAAAAGGCTGTCAAGGTACAAAGAGAGGTTTAAGTACAGTCATAATAACGGCTAAGTGATGACAAAATAACAGAAGGGGTGGGATTGTGCGTCTGGTCGTGTCAAGTTGGAGAAAATAACTCGACTGGAAACAAATACATAAACAAGATTTCGAAAAAAGCTATACGAGAATGCCACAGTCATTCTGGCGCAACAAGCTACATCTGGAAAGGCCAGTGTGAATAAAATGAAGCGTTTCTATTATTTGTCTTGTGTTTTGATGCGTGATGTTTTAACCTTTAAGCAGTGGAGGAAGTAGTACTCCATTTTGTAACATAAGCCAAAGTAACTCACAAATTACAACATATTTATTGAGCTTTTAACCTTGTTGCAACAGTGTTTCCACATCATTAGTTTACCAAAGTTGTGTTCTGACTCCTGCATGTTTGAGTTAATCCTGTTTGTTCTGCAACTGAGGCTCCAGTGCACAGAAAATTCCTCTTTTCACCTACCCCCTATCCCCGCCCACATCAAGTACTTAAAAATTAAGATTTTGGTGACATATGTAGAGTTCTAAAATGTCATGCAGCCAACTTTCAACAATAAAACATAAATGACAATCTGCTGCTTGTTACAGTGAATTGTTGATGAGAAGAGGCGGGGCTTATCACTTCTGCAGTTCAGAACAGGAAGTCAATGAACCTGTTTCTGTTACTAAGCTGTTTTAGATAAATTCTGTGAATAAAATATAAAATAATGATCTACTTATGTCATTCGTGAAGCACCTTTTCTCCTTTGAGTAAAAGTTTTGATGTACTCCTTTAAAACTGTACTTTTAGTAGTATTTCACAGATTGAGAAGCACTGAAGTGTTGATTCAGTGCTAATATTTGGTCAACAATATATCTTATTTTTGTTAGCTCAAAGCTGGGACTTGAACTCAAAACCTTTACACAGAATGTCACCATAAAACATGCTCAAAAACCTCAAAAGAAAAAGTACCGTATTTTCCAAACTATAAGTCGCACTGGAGTATAAGTCGCACCAGCCAAAAAAAGTATAAGTATATAAGTATAAATCCAAGTATAAGTCGCACCCCGGCTAAAACTATGAAAAAAGGTGCGACATATACTCTGGAAAATACACTACTTTTTACTTTTCAGAACAGTTAAAAAATATAATAAAGAAGAAAGTAGAAATACTTTCTCTCAAATATAGTGAAGTAAAAAGTATCCACTGTAAAATATACTTGCGCAACATTTTGAATATGTGAACTTATAATGCAGTACTTTTGATCTTTGTTACTTTCCAACGCCGTCTTTAACACAGGTAACTTAAATAACAACTTCTTTAGGTGCGCTGTCCGCCACTTGCTCGTCTCCATGGTGATGTTATTGTGTTGCCTGTTGCATAGTGCACCTTCAAAATGAAAATATAAACTTAAGAGCGTTAAGTAGGCTAACTTACTCTGAGACAAGCAGAATAAGTGCAAGTCGAGATCTTCAGTTATCTACAAACGTTATCTGCCGTACAGACAAAGCATGAATTATGTCAGCGATATGGTATTCTCCAAGAGTTAACATCAAAAGGAAGGAAAGTGGAGGAATGCGACAATAAATCTCAGAGAATCTCATAGTTACAAAACACGGAGCGGCAATCCAATCGGGGCAGGGCCTTGGGAAAACGGAAAAGGTCAAATAGCAGCAGAATTGCCTACACACACAAAAAGCTATATCTAAATCTAGAGACGCATCCAGTCCTGCCAAAGGGAGGCTCTAGGAAGAAAGATGGACGAGTGATAGCAGAACAGTGACACAATGGAGGGAATGAAGGCTTTATAAGAGGTGTAACCGTTTAAGGCCTCAATGATACCTCACTATATCATGTTTAACTCATCAGAAGTGTGAGAGTAGAAATATGAATGGTCGTGATAACCGAATCATAAAGACTTGCAATTATTTGACAAGCTGCACAGTCTCACTAATGTTATCAAACCTGTAAAACCTATAAAACCTCTACAAATAAGTTATGAAATGCAAGCGTCCGATCATCAGAATGGGTTTGATGAAGGTGTATGGACCATAGACCTTTAGAAACACAAACTTTCTCTGCCTGTTGCTACGACTCGATCACTTGACCGATGCTAACCGGAGTTACGTTAATCAAACAGTCCATCACACACAATTCATGACATTTATTTAATTTATGTGGTCAACTCACCAATAACAAAAAGAGAATGGTTTGCCGTCACTAAATTCTTAACTCCCAACTTTTGTTTGTTTGTTTTTAAGACAAAGCAGATCGTTTTTACCTTGACATGATGAATTTCTGTAATGGAATCTCAACTTAGCCTTAGCTAGCCTTTTAGCTAGCTCAGTTAGCTCAGCACTCAACAATAACTTTTGATGAGGCTTTGACTTAAATGTGGTCGATGGGTTTGTACCGGCCCAAACTCTCTAGATTGTACTGTGCATAAAATGCGTTTTTCTGCGGGCTAATGCTAAAGCTATAGGAAAACATACAGGGCTAGCATCAACATCAAACATCGTGTCCAAGTGTTTCCTTAGTTACAAACAGTGCAACTCAAAGTGTGTTCGGATGTAAACAAAAATGTAAAAAAGAGGTTAGTTATATTGTTAAGCTCTCAAACAAGTGTCAAATAAAGGGCTGCGTGTTTTGGAGTCTGCTGCTGCGACCTTACCCGTGTCCACTAGACAAAGCCCATTATAGACGCTGATTTCATATTCAATACGTGATAAACGCGCTTTGACTCCATTGATTTATTTACACCCCCCCCCCCCCATCCGATAAGACTTCCATTCTGCTTGACTGATTCCCTCTCCGATACCGCCACACGCCAGCCGGAGGTGGGGAGATCACTCGCAATCGGCTCTTTGGCGTTGTTGGCGGGGCCAGCTTGTGAGACGAAAACAAAACAAGGAAGGCGCAGGGAAAACAATTTAAAACTGCCTATCGATCCAGCGCTAGTGATTGTACATATATTCCTGCTTCCCAACGGGCCCATTCCAATGTCTCTTAAATGTAGAGGGAAGGTAGAGGGGAAATAAATAAAAAAAAGAACAGTCGGCAAAGGCGATCCACTCAGCCAGTTGGGGGTAATGTCCCTTATATAGAAGTCTATTGATCTTTGCACAGCGACTGCCTTGCCCTTCTCTCCAGAGTACGACAAAGTAACACAAATACACACAGCCGCGCACACAGGAGCGCGGTGGGGGCCAGTTGTGTGCTAGCGCGGGGGGTCATGACGGATACGGCTGCCAATAGCGCTGGACCAACCTGTTAGCTAATTGCCGGCAAAGACAATTATCCTTGCATTGTTTCATAATGGAAAGGCATTACTCCGGTCTAATATACGCAGAGGGAGAGCGTGATTTGACCGTGCGCATCGTGTGGGCAACCATTTATCTGGAGAAGGCCAAGTGGGTCATGGGGAGATGCAGAAGAGAAGGCGAAACACTAGTCGCACACAGAGACACATGCCATGGAAGTCTAGTATGTTTTACACCAGAACTTATTAAGCAATATTCACTTTGAAGAGCTTTAACTGTGTTATACTTGATTTTCTTTACCTACTCAAATTGGCATATAGAGTCATTCATGCAATTTTATGCAAACTTAATTTCCCCTACCCCCCAGACACGCCCTTCTATTCTGGACTTACTTCTTTCAACATCTTCTATTCTTTTGTTCATTTAAAAACTCAGTACGTAACAAAAATATATATTAACTAACTACTAACAACACTGTTTCCATGTGACTAGCACTCTCGCCTCACAGCAAGGTCACAGGTTTGGCTCCCGGGCCTTTCTGTGTGGAGTTCGCCTGGTCCTCCCCATGTCTGGGTGGGTTTTCCTATGGGCTCTGGTTTCCCCATCAGCCCAAAAACATACAATCCAGAAATATCACATGATCGTAGGTGAAAAAAGAGCATCACAGTATCCACATGATGCTAACCGATAGACATGTGGTAGTAAAGTTTAAGCACTGAAAGGATCAAAAAGAGTCCGATGAAGGTGTATATAATCCTGGTTATATATACTTTTGTGGAGAGGTGAAATAGACGATGACTGAATCGAAAGTATGTATTTATGAGCTAAATGCAAATATATGGTTTAAAGGACCCTGCGACGAGTTGGCCACTGTCCAGGGTGTACCCCGCCTAAGGCCCGAAGTCACTGGGATAGGCTCCAGTCACCCGCGACCCAGAAAGGGAACAAGCGGTAGAAAATGGATGGATGGTTTAATGGTTGACAATGTTGGTTAAGCTTTTGAGGGAAATCAGTATTTTTAGTAAGAGCATAAAAATCATTATAACAGGACTTGAACGCCACGCCCCAAATGCATAAGATAATTCTACCTCTGTCATCGGCAAAACATTAAATTGTACGCAAATCAATCTTTTCTGTGTCTTGTAAATATTCCAACACTAAAGCTACTCTCTTCCAGACAGTAAGCTGTGAATACTGACAACAGTGTTTTGAAACAAGACAATACAGAAAATGTTATCATCCCGGCTCCCATTGTACGCCGTAATAAAACATTGGAGCGCGTATGGAGATGGGGGAATGCAGCGTGCCATTATCTGCGACCGAATGCCTCTGCTGTGGGATGAATTGCCTGTTGTACACGCGCGGCAGACGAGTATTTTGACAGGCGCTGGATAACGGCGGGTCCAAGGCAATCACATCTCTGACTTTGACAAATGACTGCGCTGTGCTCAAGTTGAAAATAACACACATCCACTTTAAGCTTTCTTGATTAAATTGCAGGCACGTCTGTCTGACATAGTGCGGCTTTTGGACGCAAATCATCAGTGGGCACATTTACAAGGCCAGAAAAATCAGATAACTGAAATAGTCAGATAACTCAATAATTAGATCTTGGCTTACTCGTGTTGTGTTCTCATGCCACAATACAATCATGTCAAAGTGGATAATCCATACAAATTTATGAAATGACCACACTTATGATTAATGACACTTTTTATGCAAATGTAATGTAATAATGTGAAACCATTACAAAACCATTCAGAACATTTCCCCCAATTTCTATAATTATTTGATACCTACTCAAGTGCTAGGTTACTTTGTGTGAGAAGTTTTAGAGCCACTGCATTAGAGGATGTTCAGAAATGATATCATTTAAAAATATACATGACAATTTAAAACTAATTATTCCAATAATGTATACTCCAGGGTAAACTTTCAATTGATTTAAAGTTATGAGCGTTGTCATGGCAATCAACTACTCCTGTATATGGTGAAAAGTCCTCAAAAACGGCATCTGAAATGATAAGAAATTATGAAACTAACCCGCGGTAGATTATCGAAGGTAAGCACATGGACAGATTTCTGGCCGGTCCTATACCAGTGACTGAAATGGTACTGAAGAGGAGTTACACTCAGTTCAGGAGGAAGTACAGAGTCAGGGCCACAGTTCATCTCTTCAGTCCCCTCACATCACATGTCCTTGTACTTGTACTTATACTTAAACACTACTTAACCACAGCGTTACCAGACAAGAGCAAGAACGCAAGCACGCAATTATCGGCAGACACCTAAAGCATTGTTCCCAGATGCCATGGGACGTACTGACAAAAACATGTCTCCCAATCTGCACCCATGGTTTCTCCAACTGCCTTCACTCACACAGACACGGTCATCCGGAGGAAAGGAGTGTGAGGTGCTCAGCCAATGCCACCATAATTATGAAATACAGTCGGGGTATATAGTACATTTAGAGGTATTAGTAAAGTCTACTGCGGATAATTGTTTACTTTCTTTGCACATTCCATTTCCCTGGCGGATTGGGAAAGCCAGAGAAATGTGCAGGAAAGAGGAAGGAGGAAGAGGAGGAGGAGGAAGATGGTTCAGATGCACTGGGGGATGAAGGAGAAATCAGGCCCCGTTATAAATAACCCTGATGAGGTGAGCTCGCATTGATCCACTCTGCGGCGGAGAGGTGGCTGCTCCTCCACCGGCTTAATTGCCAGTTCTGTGCTTTGGGACGAAGCTAACGGCTAAAATGTGGTCTGTCTCGTGTTCGGCTCGGGGAATACACAAGCCAGCACGACAAGTGGGGGAAGAGGAAATTCAAAAAAGACAAATAATTAAAAGAGGGGCGGACAGGGTGGTGGTGAGAAGAGAGGCGTGTCTGTTGTACTGACGTGTCCCGCCGTCTGAGTTCTGGAGGAACCGGTCTAAGATGAGACGAGCCATGAGCGCAGGAGACAGATCCACCTGGACAGAGAGAGGGCGCGAGACAGGTGGGATGAATAAGCGTGGACATTTCATTTCATATCATATCAGACATTAATGCAAGTTTAAATACACATGTATAAAGCCACATATTCAGCATTCAGCATCTGTATTATTATTGTCCTTTAAATACGCTCTCGAGTACATTTACTTTTGTATTTCACGTTTTAGAACTTTAAAAGTTCAATTCAAATCACAGGACTTCATATCTGTCAGGCATTTCCCATGTCAGGAATCGAGTTAGAGCTCCATCTACTGGCTGCAGAGGGGAGATAAACAAAAGCTAGCTTTCCCCTGACATGCTAATGTAGGTGGTTGTAATGAACGTCTACTATATGTCAGCTATTATGGCATATAGAGATCTGGATTCAGTCTAATGTTAAACCAATGGAAATTGTAAGACTAAGATGTGTTAATTTGGCCTGTTTTTGACAGTGGTTGAATAACATTTAAGTAAAAGTACATGTTTGATTTTCTAACTTTCTGCAGGTAAAATCAACTATTTTGTAAATGGTGTTGTGGTTTTGGCCTTTGCAAAAATAAAATGAATCATACAGGTAGCAAAAATGTACTCACTTTACTTACACGTTAACCTAACCTAACCCACTCATTTAAGTACATGTTAAAAGTGTCATTTCTATAGCTAACTATTACATAGTCAAATGTAGTTATCCTAATTTAAAAATAGGTGATATAGGTGGTATTCGGTCAACAGAAGCAAGTGAATACATTTCTTAATATTTAAAAACTATTTTATGTATAAATCTTGTCCGCCCAAAGCCAGGACTTGAACTCAAAACCTTCCCGATGTCACAATAAACATGATAAAAAATAAACCCCTCAGCCAATTCAGACCGAATTGTTTTTAACAAAAATATAAATGTGGTATAAAGCAGATACCCAGCTCTCAAATGAAGTACAAGGACAAAGTATCCACTATAAAATTGACTTAAGTAAAGTACAAATACTTAAAAAATATACCACTGTTGGTTTTTGTCGCTCTATTGCTAATGCCCTCGCCATCTCCGCCCGCTCACTGACAACAAACGTTTTCCAATTTCCATTTGCTACATTTGAGAACAGATTTAGTGAAACAAGTGAAAATTCCTATGTATAAAGAAGATGAACTGTGAGTCGGCAGCATCAAGACAAGAAGAAAAGCCCCGAGCTGCACGCTAACGCAAAACGCTATCGCCTGCTAATGAAGACATAAACTCTGCACTCTCCCTTAATTATCATAGACACATTTGGCCTTCTTTATTCATATTTTTTGTTCGTTTTGCTCCTTAAAGTAATATTCTTCTGCTGCAGGGACAGAGCTGTTGTTTAGACAGAAGGATGGTGCATCACAGGGAGATGAAAAGCACACTTCTCACTACAGGCTAACGGCAAACTCACTTCTGCTCTCCAATTATGCTAACAAGAGGAAAAATGATCCCGGCTGCAGGAATGTGCCGTTTCATAATGAGCGGGCCGGGAGGAGCCACTGTCTGCGGGCACTGTTTTAATCTGCTCTTTATTCAGACAGCTGTAGTTTAGAGCGAATGACTCTGTGTGTTCAGATGTATTGGGTAATTACAGGTGTATGAGACAGAAAAGTGAACAATTATTCAATGGTGTATGAATTTTAATTTACTTTTTATTGCAGTTACCGGTTTGTTTGTATCCTGCTTAAAGCCCTGTGGACTTAACAACTGTGCAAGGTTACTTATATTAGCTTAAAAGTGGCTGTGCTCAATGTAATTGAGAAAAATGTGTTTCACTCCCAATTTCTTTCATAAACATTTGTTTTGCTTAGTTACAGATATATTGTAAAAGCAGTGTAAATGGTCAAAATGAGAGCGTTGTGTGTTGTCTGCATGTAATCATAAAGTGTTTTAAGAGAACAAGGAATTGCACTGTTAGCATGCTAGCTGTTGTTAGCATTTTTGTGGCTGCAAAACTCCACTCTGGCCTGTGAAAGTTGTGATATGGATAATTAGGAGGCTAATTACTAGAATGTATTTGGTAAGTGAGGAATAATTTACAAAACGTATAAAATTAACTAGTTTGCTTTGTCATATGTTTAAAAATCAGGTATGGTGCCTTTAAATAAATGTAAAAAACGCACAGGAGCACTTGGTTGAGACTATGCATTAAAGGTTTAAGCAGAAAGGAGAGTACAATATTATGTATTTGTTTATTTTCTTGGAACATTTGTTTCTTCTTATTGAACATGCAAAACACGTGTGAACAAGCTAGATTTCATTTTAAGCCTTTGTCAAGCATTTAGGACTGACAAAACACATTTATACATTTATACCTGTGCAAACGCAGACACTGGGGGCAAGACAAAAAGAAGCCACATACACACCCTAATATTCATCACGATAGGTTGATAAGTGCTTTCCACAACTTTCAGAGGCCAAAGCAGAGTTTATAGTTACAGTAAAGCTAACAAACATTAGTATCCTAACAGCGCATTTCCTGTTTCGCAGAGAATAAAACGCTTTATAATTAGATGCAGAGAGCTGCTTCAGTGAATCTGTACTGAGGCACCACATTTACTTTATTCATGAAAAACATCAGGTACAGGCAACAGCAAATACAAATGGCTTTAAATAGTCATTTCCTGAACATAAACAATACAGACTTTGAATAATTGCTGTTCAAAACAAACAAAAAGTCAAATTTCTGTTACTGCTCTGAACCAAGTGTTTTTACTGACATAGTGTTGTCTGTGGACCTCTCGATTAAAAAGACCCATGCTGATCGTTGAGAGTTAGAGATGACTGAATATCGATCTCGCAGCGTCCAACCTTCAAAGTGATGGGCAAACACTTTGTCACTAAGTCACTTCCGCCCCAAGGTTGGACGGACAAATGGCAAAAAAAAGCCAAATAAAATTGTGATGTCAAGGAAAGCCCAGACATTGAACACAACAGTCCAGTTTCCCCGTACACGTGGGGCCCCGCACACTTCATTAGCACCTCGAGATAATGAACTCCCGAGCAGATCCAGGGAGTGCGCACACGGCTGACACATGAGAAATGGCGACATTACCAGCGCGGGGCCGGCCTGAATAAGGACCACCTGATTAGTTCAGGTACTTGCATCATCCTAATTTTCATATTAATCATGAGGCCATCCGCAGTCACATATCAGTACTACGCGGTGGCTAACGTGTGGCTAAGGCTCACAGAGGTGGAAACAGGGACATACTCAAATAATCATTGCTTAGAAACTTGTTATTAGGCCTGTGGGACGTTCTATTGTCAGAAAGCATTATCCAAGGGTTTCAGAAAAATGATAAATTGGGGCCACTGCCATAACAAACCGTATATATTTTGAATGGGAAAAATCACATAAAACTATACTTTACATAGTCCACATTTTAAATAAGTGAGACAAATTTTATTAGTAAGTGGTGCAGCATTATGAGCGCTCCTAATTAACAAATTAACCGTCACTAAATGCTTGATCAAGTCGAAACATTTTGATGGTTAACTGTTTAACTGCGTTTCATTTGCCTGATTCTGATGGAGATACTTTTAATACATAATTACTCCACTAGAGAGAGTGCAAGTGCCCTCATCCAACGGAGACGCCTCTGGGTGAAAAACCACAGCGTTCTGCTGCGGCTTCCAGGTCATTAGACGAGTGTTCTCAAGCGAAACCACGTGAATCTGAGTGACGTTCACCAAATACAGACCGCAGTGGACCAAAGTTGGTTTAACACGTCCCGAACCGTTACCAACTGTTAGCTTTACCCCGACATGCTAATAAGCACACAGTGGTAATGAACATGATTTGAGGCAGAAATGCTCAGAAAAATTCTGGTGATGATTTTATAGACCTTAAAATCAGAACTCGACCTATGATGTCACAAATGTAGAAAAAGTGTGAGGCTCAGATGGAGAGGATTTTCCAAACAGGCTACATCAGACAGAGTGAATGAAGCTGAATACAACTCCAGGTATGTTTTGTGATGAGAAAACAATGTTAACATGGTTAAAAGCTCAAAAATGCATAATATGTGTCCTTTAAAAATCCACTTGTCCTTTTTTCATAAAATATATTATCTTTATGACTCAAATGCCAGGCTAGGAAGTGAGTGGAGGTGCAGAGGACCCTGAGCAGTCTCCATCATAGCTAATCATTCCTTCAGCTGCAGATAAACTGTCTCATAAAGGGATGACACTACATCAATTAGAGACAGGGAGACGGCGAGTGTGCGGTTTAAATGTTAAGTAGCGTATTAAAACACAGTTAAACGGTTCATAGACAGTTATCGCACAGCCCGGTATAATCCTCACACTGGAAAAATCATGTGTCAATTAAAATGAATGTATAAGGGCTGTTAGCGGTGAGCTGAGGCTAGGGCATAGGAACTGGTCTGGTGTCTCAAAGGGAAATGTCTTCAAAGGTTAGAGGTTATTTTAATTCAAAACTAGATTTCAAGGCGGAAAACAACTAATGAGCCGCGTGCCTTGGGTTGCCACAACTTACCCAGTAGGCAATTAACCAAAAATAACTTTCTACCAAAAAATACCAACATTTCAAAACCTGTTCTAGAGTTCCAGATTTTGTGCAAGCAAATTCCACTATAACATTAGCATATTAGTTAAAAGTTAAAAAGCCAATGAAGCTAGCCCCAACTGTGGTTTTGTTCAATCAATACTTTTGTGATGTGTCAAATATAAAATGAGAAATTTAGTACTTAATATTAAACTACAACGTAATGTATAGATCATTATTTTACATTTTACACAATATTAATAACGAATAAAATCCATTCACTTCCTGTTCAAAACGGCAGAACTGATAAGCCCTGAGCAGATTGTGTGACTTTTTTCAATCCTACGCATATGACTCAGAGTTTGACTTCTTTTAAAATAAATAATAATCATTATATACCAAAACGTAATAATAAAGTACAAGGGAAGTGGGATAGGGGAACAGGACTTTTCGGAGAACTCGAGCAGCAAATGCAAGACAATACCAGATTACTCAAACATACAGGAATGAATACAAATAAAACTTATGTACCAATGACTTTTATGAGCTTTTAACCTTGTCATAAAAGTTTTCCCTGGTCAATAATATGTCCTCTTTATTGCTGAATTCACAACTGGCTACCAAATTTGCACGCTGGGAAAATGATGTGTAGGAGAAGTTAGAAGGCAATCCAGTACTGATTACTTCTCTATTAATCTCCACACTTATCCGACAGCTAAAAAAACATATTTCTTACTATTTAATTAGGATAAATATCATGTTTAAAATCGAAATTGTTACTGCCCGAGTACAATTTCTCCATTAACCTCTGAATGTCAACAGGTGGTGAGGCTGATGAAAGAGAGCTTAACCTGAGCACCGTTTGGGTCCACTCAAGGCGAGCTACAATTCTGCCAAACGGCCACAGTCAAACGGCAAAAGTGTTTTCACATCTGCTAAGGGAGGGCAGCCATAATTACATTCAATAATTGATAATGGGCCGAGCCATTTGACCATTTGACCAATTTTGATAATGGCTAACAGACAAGTCAAGGTGCTTCAGAGTTGTCTCTATTTTTAGCACCGGTTTCTATTTCAAGGTAGGACTTTGATTTTCTTTATCAAAATAAAACAACAACTATACCTGATATATAATTGTTTTAAATATATACACAAATATATACACAAATATATATATATATTCTTTTTTTTGTAGATATGCCTTATAGTTATGATCAATTCATTCAACATTTTGGTTTATTTTTGTGAATTATTAGTTACCGCAATGATTGACTAACATTTATAAATGCTTTGTATCTATGCCTTATTCTGTGTTCTGTGTGGTTCTGTGTTATTCTGTTAAAGTGTTACAATATTGTTTCTCTCTTTTTTAGCTCTTGCAGGCAGGTGCAAAAATAAGTCAAAGTATAGTACATTACTTTCATCTCTTTTTAAATTTATTTTAATGTGACTATTTATGCCTTGTATTTGTATTGTTATTTTTTTTTTATTGTATTGTGCTTTTGATCGTGCATTGGGAGCTTGAAAAGACGTATTTGTGCTACAAACATGTGATTAATGCAAACAGATAAAAACAGAATAATTGTTATAAATTGAATCATGTCGATTCAATCCTTTCAGTCACATTTTACTGCCGTTTAACGCTTTAATTCTTTGTGTTATTTGCCTTATTTGAAAGTCCCATGGAGACCTGGCCTGTGTTTACCTCGTTGGCCATGTCCAGCAGCACAGGGTCAGTGGGGCGCGCCTGGACTTCAGCCTGAAACCTGAAACAAAGCACAATGAACAAACACCAACAAAGCAGAGCACTGGAGCGGGCCAGCACAGACTTGTCATGTCCCTCGTGATTTGGCCCCTGGTGGCATATGGTAGGCAGTGTGGGGCTCTGCAGCGCAGGGCTCGGCAGCGCGGGGCCGTCAGCGCGGGGCCCGGCTGCGGTTAACGGGGCACTGCTTGGAGTGACTCAAATTTCCTCCAGACCAGATAAGCGTACGAGAGTTAGTTGACCTTCTTCCCCTTCAGTGTCAAGTCCAAGGTCCCTCTGGTTTCGATGGTTGCCAGATCATGAGGATTGTTGTTCTAAGTGGATTAAAGAGCCTCGTGTTTCGTGGCCATGCAGTAATGAAGAGATAATGGATAATTGTGATATGCAAAAGAGGACATGTTCCCTAAAGTATGGTTTAATATAGTTTTATTCAATTAGGCGTGCCCACTCATGTTGTTACAATACAATCTGGATTTTGATACTGAGGAAAATGATAGTAGGATTATGATACTGCAATGATTACAGCTGTAACTGCTTATTTTAGAAGTCGACTAGTCTAAAAAATAATTGCTGACAAGGCAAATAATAATTTGATTACATTGAGACTTTTTTAAATACACTTATGACCAAATAAAGATTGAATTATGTTGACTGAAGGTTTAAATAAAGTGTATTATGGATTCATTTTTGACATTTTGATTTACTAAAGCAACTGGCTTTATATAAAACATTTGTTTTTGCATGTGTGTAGGAGTTTTTGTTTATAAGAGATCTTCTATTGAGAGTGTTTTTCAAACTTCCTATAAGTTATTTGTTCTTTTCCTCTCTATCTACCTGCGTTGCAACAATGAAATTTCCCCATGTGTGGACAATAAAGGATTATCTTATCTTATCGTATCTCCCAATCTCCAGGTAAGGTTAGAGTATATGCTGCAAGGTCCCGGTCTCAAATAAATTAGAGTCTGTATTGTCCAGAAAACAATTATCAAAATACAATTATGATTATCTTTTATAGTATTTAGTCGATTAACTGTTAGAGCTCTACCACTGATAATAGTAATATATATATATATATATATATATAGATATAGATATAGATATATATATATATATAGATATATATAGATATAGATATACTATAATCCATTTTGAAATTACATTCTGTTTATATATTATATAAACAGAATGTAATTTCAAAATGGATTATAGTTGTTACTTTACAACGTGATCTTACATTAGATCTGATAAACTATTATTGGCTCGAGCCTTCCAGAATGGAATGGATCGAGTCGTTGTTCTTGCCATGGTTTCTTATCATTATAGTTTTTCATGGTAAAATATTGCCACAGCTCGGGCATTTTTGACCCCCTAACATTGATAAATGTCACACATGGGGTCATAGGTCACACATGGGGTCATAGACGCGATCGGCTCGGCCCAAACTCCAATAAAATGGAGGTTGCGAGAACTCCCGTCGCAACAGTTCCGACTAGTTCAAAAAAGAAAAAACATGAAACGCTTAATCTTTGGCCTAGGCACATGAAACTTGGGACAGTGATAGAGCTACCTTTGACCTCTGACCTTTGACGAGTAAAACACACCTGGCAGCATCGCTCTATGATAAACAGGAAGTCAGCCATGTTGAATCAAAGTGGCACCGCCACGCTTGACTTTTTTTTTTTCAAAATCATACTTGTCCTTTTGCATCTAAAGACATTGAAATGTAATAAATATCCAAAAGAATGTTGATATTCTTTACGGTCTCTGCGTAACACGCCCTCAAAAAAGGCTTAATTTTCAGTGTTTTCAAGGACAAGTCACGCCTATTGGAAATGATCTACGGAGCTCATATTTCACTCACTAATGCGTTTTTATGGTCTGATTGGAAATAAATACCCATGTAACAAATTTACTCTATAGCGCCCCCTACCCATTGTGTGAAAAACTCAACATTGTCTGATTTGTTTGAAACTCATGGTTTATATTCTCCTCAAGACGCCATGAAAAAAGTACATTACAGACATTGTGTATTTTCACAATTGGCCAGCAGAGGCGCAATGAATGCCTTCACTTCCTCTTCCGCTTTTATTTTGATGGGACATTTCCTCTCGTGCCGCATTAGAATTATTATTCTTTAGACTTTATTCTTTGGGCTTCATTCTTTAGACTTAATTATTTTGACTTTATTCTTTAGACTTCATTCTTTCTGCCACAACTCGGGTATTTTTGACCCCCTGAACATCAATGAAAAGTCGCGGGTCACCGAGGCTCGCATTCTCCCTGCTCAGGTCTGCGTTCAGCACAATCTTGCAATTTGTCAGGACAAACTACTATTTGAATCGCAAACTACGCAATCATCAACGGTGAATTACTGAGCTTCGTTTGGAATGCCGCAAAACGCAGCAGAAAACATGGACAGGCGGGATGGCGGTCGCGCGGGAGGCGAGAGCCATCATCGCCGCTCCGCGGCTTTAATTGTTATTTATATTAATATAACAATTAATTATACATTTTATTCGAGCGCCTTTCAAAACACACAAGGACACTGTACAGGACAAGTTAAAAACATAAAAAAGCCCAGAATAAAAAGAGTGAATTATGTGGTGTAGTGAACTGAACAGGTAACTTTGTCCATGTGAACTAGTCTGATCTTGCCCTATTTACCGAGTTAGAGTATTTAAATCACTTTTTTAGAGTAACGAGGAACGTAACGTGTTAGTTCTGTGCACCCATGTAATCTAGTACAAGTTACTTTTTTAAATCAGTAACGTGTTAGATTTGGTTAGGTCTCATCTCCTCACCACAATCCCAGAGCTCAGCGTGTTGAGAGCATGTTTCAGATGCACCTTTTGAAAAACTCCTTCTCCTTCGTTATAACCACTATTTTGTATCTGAGAACTAAATGTGGGTCACAGAGATGTGGCGAGTTTGATTTAAATTTACAACAGAGCTAAAACAAGCGTGTTCATTTTGCTTGATTTTGCTTGAGGACAGGCCGACACGTGCTTATTGTATTACATTGTATTATTGTCATCTGTCAACATAAAAAATAAAAGATAACTAAAACTCACTCAAACACATTTACTTTGCTTGTTTATTTGAAATTTTAATGATTATGTTGCGGTGTTCAGAAACGCAAAGGAATTATTACCAGCAAACAATATAGGTTATACAATAATGTAAATTATTGGTAACACAAGAGTACTCTAACACGTTACTTTTATATCACAGTAGCGCAATGACATACGCGTAGTTTTCCAGGGCAGTAATGAGGTAACATAACGAGTTGCTTTTAAAAGTAATACTATCCAACGCTGTTTATTTTGTGGTGGTTTATCAATATGGACAATAGTCATTTCTATAATAGTTTTGGTATAGTTCATTTTGACAACCGTAATTATAAAACGCATTATCTTGTTTTGCAGTACCATTGTTTTATGTTGACCTGGTAAACATTACCAAATCTGCTTTTAGTTAAAAAGAATGTGGTATAGAATCAAATGTGGCAATGTCCATGTCTGGTTCTTTAAATCTGGTGATGGTTTCGCTGTTTTTTGGGGGGGGGGGGTTTGGATCCGACATTTCCTCGGGATGCTGCAAAATGGTAAACTGTTCTATTCAATCCATGTGTGAAGCATGAATACGTTTGGCATTTTTCAGGGTGCACCAGTGTTCAACGTTAGACTTATGCGAATCAAAAGCTGCGTTCCTCCCCTCTCTGTCCAAATCTAAAGGCAACGTACACTTTGTGCTGAGTGGTACACTTCGTCTTGGAGATTGTGCATGTAAGATAAGATAAGATAAGATAATCCTTTATTGTCCACACATGGGGAAATTTCATTGATACAACGCAGTAGATACAGAGGAAAAGGACAGATCACAGAATATAGGAAGTTTAAAAAACACTCTCAATAGAAGAACTCTTATAAACAAAAACTCCTATAGACAAAACCTCCCATAGCCAGAGATTGCTCAAAATGCAACCCATCATCAATATCCATACGTTAGTTATAATTAAGTTGCAATATGGTAAATAATCACAACAATTTCTTATCTATGCATCATTATTCATAGCACCAAAATAACTTGTATTTTCCCAATACTTCCCAGCACCACAACATGTCAGAAAAGTCAAATTTGCCATACCCTAAATATGAAGTAATACATAAGTAATACATTAGTGGACATTATCAATGAAATGCATCTTAATGTTGTACCTTTTGTAGTAGCTTTCAATAACGTCCGGTGCGTGATGTCTGGAGATTGTCCTTTTGACTCTCTTCTGGTGAAACAAGACAAACAAAACTCATGTCAGTTTATTTCTGTAGAACATTTACAATAAAACCAGAAGTGCTTCACCTGCACTACAAATGGTAAAAACAAAACAAACAAGGTACAAATAGGATATGACAAAACAGTGTATTTTAGACGCTTCATTCTCATTTACAAGTACGAGTATCGGCTGTTCCCAAAAAATTTGTATAGTTCACATTTGACTCCAGGAGTGCTAAAATGAGAGAGAATATGGGCCTAAACTATTACAACAATCATAAACCCAAATCACATTTCAGAACTTGTCTGTAGAGGCTGAGAGACGTTCAAGTGCATCTAGTAATTTAGCATTAGCGCTAAAACTTTGCAACAGTAATTGCTAATAAAAACGTGTCACACATACAGTATAACCATATACTTTCTCTATGTCAAAGCTCCAGTCCTTTTACTTTCACTTTGACGTAGCGTTCAATCGTCTGATATTTTCCTGGTGTTTGAACGCCTCTCCTAGCATGCAGCGGGATCAGAGTACCATCAGAGTAAGATCAGAGTACCATCAGAGTAAGATCAGAGTACCATCAGAGTAAGATCAGAGTAAGATCAGAGTAAGATCAGAGTAAGATCAGAGTACCATCAGAGTACCATCAGAGTACCATCAGAGTACCATCAGAGTAAGATCAGAGTAAGATCAGAGTACCATCAGAGTAAGATCAGAGTAAGATCAGAGTACCATCAGAGTACCATCAGAGTAAGATCAGAGTAAGATCGGAGTACCATCGGAGTACCATCGGAGTACCATCGGAGTACCATCGGCGTAAGATCGGAGTAAGATCGGAGTAAGATCGGAGTAAGATCGGAGTAAGATCGGAGTAAGATCAGAGTACCGTCAGAGTACCATCAGAGTACCATCAGAGTAAGATCGGAGTAAGATCGGAGTAAGATTGGAGTAAGATCAGAGTACCGTCAGAGTAAGATCAGAGTACCATCAGAGTAAGATCAGAGTACCATCGGAGTACCATCGGAGTACCATCGGAGTACCATCGGAGTAAGATCGGAGTAAGATCGGAGTAAGATCGGAGTAAGATCAGAGTACCATCAGAGTACCATCAGAGTACCATCAGAGTAAGATCAGAGTAAGATCAGAGTAAGATCAGAGTAAGACCAGAGTACCATCAGAGTACCATCAGAGTACCATCAGAGTAAGATCAGAGTACCATCAGAGTAAGATCAGAGTATCATCAGAGTACCATCAGAGTACCATCAGAGTGCCATCAGAGTGCCATCAGAGTGCCATCAGAGTAAGATCAGAGTAAGATCAGAGTAAGATCAGAGTACCATCAGAGTAAGATCAGAGTACCATCAGAGTACCATCAGAGTACCATCAGAGTACCATCAGAGTACCATCAGAGTAAGATCAGAGTAAGATCAGAGTAAGATCAGAGTACCATCAGAGTACCATCAGAGTACCATCAGAGTAAGATTAGAGTACCATCAGAGTAAGATCAGAGTAAGATCAGAGTAAGATTAGAGTACCATCAGAGTAAGATCAGAGTAAGATCAGAGTAAGATCAGAGTAAGATCAGAGTACCATCAGAGTAAGATCAGAGTACCATCAGAGTACCATCAGAGTACCATCAGAGTACCATCAGAGTACCATCAGAGTAAGAGCAGAGTACCATCAGAGTACCATCAGAGTAAGATCAGAGTACCATCAGAGTAAGATCAGAGTAAGATCAGAGTACCATCAGAGTAAGATCAGAGTACCATCAGAGTACCATCAGAGTACCATCAGAGTACCATCAGAGTAAGATCAGAGTACCATCAGAGTAAGATCAGAGTAAGATCAGAGTAAGATCAGAGTAAGATCAGAGTAAGATCAGAGTACCATCGGAGTAAGATCAGAGTAAGATCAGAGTAAGATCAGAGTACCATCGGAGTAAGATCAGAGTAAGATCAGAGTAAGATCAGAGTAAGATCAGAGTACCATCAGAGTAAGATCAGAGTACCATCAGAGTAAGATCAGAGTAAGATCAGAGTACCATCAGAGTACCATCAGAGTACCATCGGAGTACCATCAGAGTACCATCGGAGTAAGATCAGAGTAAGATCAGAATAAGATCAGAGTAAGATCAGAGTAAGATCAGAGTACCATCAGAGTACCATAAGAGTAAATTGACTACATATAATGTGACGATTATAGAAGGAAAATTAAGTTCTTTCCACTCAGCCTTTACTCAAAAGGCAAACCTAAATGTAAATTACTTTTTATCTTGCCGTTTATGTCAAATTGATCATTCATTAAGTTTGATTAGATAAAGCGGGTCACATTTTGAGGAGCGTTTTTTGTGTCAAAAAAATGAGGAGGAAAGATTGTTTAGGATTTTATTGTTGTTTATCTGTTGTTTTGGTCGTGAATAAACCTGAAAAATCGTTAAATCGCTATGTTTATTCTCACAATAGTCGTTACATTAAAATATAAAATCCTTATTGGAGAGTTAACAGTTGATTCAGTAAATATGTACACTAAAAAAATCAAACCGGACTTGGCCAGCGATTCGATTTTCAGGGCGTGCATGTAAACGTAGATTTATACAACCAAAATATTTGCACAAGTAATGCTTTGAATTTTCCGTTTGCATACTTATTTGTTTTGCCCAACTGCGAGCGTACCCGTCCCCCAGCTTGGAAATCGCACGCAGAGATCTCGGGTTGGGCTCATTTAATTCCAATAAGTCCTGTGGCGGGTCAAAGTGTGGTGAGGCGTCCATGTTCAACACCTCCGCCTGCCCCGCGCACGCCGTATTCATTTCCCCTCTTCCATCACGCCATGACCCTATCCCGCATTCCTCCTCGCTCTGACATTTCCACTCATTCAATTACCATCCTCGCCCGAAAGCTGCCGGGAGACGGGATAAGACCAGTGGATTTTTTAAAAAAGAACACGACTTATTTAAAAACTACCGCGCGCGCAACGAGAGAGAACAAAAAAAAAGTAATTCCGGGGATAGAGAGAGCGAGCGGGGGGGAGCGCGTGAGTGGCAGCTGTCAGCCCGATGATGAATGACTCCATTTCGCCTCGCGCTCCTTCTGCCACTGGCTCCGCTCGGCCATTTATCATCGTCGGCTGTCAGGCGGAGGAGAGGCCGTGACAGTGCGAGTCAGCAAACATTTAGCACACGGCGGCGCGCTACACGGGGAAATTATTATTGTCAGAATAATAATGGTTTAGCATAATTTATTACAGGTCCACCAAATAAGCAGGGGCTAGATGTTATTAGACAGATGGATGGGGCGGGTTGGCAGGCGTCCACCCAGGAGCGGGCACCGGGCTGCACTGTAAAAAGAAAACCACAAGGGGCATCTGCAGGAGGAGATAGTGAGTTTGTCTTGGTTAATGACAAACAGGTCAAGACCATTTTTCTTATTATATTCCAAGCAAATGTAGAGGAGTGAGCAGTTAAGCAAGGTTTGTCTCCATGGAGATGTCATTGCTTTGCCTGGATCGTCCCACAGCGACATAGCCCTCTTACAGGGGGTTATATCGCTAAACAAACAAAATGCCTAAATGGGGTCACCTCTCCACAGATCTGACTTGTCACATGACTGGAAGAATCATGTTAAACCAGTTAAAAATAAAATATGCCAAATGGCGGTGGTTAGTTAGATTATTATTATTATTTTTTTAAACTCACTATATATAGTATTGTTATTTTTATTCACGGTAACAAGTTTTTTTTATTGCAAAGGGAATGTGTTAGTCTGATTATACTAATCAACAATTATTTATAAATTATTGATAAATGAGTTGCGATTATTCTGATTAATCGTTGCAGCCATATTTGTCACAATAATAATATTTATTTGAAAAAGATTCAGTTGAAGTCATCTGGACTTTTTTAAAATAATTTTTCTGTTCTAAAAAACAGTGTCCAGATGATTACAAGTGAATCTTTTTCTACAATGGGACACAACAAATAGGACATGGTCTTATAGTTCCAAGTCCAAAACCAATCCAGCTTAAACAAATGTAAACAAGCGAAACATAAAAAATGCACACCTATGAATACAAATGCAACGTCATATTTTCTGTCTTTTCCCGATGTTCAAAGTCTCTTTTATGTATTACTCAGTCAGCACACTCACTGGTGGTAAGTCACTGCTGTAGCCTCAGCTGTCCTGGGTCAGACTGACAGAAGTGTGGCTGCATAAGTCAGCAGGCTTTGTCTCGTCTGGAGAACATAAGCAAAAATTTTGATGGTTTTACAATTCTACATGGGATCAAGTATGACTTCACTTAGACGTTTCTATTGCTTGTAAAACAAACCCTTCACATGACAGTTTGCACTTTGTCAGAGCAGGAATCAAACCGGCAACCTTTACATAAACATACAGCGCTTTACAACTCGCACGTCTAATAAACTAACCAAAACGAAACAAACTAACGCAATAAAAATCACTTGTATTCCTTTTTTTTATAGTGTAGGGCCCTTTGTGTGAGACTGTAGTGGGAGGGGCTTCCATACACGGAGGAGGCCGGCGGGAGAGCGCGCGACCAATGGCAGCGCTGGCAGTTCAATTACAAAGAAATAAAGGGACATTCATCATTCAATTAGGCACCTGTCAGGGCTCGACAAAAGAGAGAAAAGTTCCAACCTGGTACTCGAGGGAGAAGATGCTCAGGAGAGTGGACTGCGAGTGACTGGAACAAATAAAAGAAGGACAAAGTTAATTACCAAAAGAGCAGTGTACGCGCGGACAAAAGGCGAAAGAGAGAGAGCGAGGGAGTGAAGGAGGAGGAGGAGAAGAAGAAGAAGAAGGGAGGAGAGAGGGAGGGCTTCAAAGCAGAGGAGCCAGCTGCCCTGTAATCGAAAAGAACACGAAAACAAGTGTGGCAAAGTTGTTCCAGATGAATACCTCCAACAAAGGATGTGCGTGTGCATGTGTGCGTGTGCGTGTGCGTGTGTGCGTGTGTGTGTGTGCGTGTGTGTGTGTGCGTGTTTGAGGTGGAGGTGTGATGGTGATGGATGAGAAATGAGGAAAACATGGGCTGATTCCTGCCGGTTCCATGTCTGCGTTCACCTGTAACGCCCCCTGTCTGTTTAAAAGAGATGACGTGTCAGAGTCGCTCATTTTGAACAAGTACTGCAAAGGTTCATAAGTATAAGTGACACGTACAGTAGAATGTTTTGTGTAATTGAAGGGATAGCAGTCATTTGAATGTACATTATTGGTTACAAATGATATGAGGCTGCTAAATGTTTTAAATGTTACAGTTAAGGGGGAAATTGTCGGTAAAAACCACAGAAGACAGAAATATCACTTTATATTCTTGTTTGGGAGAATACACGACACGTTTCTGTCTTTTTGAGCTCATTTAGAATGATTTTAACTATAGATAATATATTTGATATTCTCGTTTTGCGTCACAAAAGAACAATTGCAATATTATCACTTTTCGTTATAATTCCCACCTTTAGTTAGTTTTATTTTGCAGCACTGACTTAAATACTAGTATGCATACAAGTTTATATTGTTTTGGGGAAGAGAAATTATATTTAAAAAGGTAGGTATGTATTTCAAATGATAAAGTCACCTCTCTGTGTCCTCAGATGCAAGGTTAAAATGTTCATTGATTTTACAGGTAACAATTGTAATACCAAGTTTTCATCCTCAGGACTCCAAATTCTGAATATTTTCTAAAAGAGTTTCTACACATCTACTGCCTTGATAAAAAGATTCTAAGACATTTGAAAAATGTTGAACTTGATCATTAAAATTAGTGACAAAGTATCCAAACCCCAGAAGGCTCATTTAACAGTACGGTAGATATTTTAGCCACATTTTGAACTATATCACACACTACATTCACCATTTTACATTTTGTTCATTGTAAACCGCAATATTGATGTAAAGTGGTTTAGTAACAGAAACAGGTCCATTGACTTCCTGTTCTAAACTGCAGAACTGATAACCCCCGCCTCTTCATAGTGACATTTCACTGTAACGAGCAGCAGATTGTCATTTACATCATTATTATTTTTAAAAAGTGGCTACGTGACATTTCAGAACCTGACATGTGTCACTTGGAGTCTGAATATTTTCAAATAATCGCAACTCAGTACAGGATGTGGGCAGGGATAGGGGGTAGGTGAAAACGGGTCTTTTCTGAGCACTGGAGCCTCAGTTGCAGGACAAAACAGGATTAACTCAAACATGCTGGAATCAATCGAAATACATCTGTTGTATGATTTTTAAATAACTTATTTTTATGTTAAGATTCTGTCTATCACAGTTGAAACGCACCTACAATGAAAATTCCAGACCCCTCCATGAAACTTGCAAAATCGCAGTGTTCAAATACTTATTTTCCTCACTGTACGTCCCCTGTATCGAAACAATGGAGGCCTATGGAATGCTGTGATGTGATCTGACACCCCGAAACTGCAACAAAAAAAACATATCGATACAGCCCGATCACATTTATGGAAAAAAAACACTATTTTCCTGTTGACGTGTTATTGAAGTGAAGCCTGTGTATCGTAGTGTAGCGTTGTGTGTCGCGCGGTGTAGCGGTGCACGTCCGACAGCGCGCCCTCAGCCCGACTGTCAGCAGCGCGAGCATATGGACCGCTCCCGAGCCCTCCCACGGCAACCGGCTTTGAAAATGGAACCTTCACCGGCCGACGAAGCAAGAGCGTCTCCCCAGACAGATCCGCTCAATTCCACGGGCTGTCCAGAGTCAGTGTCAAACACCTGGAGGAGAAGACGTCCCAGAGCCAGATATTTAAAGCAGTGACAGATATGGAGCTAATTGGACGGTACATGGGCCTGCTTACAAACAATATGTCAACCGTGAAGGCTTCCACAGCTCATGCAAGTCTTAGATTCTGTTGTTGTGGCTGTTTTTGTTTGTTTGTTTTTTAACTAGGACTAGGGCTGAATGGTTTTGTGAAAAAATATTGAATTGTGAATTTTTCTGAGCATTGCGGTTACAATTTGATTTGTAATTAATGTTTTGAGTGTACCGTATTTTCCACACTATAAGGCGCACTTAAAAGCGCAATTACATTTTTTGTCTTGTAAATGGATTCATTCTGGTTGTGCTTACTGACATCGAAGCAATTTGGTAAAGTACACGTTTTGTTTCGCTTAATGCAAATTATATATGAAAAATGAAAATAGAGCATTCATTGACAGCGCGCCCTATAGTGCAGAAAATACAGTGCATTCTGTTTAAAGTTCACATTTTAAAGTCGCCCAGGAGCTTTAACATCTGAGAGACTGAAATCCAAACACATATTTCAGAACATGTTTGTACAGGTCTAAATCAACAGGTTTTGCAGAATTGTATAATTTTTTATACATAACAGAATTATGTTAATTATTAGATAATTAGTCATTGACTAAATAAATTATGTTACCTACAGTAAATAGTTAATGCTAGTAATAGTGCTAATTGCAATTGCACTTTCAATTCTATTGCATTCATCTTGCAGCCCGAACTAGGACCATAACGATTATCAACTAATTATGATAAGAAGACAAAAACAATTATAATAACAGTGAAGCCAAAGGTGACATGCCCAAAGTACCAAAACAAACATACTTGTACTTCGGCCTATATTAACAGAAATACAAACTATTTTGTTTTTCACAACATACCCAAGAGGTGCTCTGTGCATTTGTGGAGGGAAAATCTGTGCTTGTCTCTCAGTTTCAATCAGTTTCAAATATCTCTCATGACTTCTATCTTTTCGCAACAGCTTTCAGTGAGAGCCTTTCTAGATTGATAAAGATGTACAACTAGATTAAGAGAGAGCTACCGTACACGAGGAGGCGGGGTCTCTCAGATCTGCAGTTTTCAACAGGAAGTCAATGGACCGGTTTTAGATTTAGATTTTTTTTTTTCATACACTACAATCTAATTTTCAACACAAAACAATAGTTCTTATTTCATTGTATCATGTTGTCTTCCACTAGTTAGACTAATATAGATCTAGAGCATTCCAAAACTATTCAGTCTTTTATTTGATGCGATTCATTTTTAGTATCGATACTTGTTCAGATGAGTTTGGACACTTGTTTTTCACATTGATTCTTTTCGTTGACAACCCTAATCCATAACTCCAGCAGACAGAGGGCTATGTGTGCCTCCTCAGCAGACTCGGCACAAACTCCACACTCCGCTCGGGATGAAGCAGAGGCCGCCGCAATTAAGTGGACCATTAAACCCTCAACTGTCGACATGTGGACAGTTAAGAGCGGAGACCAAACGCAGCTCCGCACCTGAACGTTCAGCGGCGCCACGGGACCATCTCGCTCCCCGCTGCAAGACACATCTGTTAGGTTTTAAATGGATTACTCACTATAATGAGCGTGATCACTGCTTAATTGCTAAATCGAAAGCCTGTTAACTTTAAAGGCGCGCAATCTGCTCTTAATATCAAGCAAAACATATCGGTTTCAGAAAGACAATAAGAACTCCGTGTGCACTTGTTCAAACTCAAACACTCGCGGCTGTCATCGAGTCAGAGGAAGTGCAAGGTATTTTCATGGTTGGAAGAATTGTAAGGCTGGAGGAGCTTGGGAAACGTCTAGGGCTTTTCTGGAAAACAATGCTAATAGATTTTTAAAAATTATTATTATATTAAAAAGGATTTGTTACACAATACACATTAGGGCCCACTTTTGTCTCTTTCTGTTTTAATGGCGCTTCCAGATAAGTGTGAATGAGGGGAAATACGATATAAAGTAAACTGATTCGTGTAAAATGGCCAATGTCCATGTGACCAACAAGTAGGGCTGTGTTCAAAATATCGATACGGCGATATATCGTCACGGGCTCCGATACGGAGTCGCCGTATCGATACATTTCAATAACGTAAATTTATTAAAAATTGTCCGGGCGGCCGTTTAGAAGCTCCCTCCTGTAGAGGGCGGTAAACAGCGCGGAACTACTGAGACAGACACACACCGTGCACCAGCTGTACACAGGCCTGAAGAAGAGCTTTTAGCTCCAAACGTCGCTACTGTTACACGCCTCCCTTTTCCATTCTATTTGATTTCCTTTTTCATTGATTTCATTCCTTTCACCCCTTTATTTTATACAAATTCAATGCAGCCCCGGAGCTAACTTAGCCCCGAGACCGCCATTTTAGCCCCAGAGCTAACACAGCCCCGAGGCCACCACAACAGCCGAACCGGAGGCAAAGAACCGGACACAAACCTGACACCAACATCACACACATCTTCCCTACTCTAAACTACATAAACCGAGCGGTTAAACAATAAAAGCGAGCGGTTAAACAACAGGGCCCCGCTGAGCGCTTGTTAGCTTAGCGTTAGCCGCGGCCACTTCCGCGCTAGCGCTACTTAGCTTAGCGAGCCCGACCCGACCCGAAGAAACGGGATTTTAAGACCAAAACAACAACAAAAAGACACAAACAGAGGGTCAACAGACTCACACACATCACACACATTACACAGACCTTGCCAATTGTTTGGCAACTTTACTTGAACTTTTCTTTGCATAAGCTTTGTGGATAAACATGAAAATTCATGCATTTTCTTATCCGGAATAAAACAAATGCCCATTTGGTAAACTTTAAGACCCTTTTTTCAAAAAAGTATCGGGATACGTATTGTAATGAGGGAATTGTATCGAGACATACAAGTATCGGGATACGTATCGTATCGCGACTCCTGTATCGGGATACGTATCGTATCGCGAGGGTCTTGGCAATACCCAGCCCTACAAACAAGTGATCACTGCAAGGATTCCCTGGGCGGTCTGAAAACGGCGTTGTAGACTGTATAGAACATATTTATGGTTGAGATCGGCCTCTTTATGCAAAACGATACAAGCAAAAGGAAGGGCACTGCTCCCTCTTGACAACATCCACAATAAGGTGAATATGCAGACTCTAAAACACATCCAAAATACTTTACTTTAGAGTATTATTACATTTAAATAACAAAAAAGGTGCTTGTCGGTCATGTAGTGGTTTGAGGTGTTGCACATGTGTGGTTGCTACCGCCGCAGCGCTTCCTCCCTCGAACATTTGCTGAATTATTTTTATTTTGATCAATAATACACTTTATTCGTACAGTAAATATTCTCTAGAACCCCCCAGTCACTATGCTTCAACTGGAGCTAAAACTAACACTTATTTTGAAAATCAATCTGGCGTTTATTCCTTCAATTATCCAATTTGTTTTTTTAGAATTCAAAATTCCTGAAAAAGTCAAAATGTACAAAATGTTACCCTGATGTAGTTCAGGTGAAGACATTTGGATATATTTCCAGACAAACTAAACATGTTTCTTATGTCTTTTGGAAGTAATTCTTCTCTCAGCACAAGGCATGTTTAGTTGTTTGTGTTTTGATTATTCGAGTTCTAAATGATGTCAATGTCATTGACATTGACATGTCATTGACAGACTTAACTAAGTGTGGTTTATTTCTAAACCACACTTAGTTACAATAAGTTGGCAATTATCCCAATAATCGATTAGTTGCAGTTAATTATATTGTTTCAGTGCTATTTCAACCTTTACTTGGTTGATGTGAGTGTATTTAAAAAGTCTCAATGTAAAACAGAATTGTGAAAACTGAAATTGAACCTATTTATACAATGATCACATTTCAATAAAACCAAGCCAGTGTTTCAAGATTATTATTTTTGTTACCCCCAATACAAATAATTGCAACATAAGTGATTTTAAAATTATGATAATCCAAGTAGGCTTTTTCTAATTCATTGCACACGTTTAGTATAATACATAAGATAAGATAAGATATTCCTTTATTGTCCCACATGGGGAAATTTCATTGGTGCAACGCAGGTAGATACAGAGGTAGATACAGAAGAACGAAGTCTGAAAAACACTTTCAGGAGAAGATCTCCTATAAATAAATATGTTACATTATCGAACTTGCTGTGCTGAATTCTTTTGAGCACCTTCCACCTCTACCAATTTCAAACCTTACAACAGCTAGACGTAACCACTGAAATCTAGATTGTGATTATTATTTCCACTCTGAAGAAAAGGTCTAGCTTTCCAAACCGGTGTCAGATTCCACACCGCGCTGCTAGGCTAATAATGCTGCATGTCCCAGTTTCCATTTAACAGACATTAACAGTAAGTTATTGCCGTCTTTACATTAATGCACATCCCGACTGGACTCTCCGGGCCCAGTACGATCACTTCCCACTCCGTAAGAAGCAAAGGCCAGCCGTACAATGAGCATTACGTCGTGTCTGCTCCGTAGGCTAACGGTAAGTCATGTTAGCGCTCCACTCACTGCATTAGCGCTATTGGCTTTGGCAAAGGAAGAGGTAGTAACAATTACACGAATAACCCAAGGGAAAGGGAGAAGTTTAAGAAGGTAGAAGGACAAAAGGGCAAATTTAGACATGCGGGCGGTTAGTGAATAGGAAGGGAATGTTAGCTAGGATTTCCATTTTTAGCATCTCCGTTTATAAAGGATTTAGAGAACAGCACACTAAAGACTATGCTAAATTTAAAGTGTTTTGTGTGTTTTGCGGGTGTGTTTTTCAAAGAGCAATTATATATATTTTTCCATCAAGTAAGACTGGACAGTAAGTACGACAGTAGCTAGTTAGTCGATAAAATAATTTCTACATTTTAGGACGAATACGATTTATTTTAATTGTATTTATGTCAAAGTTCCACATAAGAAAATGGGGGAATAGGTAGAATAAAAAGGATTTAAATATTCCTTTGTTCATGTGGTCCTCAGGAACTCGGGATTCCCCCCCTTTGTGATAGAATAGGGAACATTAGCTAACATTTCAGTAGTGCTATTAAAAGTGCTTTACCTGATTTGTATTGAATTAAAACATGAAAACAGAACTTGTTGAAGTCCATATGTATCGCTCACTTATCTAATACATTCTGAGCATCATAAATATTCATCATAATGAATTTAAAAGCACTTTTCACGAGTTTCTGAGCCAAGAGCGGTAAAGCTAACAAACATTAGCATGCTAACAACACACTCCCTGCTTCGTGGAGAATAAAACAATACATAATTAAGATAAGATAAGATTATAATATTTTTATTTTATTTTTGTATTGGTATAATAATACATATATCTAACAAAATGCGCGTCCAAAAGGCTAATAAAATCAAAAAACGTTATGCGTAAAATCTAGTCCCTCCTGCCGAAGAATCTTGGCTCTTTACAGCCTTACGCACGTGAATACAGAGGATTCTGTGTGAATAAACCCTAAGTCCCGCCCTGCATTCGAAAGCTATTCTTATTGGCTAGAATAATATGTCAATCAAAGTCTGCTACGTCGCTAGCATGCAGCGCTATCTTGATGTCAACAGTGGAACCATGTGCGTCTGAAGTGGCGCATTTTTTTGTTTTGCTCCGGAGGCTGTAGCAAACAAACCCGGGGACAGAAAAATTCGTGGATGGTCTCATTCTGTAGGTAACAGTCTAAGGAAGAGATCGATGGTAGGTGGATAGTAACAGGTTAATATATTTGTACTAAAACTAATTTTACTTGAACAAAATCAGGTACAGCCCTATTAACTAATGCTATTATCCAGTGGCGGCTGGTGGTACAAATTATAGGGGGGGCTATTTGACATGACCGTGTTTTTTTTTTTTTTTTTTAATGTCCAAAATTGACATTTTTAACATTGACTGTATGGATACATATCTTAAATACACATTTACAACTGAATTAATCAAGTAAACACACTTTATTTCCACTCCAAAAGAGCAAATCAAAAATCTCAGTGATACTGTCACTCATAGTGCAGAGTAGCAATTACTACATTAAGAGGAAATAAAAACAAACAAAAAAACACAAAAAGTGGCATTAGTTACCCTGAACTACATGTGTAACATTTTACATTTTTATATTTAATCATCAAATGCATTATTGCTGTATGGAAAGTGGTCATGTATGGCTTTCTTTCATGGGTTTTCTAATAACAAAAGCATATTTTTATCAATAGAAGTTAAGTGATACTTAATGCTTAGCGTTAGCCTTATGCAAGTAATAAACTAAAATAAAACTGTGTGTTTGTTGTCATGGTAACGGAGCACGGAGATTGACAGATCACATGTGGCTCGGATTGATCCGAAATCAGCCGCTTTCAAAACTAATAAATCCAGCAAACAGTTGAGCAGCTCATTCTGAGTCGTTTTGGACGTACCTTTTGTAACAGACGTCTGTAGATGCAGTTTTAAGATGTAAACACGGAAAACACGTTGTGTGTGGCACTTCCGTGTAGGCGCGCGCACATGTCTGTGTCTCTAGCGTAAAAAGCGTAGCTCCATGGCGTAACTACTACCTAGTAAGGGCGTTTTCTGGAGCGCCCCATAGTCGCTATTTTCCTATGGAGAAAACCATAGTGACGTAGTCACTTTTTATTGTGATTTGATTGGCTAAAAATACCCATTGCTTTTCTATGGGGCGCCCCATGGGTACGTAGAAAAGTGACGCAGGCTACGCCACGCAGCAGACCACGCGGCGCGCAAACAAAGTATACATCTATATCTACTTATATATATGGATGTATATTATTATTTTACACATTTACACTAATAAGAATATAAGATATTCTGAATAAATTATATTGTTTTTAGACACAAATAAATTTACGTAGTTGGCAGATTGATAGGGGGGTGGCGGCTCAGCGCCCTTAATGGACCAGCCGCTGCTGCTATTATCATAATTATACTTTGTCTACCTCTGGGTCCAACGGAATTTCAACTTCAGTCACTATAATGGAATTTTAACAGATTTTAACCTTCTCCTGTTTTGTTTTTTTCAAATTTACATCATTTTAAAAGGTTTCACAGCACAAAAACAATAACTACTATGGAGATTATTTCAGACATAAAATATCACATTATTTTCTAGTCAATAAGATCACAATTGAACATTCTCTCAAACTCTTTGTATTCTACAGAAAAAAATATATAGTTTAACCGTCTTAAATTCTTACTCTCTGACCTTTATTGCTTGTAAAGAACTTCTCTCTTGGATCCCATTTAGAACATGGGGAAACAGAAGGTTGGGCGACACTAGAATGGTTAGGAGATCATTCACTCTCAGGCTAATTACCGCCTTAAGCACAGACCACAGCAGTCATGCCACGTTCAGCAGACTGGGATCAAATTCAAACTGCACAGTGTCGTGAGGCGCTGCTCACAATCATCTTTTTCTGAAGGCATTTCTTGAAGGTATTATCAATATCGACGAGGGCTGCAGACCTTTCGTTGTTTAGTCGATTTATCGGTTGATGGTAGGGCTGCAACTAACAATTAATTTGATAGTCGACTAGTGTACATTGACTTTTCGAATACTTTTCAACTAAATAAAGATTGAAATACGATGAATGTTAATTCCTTGTTGGCATTTTGATTTCAAAATGGTAATGTCTTTGTGATAAAAAAAAAAAGTATTTTTGCATGTGTTTTAGAGTTTGTACTGTGCAGATGACGATAAAGGTTTTCAAAATAAGACTGCAATGATGTTAATTGTTGACCAGACGCTAGTGCCACTGCTCCCATTACACATATAACGCGCAGTGCTTAGGGCATCAGGTGCTGCAAGAGGCACCACCAGCCTGATCAGGCAGTATGGTATGAATGACAGAATAGGCTATTTGTGTAACAGCTGCACTGTTCCTTTTACAAAAAAATGCGGAGCATATATAGCAGGCCTACTTTGTCTTTAGTTGTCATTTAAACTAACTCTAGGACTTGAGGGATACAGATCCAAAAGCCACAGTCTAAACAGACGCAGACAGATCAGGGTCAAAGCTGGGAACGGTTTTGACTCCACATATGTGTTCTTTGATCCACATGGAGCAAAATGGTGAAAATCTGCCCCATATTCAATTAGAAATAGTGAAAAAGAACGAATGAAACAAGACGTGGGATATGTCCAGCTGGTGCGGGCGCAAAGCCAAAGTGGTTCAACTTTTGACAAATGTCTAAATCATGTTTTCATAAATGCAACAGAAAGCAGAGTTTGCAGCCTGTAGTGTTTAGAGGCTCGATCTGTTCAGCAGAAGAGTGGGAGAGGGGCTCTGGGTGACGCAAGAGCAGGGGCGGAGCAAGGAAATTTAGGGACTATGGGGGAATGGGATGTCATTTTATTACATCTAAAATGCACCAGAATAAAGAAAATGATATGATCCCCTGACCATCTTAGGATTGCTATTCAAGCAATATATAAAATGAAATATTTTTTTTTTAAATAACTTTTTTTTATCTTTTTTTAGAAAAGTTTTTTAACAAGTTTGAAGTTATTGTGAAGGGGGTTTGGGGGCATTTCTGCTTAGGCCACCCAAATGCCTAGCAGCGGCCCTGACAGTCACAATCAATAGTTGATGGTTCCTTGCCCTAGTCAATGATGTCTTAGTCGAGCAAAACTTTTATTAGCCAACTCATTATTTTGGAAGGATGTTAAAGGGTTTATATTCAACAGCAGACAAGAGAAATGGAGTCAGACAGTGAGATCATGGAGTGAATTTTGAGTTTAATCTGCCTTTTTACAGATACAGACAATGTTAACCCGTGGTTTTCTGTATAAACATTTGTAATTGTGTGATCTTTTTAATCTAGATGTTCTGTCAGTGTACTTTGGGCACAGATAAAATATAAAAAGCTTTTATAATGTTATAATTGTTTTCTCATTTACTCACTCAAAGTTGTATTTAGAGTGATTCATGCATGTTTTATTATCTTCCGTTCAAGAACCACAGGTATCATAGATAATAACATTGTATACATATTACTAACAGGGTTACCAATGTTTTCAATGAGTAAAGGTCTTTCTGTGACTCACCAAGAAACAGAGAGGTATTTCTCATTATGTTATTCAGGGATGGAATATCAGTGATATCTGGTTTCCCCAATATCAGTCACAAGCCACAACAACATCGGCAGAAAATTATATATATATATATAATATACATATATACACACACATTTCGAACAACCACTAATTTGATTGATTGTATTTTAAAAACTATGAATTCTTCGTCGCAGTTGTATAAAAAAATAAAAATGAAAAAAACAGTACAGTTCTCTTGACGATGTGTCTTATCTCACAAATGAAAACAGCCTTCTGCGTCGTCCATTTGGCTGTAGGATCATCTCAAAGGGGAAAAAACATAAGGGCAAAATATTCCCATTGGCCTAATTAACAGGAGATTGGGGAAATCAAGCTATCAATTATATTCAGAATCTTCCTATTTACAAATAATTAATTATGAGCAATGGCTGTAATTTGGCTAATGAATGCCACCTGGCTAATGGCCCCAGTATCATATGCTGCAGCCGCATTGAGCATTTGGCAGATCCGCATGCGTCGCAGTGTTGCATGGCATGCGTGTCTTCGGGGCTAATTGACGCTAGTACAGATCTTATACTAATGGTCGACATTTTCAAAAGAATGAAGTCATGAATGATATCGATATGAGCATATTCCTTCATTTTATGCGTCATTCCATTGATCTTTTTGTCGTCGCTCGGTTAGCAAATTATTTCGTGTCATTTTCAATTGATTTAAGACATTTATTTGAGGAAGTATTCTGAGGGAGCTTCCATTTGCACAGATCGATAATTTTCTGCATAAAAAACAAAACAATTAAGACTTGCTGGATATGCAAATCTAGCTAATTAAGCATGCTGATAAGCTAAATGCTAACATCTGTTTTTGCACAGCTTAGCCTCGCGTCGGCAGCAGCAACTCAAATGGGGAAAAATGACTGGGTTAATGTGGAGCAGTGATGTATTTTGACAAGTGATAAGAAACAAACAAGTGCCACGCGGTTTCAGACAAATACTTGCTCAGTCGGCGCACTACGGATGAAATGAGTTTGACTTTTACAGTCATTTTTCCGTCGCCGAAGAATCATTGAGTATTTAATGATGTGCGATTACGTTAATGAGAGCGCACTTTAGTCAGTATACTTTGGAAACTTGGTTAGGCGGATGCACAAGTTGAAGTAAAAATGTGTGTATGTGTAATTGACATTTGCTCAATTATTACCATATTATATAAATTAGGACATTAGGACATTAAGGCTACAACGATTAATTGACTTGAAAAAGAATCTGTGACTAGTCGGTTACTAAAATAATCGTTGCTAATAGCCATTACTGTTGTATATCATATATTTTTAATGCAGTCACTGACAGTTCCACTATTAACTCTCTCCCAATGTCCACATTCATGTAAATCTACTTATGATATAAGACTTAAGAAATAAAAAGTTTGTCTTGCATGGCTATTTGGCACGTGTGAAATAATTGGCTTGTGTCCGATCGTTCAAATAGTTAAAACATTCTGTATGGAACGTTATAGTCCATTTAAGGCTGTAAACAAATGTTAATTTTAGTCGACTAGTGAACTATAATTCTTATGATTAGTCAAACAAGGATTTCTATTGCATATTGAGACTATTATCAACCGAATAAAGTTTGAAATATGGTGAATGAAGGCTTTTAGATAGAAAATATTCACAAATAAAGTGTACTCTTAAAAGGCCTTATGGACGCTATCAGCGATTTGAGAACGCAGGCGGAAGTGCGCATGCGCACTCCCCCCGTGCGGACTGATACAACACACACGTGCGTTTGTTTATTAGTCCAACGGATCCCGTAGATTTCCCTCTCTTCAGAGTCAGCTCGAACAGTCTTTCTCCATCCTATCCTAAAAATTCTCTGCAGTTTTTCCGAGAGGCCAGACACATAAGGGATAGAAACACCCTTCCTTCTCTGTTCAGTTTCCCTTTTGTCCTGCTTCTTGGTTCTCTTCACTCTGTTGAGGGCCCAAGCGGGGTAACCACAGGCTGAGAGGGCATTTCGGACATGTTTTTCCTCTTTCTTCTTGCCCTCTGAGCTGGTGGGCACACCTTGAGCTCTGTGTTGTAAGGTTCTGATCACTCCCAGCTTGTGCTGTAGTGGGTGGTTGGAACCAAAGAGCAGATACTGGTCCGTGTGTATAGGTTTCCTATATACTTCTATTTGGAGTTTCCCGTCCTCTCCTCTGATCGTGGAACAATCAAGAAAGGCCAAGCGATTCTCCTTAGCGTCTTCTCTTGTAAACCTGATATGTGGGTCCACAGCATTGATGTGATCAGAGAAGGTTTCTCCATCCTAATTTTGTCCCGTACACTGAGGGAACTATATTATGATAGATCCATGCGCTTAGACACGCGGAAACGTGCTGCTCTCGGGGGACGAGCCGCACGCGGCTGCAGGTGAGCGGTAGGTGAGTTCTATGATTGATATGTGGCAGGACTAATTGGCTGTCCACACCACGAGGAAATAAGACTCAGATTTGGGCCCAAAAAATCGTCCATTACGCCTTTAATGAAAACCCAAAATAGTTCATCCCTTTTTGACATTTTGATTTAATAATGTCACCGTCTTCGGTCTTCTCATGTGCTTGGAGTCTGTGTAGTCCAGAATAAGCATCAAACACCCTGCATTATGAATCTAATGCCTGCATAATAATACAAACACACCACTAACCAACCTTTCCTATGCTTTTTTTTTCTCCATTCTAAGCCTCAGAAGTCTTCAGAGTTGCCTGTAGATGTCCAGGCAGAGGAGCGGAAAGAGCCGGCATTCAGCCCTTTAATTGTGATTCCCTGTGAAGGCCAAATATCCGTGTTACCGGGAGTATGACAGAACAGGTTAGGCCCATTAGTTGATAGGCCGACGCTTCTGAGCCATTATGGTCGTGGCCGTTCCTGCGTAGTCTCGCGGAGGATTCAAAATGATGTGTGCGCAAACTAACGAGTGTCCACTGGTCTGGGTGAGAAATGCCATTGCACTGACCGAATGTCCGGAGCTCTTAAAAGAAGGTACAAGGCGTTTCTGGGTAATTTATTCCATTCATGTGCAGACAGTGGAATGGCAGCAAAGTGTACAAAGAGCATTGAGAAAATACAGTCAATGACATGCTTATTTTCTACTTGAAAAGGCAGCATGGTATTTCTATGGTCGATGGGTTTGTTTGGAATTTCTCTGCCTTGCGCTTCCTCCCTCTGCAGTCCAATACAGGTTCTTAAGAAAATAAATGTAGAATTATAAAGGGTGTATGTGCAACTAAAAAGAGTCAAAATATTGGTAGACAGCAGTACCAATCTTTAGGCATCAATATAAAAAACAATATTTGTTTTAAAGTACATAATAATAAAGCAAATTTTGTCTTACCGTACTTAAAAGGACACATATTATGCATTATTATTTGCATTCTTCTTGTCTGTATACTTTAGACTTGTGCCTTTGCTTTGACATCTCATGTTTTAGAACTTAAAATAATGTCTCTACATTCCAGTCAGGCGTTCCCTCATCAGGATTTGTGTTTACGCTCCATCTACTGGCAGCAGAGGGAATTACAAAAGGGCGATGAACAAAAGCTTGCCTCGACATGCTCAAGAGTCTGGCAATGATTTAAGGACTTAAAAACAGTGCAGAAGATTTCAGAGCTGACAGTTTTCTGAGGATCAATGGGAGGGGACTCGTTAAAGAGTATTCGTCAATCATTGACATTTAAAACACAACAAATGTCAAATGTTTTCCCCCTTTAAAGTCTGAAATCAGCTCCAAACCACATCTCTTTTATATTTTTATCTTTTCTGTAATTTTAATGCATTTTTTTCCCTGTTGTGTGAAGTATTTTGAATTGCCTTGAGTACTAATTCTGTTCTAAAAATAAACTTGCCTTACCTTGCCAAATTGTACACAACACAATACAGAGGCCTCGGCAGTCTATATAGCCCACGCCTGGAGAACATCTCGGCGATATCAGGGGGAAGTCGTCATCCCAGGGCTTCCTAATCATCTCATTGATTGCATCTATTATTCATGCGCTCCTGAGGCTGACATTAGCTTGAGAAGTCGGCGTGTACCTTCTTCTCTTTTTCCTCTCTGTTAACGCTCAACTTCATTCTTTCACCATTCTCGGCAAAGGAGCGAGAGCAGCTCAGGCCTTCCGGTGTCGCCTCCCCGTGTCCAAGCTGCCACTTTCTGTTAGCGGTTCTGCGGGCCGCCCAGAGGAACGAGGCGGCGTAAACGTGGAGAGATTGGACTCTGGCTAACGCCATTGCCACTTTCAGGCACTGAATAGCCGCAGGACTGTACAGTATTTATAGCAGACCGAAGGTTCTGCTAAGAAAGAGACGTGCGTTAAGGTTATAAGTGAGAGGCCTCAAACAGACACTTCAGAGGCAATATGGTTAATGATCGTTACGGTTTGTAGAGTAGGAGCATGACGTATGTGTGACGTAAAAGGAGAGGCTGTTAAAGCAGACATGTCATGCATTCTTGGGGCTTTAATTGGCTTTTGACCGTCATTTTTGGTCAGTTTAGGATCAGTATTTCTCATTTTCTCACTTCTCTAAAGTCAACATTTGGAAAGCACTTGACAAACAACAACTCCATTTCCAATATATTTAGACTTTGGACCGCCCTCTGTTGTCAAAAATAGAAATAAACGAAGCCCTTAGGCAGCGTGACTGCTATGCTAAAAGTCATGCGTTTGTTGTGAACACAATTTGATGTTCGGTGATGGTTTATGGACTTACAAACTGCGCAGAAGGAGTCCGAATTTGTACTTGTGATGCAACAATGCAGGGGAAACTAAAAACAGAGTCATTTGTGAGGCTCATTGCACTACCCAATTCACTGGGTAACGCTCATGTAGGTATAATCAAACAACTATATAATTAGGGCTGGGTAAAAAAAACGATTTAATCGATTTTGGATCTATGTAATTAAAATTTTGCAATATCAATTCATAAGGCATGAGATCGATTGTTCCCCATGAAGTTAACCCCAGTAGTCTTGTGCGTGGTGCAGCAGTGGCGCGATTACGTCCGCTTGTCAAGCGCGCAAGACGCAGGTAAAACTCGGCTCAGCGAGCCGTCCCAACTCAAGGCGTGTGATGTCTGGAACCATTTCGGATTTAAAACAAAGAGCCGGATAAAAACAAAGTGGTCAGTTATTGTGGAAATACTACAAACCTCAGAAACCACTTGACAAGGTATCACACTACGCTAACATTAGCTTCCGACAACAAGCCGTCCGGGGGGAAACAAAATGAAACTGAGGGAATCACTAACATTACCAGCCGATTCCCGCGGGTCATAAAGATAACAGAAGCCGTCGCAACTTTTGCCTGCAAAGATTTACGCACCCGTACTTCTGATGAGCCACACCGCTAATAATATGGCCGTGGCTGCAGAGCCGCGGCGCGGTCAAATGGCCCAGCAGTTTCACTGCCATATAGCCTCATGGCTAACGCTAACCCTAACCCTGACCCTAATCTTAACCCTAACCCTGACCTTAACCCTAACCTTAACTCGGTGCGGTCTAAAACGGCGCGGTCAAATAGCACAGCAGTTTCAGGAGCCGCGGCACAAAATAACATGGCAGTTTCGGCCGCGCGCCACAGCTCTGTAGACACTCCCTAAAAATATAGCTAATATGTTGGGGCATACAGGAGTGGGGACTGACCAGCTAAGAGCCAGCAGTCGTGACGACAACGCTGCAAATAATGGTTGGTGCAGTGGAGATAATGCAGCTGATGCACGTCACACTGAACTGAGCCTCACAAACAGGTCTAACAACTACTTTATGTTTCAAAATAGCACTTTTGAGACTTGAGACAGTTTTGTTTACAGCTGAAGTTTAAACTGTCCAATTTACAAGTTCACACTTAAAACCTGTTTATGGTGAAAAGAAAAAATAAAGTAGATTTGTATTTTGAGCCATTTTCATTATTTAAGAGCAGATTGAATTGAATTGAATCGAATCGTGATTAAGGACGTTATGAATCGAAATCGAATCGATTTAGGAAATTGGCCATGATACCCAGCCCTATATATAATCATAATGCATCTGATCTAGATATCGATATCGGCAAACATTTGAGAGACATAGACCTCGAATGGCATGGTCATCCACACAGACTCTCACTGAAGGATTTAAGAGTCCAGTGTTCTTGCTAGGCTTTTGGCATAGCGGCCCGCCATGCTGCCGCGGAGGACTAATCGGCTGTCCACGCCACGAGGAAATAAGACTCAGATTGGGGCTAAAAAAATCGTCCATTACGCCTTTAACTTTGCAAAATGTTTTTTGTCCCTAAAAATCACAAATTTAAAACAATATTATATCTTTTGAATGGGAAAAAGTCCTCAAAATGCATATTAGGAGGAAGCTGAAACCTTGATGAATTGTTAAAATAATAACTCAACATAAAAATCAGAACTAAACATGGACTAAACCAGGACTGAATCAAGACTCAAACAGGAACAAACCATGTCCACTTCACATCAGGACTCAACTGGGCGAAACCAGAACCAAAGTAGGAGGACAAATATACATCCACTCTTAGTTTCACCATACAAAACCATGCTGAGATAACAAAAATGCAATATAATTAGATTCAAAAGCAGTTAAATAATGTGCATGAACTAGAAACTGCATGGACAGTTCCATTTCGTAAAAGGTTTAGATATTAGATACATTTTATATCAGGTTTGCTTCTTCTACACTGAGATATAAACAAATAAATAGCACCTTTGATCTCAACAGCGAAAACCTCGATCCAAAAAATGGCTTTCAAGTGCAGGGCATCGTCACCACAAGCAGAGAAAGCATGAGACGCATGCCCAAATCCCACCTTACATATTAGCCAAATCGCCACTCAGGGAAGCTCACTCAAGCCTGTAATTAGTTCTTTATAGACGGACACATTTCACACAGGGATTAGCCGTGTAGCGCACCCTGGGAGTTGCACCAAATCCTCTCCTTAAACCAGCTTGTTAAAAAAAACGCAAGCACCCAAACAGCAGAGGCTCAATAAATAATCAATGAGCCCATCCCCATGCAGCCGTGCCCCATGCAACCGTGCCCCATGCAGCCGTGCCCTCTGCGCCGCGTCGCCGTCAAAAACCCGGCGTCGGGAGCCAAGAAATCAGCATATCAATGGCGGCCTGAGATCACGCTAGATAAACCGGCGATAACAGAGAAATTAACAACTGCTTGACATTTGCTCAACATCCATTATTCTGACACTTGTTCGGTGGTTTTCAAAGGGCTGAACGCATGCTTAATCAACATTCATATTCCCTGAGCAGGGCAGCGGAGGAGCAGAGGAGCCAGACTGCAGCCCGCCCTGGTGCTGAGGAGAACGCCGCATTAGGGCCCTGTTGGAGAAGTGATTGGGGAGTTGGTGCTGGGATCCCGGGAGTGGAGGGTGTGGGATGGATGTGGGATGGGTGAGGGATGGATGAGGGATGGGTGTGGGATGGGTGTGGGATGGGTGAGGGATGGGTGTGGGATGGGTCTGGGATGGGTGAGGGATGGGTGAGGGATGGATGAGGGATGGGTGTGGGATGGGTGAGGGATGGGTCTGGGATGGGTGAGGGATGGGTGAGGGATGGGTCTGGGATGGGTGAGGGATGGGTGAGGGATGGGTGAGGGATGGGTGAGGGATGGGTGAGGGATGGGTGAGGGATGGGTGAGGGATGGGTGAGGGATGGGTCTGGGTGTGGGATGGGTGTGGCATGGGTGTGGGATGGGTGTGGGATGGGTGAGGGATGGGTGAGGGATGGGTGGGGGTGTGGGATGGGTGTGAGATGAGTGTGGGATGGGTCTGGGATGGGTGTGGGATGGATCTGGGATGGGTGTGGGTCTGGGATGGGTGTGGGTGTGGGATGGGTCTGGGATGGGTGTGGGATGAGTGTGGGATGGGTCTGGGATGAGTGTGGGATGGGTCTGGGATGGGTGTGGGATGGATCTGGGATGGGTGTGGGTCTGGGATGGGTGTGGGTGTGGGATGGGTGTGGGATGGGTGTGGGATGGGTGTGGGATGGGTGTGGGATGAGTGTGGGATGGTGTGGGATGGGTCTGGGATGGGTGTGGGAAGGATCTGGGATGGGTGTGGGATGGGTCTGGGATGGGTGTGGGATGGGTGTGGGTCTGGGATGGGTGTGGGATGAGTGTGGGATGGGTGTGGGATGGGTGTGGGATGGGTGTGGGATGGGTCTGGGATGGGTGTGGGATGGGTCTGGGATGGGTGTGGGATGGGTCTGGGATGGGTGTGGGATGGGTGTGGGATGGGTGTGGGATGGGTCTGGGATGGGTGTGGGAAGGGTCTGGGATGGGTGTGGGATGGGTCTGGGATGGGTGTGGGATGGGTGTGGGATGGGTCTGGGATGGGTGTGGGTCTGGGATGGGTGTGGGATGGGTCTGGGATGGGTGTGGGATGGGTGTGGGATGGGTCTGGGATGGGTGTGGGTGTGGGATGGGTCTGGGATGGGTGTCTGAGGTAAGATGAGGTTTGACACCTTTAAACACTATCAGCTTTGCATAGGAGAGGGAATTAAGTGATTTTTAACTAGGGCCCGACCCCATATAGTTTTTTTTGGAGCCGATAACAATGTTGAGAGGACTTAGACTTTACAATTAATTTGCCAATGTTTACTTTATTTTCAATTATGTTATTGAGCATGAATTACCACATTCTTTTTATATTTTTGCATGTTAACTCGGCTCATTTGCACTTTTTGACCCTGATTTGAAAAATCATAAATTGTGTCTACTCCTGAACTTTGACCCAGGCTGCCTCCATTAGCTTTTGCTAAAGATGCTAACTATGCTAAGTGTGGCCACATACACGTACATAGCGTGGCCATCAAACGTTATTGATCGGATTGTAAAAACTCCCAAAAACAATTTTTGGGGATTTTAAATGTGGTTTGACACCTTCATAACGCCGCTGGATAATGTTGATATTAATAGGGCTGTAGAAAAGAGACATTGATGGCAGACTAAAGACATGTCCTATCCACCAATTTGGCCACTAAAGCTAGTCAAATATCTCCATGTATCTGACCCAAACTGCACTCAAAAGATTACAACTGCACAGGACATACAAAAACAACTAGTTATACAGAAATGTACAAGGAAACAGTGTATTTATATGTTAGAGGTATAAAAGTTAGATTAAACTCATGATTTGCGCCAAAATCTTGAGCTAACTCATTCTATATCTTCTCATTTCTGCTGTTGTCTATAGAAAACCTTTTAATCTAAATAAAATGATTTGTCAACTAATAAATAATAATGTGTAGCTTTGGGCTTGAGCGATTTGCCAACATTTTATCCTGGTGGTAAAAATGTGTTTGTGGCATCAAACTCCAAATGTGTTCATGGCTCCAAAATAGTCCAATTATATTGACAAACTGATAAATCGGTCGGGCCCTCCGTGTGTTCATGATGTTGTAGCCTTCTAAAAGGGCCTATTGCAGGGGCTTCAGATCACACCACCACATTTTAGCTCTATAGGCTAAACATCTTTATTTTGCTTAGTTTATTCTTTATTTGTCGTAGCTGGAGCTGATGGCAAAATATCTATTGTTAATGGGCAGATTCCTGTTCTAAAAATTAAAAAGTTAAACGGCTAATTACGATAAAAAATGAAAACCGATATTGTAATACATGTTTTGTATTGGTATGTAGTTTGGTTAAAGTGAGGTGAAGTTAAGTTTTGTGGTAGAATGTATGTTTTTTCAGACAAAAAGTAGTATCTGACGCCCACATGACAAGTCTGAGTCTCATTGTTCAAGTCCAAGTCTGTGTCATTAAAAAAAAGGTTTGGTCCAAAGTCCAAGGCTGAGTCAGTCATGTGTTCAAGTCCATTCAGAAGTATTGTGTGATTTTGCATTAGAAAATGTATTTTCTGTAAACTGTAAACTGAAAATAAGATAAGATAAAGGAATATCTTATCTTATCTTATCTTATTTTCAGTTTACGGTTCACATTGTCAACACTTAAACAGCAGCATTAACTTTAGAGAGAAAACTGATGAATCAACTGCACTGTCACGATAATATATTTTGAAATGCGGAATACTTGAGTCGATCTTGTGCTTCGATTAATCGACTAAAAACGTGGCGAGGCGTGGCACTGGCAAAAGCTCTCTATTATTAGGATCTCCCACAAAAACTACTATGTACAGTAAACAGAGAAGTACGAGTACACAGGATCTCCATAAGTGACAGCCACTCCATAAACTCCATTCTTATAATATACACAATCATATGGAAACCAATTTATACCACCGACACAATAACACTAAAGCAAAAAAAAATGTAAATTCTACATGTACAGTTTTGTGTAAGAAAAAAACAGAGCAGTAGTTTAGTATTTAGTTTTTAGTTACAGTATATTGAGACGTATATGTTTGATTGTGTCTATTTCTCCATCTTTCTTTCTTCAAACCAAACCCGCAGTTGGGAAAACCCTCTCTGATCATTATCCAAACTTAAACAAACCTGCTTTTGATTCCGGCTCATTATTTTTTGGAGAGGAGGGGCCCTTTCCACACTTTAGTACAGCTCATTTCCAAAACAGTGGCATCTGCCCCATTTGCGCGCCCCTCCCACCCTCCGCCCGAGCCATACGTCGAGTGGGCTGCTTTGTGCCATTTTCGAGTCATTACGACCAAATTCATTCATACGACGGCAGCAGGACACCGCGCGCTGCCCCCCAGACCCCTCTAGGGACAAAGGGGTGGAGGGTGGAGGGTACCGGGGGTCCCATGGCGGATTCAAGGCCTTGGAGAGAGGGGAGAGAGACAGCCATCATTTCCAATTCTAATAAGAGTGGAGAGGAGGACCTGATGGCACTCGTGTCACTCTCCTGCCCACGCTGGGGTGAGGAGAGTCAGCCCCCCGAAAACACACAAAACAGGCCCTCGACTGGGAGAGCTGGGAAGATTTTGGCAACATAACAATGATAATGTTTTGATGACAGAGATTGATTGCAGATGGGTTGAGATATAGAGCGCTAAAGCAACACAAACGATCAAGGCCAATTGGAGAAACCATTATCAGTTAATCAGGAATATTCAGGTCGAAAACTAAACAAAAAGAGTAATTCAAGTCAGAAAAAAACTGAATAGATCCAAGCCATGATTAGAGATTGACAGATTGTGTTTTTTTTGTCCTGATTGTTTAGAATCCAGAAAAAGCTGATGGCCGATTGGCTCTGAAGATATTTTTGGGCCGATATGATTATTTTTCCCAAATTGATAATATAATTACAAATCAGTTTTTCTACTAACTGGGTAAGAGGGCAGTGTAGTGTGTTTTAGTTAGTACCCTCTTGCTCCAAAGTGTTCAAATAAAGTTTTATGTGTATTCTTTAGGCAGCCGGTCGAAATCTGCAGCAGAATTAAAGCTGATAGCAAAATTTGCTCTCTCTATACTTGGATATTTTAAATGTTCTGAGTCAAGACTAAACCAAATTTAGTGATACAAGTGATAAGTGATCCAATAACTAAACCAGAACTAAACCAAAAGGCTGGTCCAACAGAAGAGCTGATGACATAAGCCAGGCTTGTGTTACAAAAACAAATATTTTATGTTATTTTGGCTTTATTGATATTTTCCACTCTACCATCGATGGTAAAGTGGGACGAGCCACTGATCCACAGGTTGGGGGTGTTTCTAGCTCCCAAATACTGTTGTTGTGTCTCTGAGCAAGAAACGTAGGTTGCCTTGCCCACAATGTCTGCGTACACTGGCGTAAGGATTAAAAGAAACCCACATACAAGAGAAATTGTCGTTGGGATGTAGACGTTTAGTCGATGATGATCTTCGGTCGACGATGTCCTTGTCATCCAATTATTTTATTGTGATTATAGAGATTTACATGAGGACCACAGCAGAGAGGAAAAGGTATTGCTGGATATATGGAGATGAATAACAAGTGTACCCTGACTTTTCACATATAAATGTCTGTATTGTTTTCTAGTACTTCTCTGGTTGGTTTTGTGAGCCTGAAGTATTTGAATACAGTCTGGGTCAGATACTAAAATACTAAAAAAGACTTGTTAAAGTTCATCTGTTGCCACACAACACGTCGCCCCCTTTTAGTCGACCAATCGATGCACAGGGTGTGTCTTTAGTCAATCAAAAACTTTTCAGACGTTTTCAGCTGCGAAATTTGAAACTTACGGAACAGGATTCATCAAACAAGTATGAATTAAGCTAAATTCAACTTCAGGTATATTTTTGATGAGAAAACAACATTAAAATATGGCCAGAAGCAATCATTGTCAATTTTGCATAATGTCCTTTATAGCGCACACACACCTGTGACAGTGAAGAACTTACTTTGCCTCAGAGCTAAAAGCCAATTACAAAGCCAATGGTCAGGTCTGTGACCAGATAAATTAAGTCATCTGAATCAGTGAGAGACCTACAGTTTTCAGAACTTTCGTGACTCAGTGACATCAGCAGCAGTATATGCGTTTACAATACAATAGGTGGTGGCAATTCTTTGTATGTTTGTGCTTAGCAACGTCTGAAAAAAGCCTGAATAGTGCCGGACCAGAGCTTATAAAAGAGATATAACATGTCCATGGTGGACACAGTGAAGCAGAGCTTCAGAGCTAATGTGGCTCCAACTCAACACAGCAAGGATTTTGTAAAACTCATATTGTAACTAGCCTTCCTACAGTTATTTAGTATAGATAAGTAACAGTTCTCTTTAATAAGTACTAAAGTAAGCTACCGTAAGATAAAGAGATGGAGATAGAGGAGGAGAAGATGAGCTGCTGGGAGGGGGAGGGAGGGACACACCTGTGATAAGTCTGTGTCTGATGTGATGCAGAGACAAAAGGTGAGAGTTCAGTCTTCTTGTGTTTGGAAATGATTTAAAAGTGTGATCACATCTGATCCCTCAGATGTGTACAGTTGTTTTCACTGTAAAACCATCTACAAATTAAAAATATAATGAATTACTTTCTTAAAAAAACTTGTTATCCTAAATTTTAACTTTAGACATTTAAGAGCGCATGTAAAAAACCCTGCTTTAAATATAACAATTTAAACAGATTTTGCCGATTCCCCAGCCCACACACAAGACAAGACACTAGAGGTTGGACAGAGAGGTGATATTTGAATGTTCCACCATTGTGACTTTTTTGGATGAGACAAAGTGACAGCGCCGTGTCCAATTCCGTCCCCCCCAGAGAGGAGCAGCCCAGGCCCGGCCGAGGAGGGGGCCCCGGGCTGACTCCCAACATCTGTGTTATGCGGGCGGTTCCAGATGAGGGGCTCCGCATGGTCGCCCTGTGGTCCCCCCGTCTGCCCGCGGGACCCTCCCCTCGCCCCGCCCAGCCGCCACACTTCCACGGACACCAAAAGGACCGCGGCAGACAGAGCATGGAAATCAGCCTCAATATGGACTCTCATTTTGGTCAAAGTTTACATTTTACACCCTTTTAAGCACTGATCAAAGCAATGACTGTGGATGGGCCAATCAGGAGGCTTCATTTGGGGGCCATTACACAGCTTATGTATTCATTGGGAAGTAAATGGGCAGAAGGGGCTGACTGGCTGGAGCATGCAAGTTGAACCCTTTTTGATTGTACAATTCCCAAATTACATTCTAAAAACAGCTCATTAAATACTAGATAAGATTAATATGGACTTGTGTTAGGTGGACTTGTTTAGTTAAAATTATCTTACATCGTTAACTTTTAATATTTTTTATTTTTTTTTTCATTGTAGAATCATCATCATACGCATTTTAATCAGTCAGAATTAAAACAGTAATCCAAGCAATATTTCTATTGTGATATGAATATTGTTATCAGGATACTCAAAAAAAAGTACTTCAATTAGGGCTGCACAATAAATTGCAAAAGTATCCATACTGCCAACATACTAAGCGATATTGCAACAAACTAAATATGTCTCAAAAACACCAAGATTCTCCATCTGACAGAAATGTAGCATCCTATTCATGATTTTCCTTATTCAGTCTAATTTAGCTTTGTCTCTGTAAAGTTTTTATTTTGACAGAATTTGACGAATGCATATAGGCATGAACATATTTATTTTAATATAACTGATCATTTTGTTCAAAAGTATATTCAAATATCGCAGCACTTAAAGGCGCAATGGACGATTTTTCGGCAATTTGAGAACTCGGGTGGAAGTGCGCACGCCACTGCCCCGTGCGGACTGATACAACACACACGTGCGTTTGTTTATTAGCGCGACGGATCGCATCGCATCTCTCGCTTTCGCTAGATTTCCGTCTTCTTCTGAGTCAGCTCGAACAGTCTTTCTCCGTCTTCATTTTTTCCCGTACACTGAGGGAACTATATTATGATAGATCAATGCGCTTAGACACGCGGAAACGTGGGGACGAGCCACACGCGGCTGCAGGTGAGCTATAGGTGCGTTTTATGATTGATACGTGGCAGGACTAATCGGCCGTCCACGCCACGAGGAAATAAAACTCGGATTTGGGCCAAAAAAATCGTCCATTCAACCTTTAACAGCCCTCCCCTCTGATAGTAGTTTCTGCCCTAAGCAATTGTGTGGACTATACAGCTGATGTATACAACAGCAGTGCAACTTACAAACCATGTACTCTGCTCTCAGACTTCAGGCCTCAGCTTTATCATCAGGAAAAGGCCAAACATGCTGCTGTACAAAGTTATTGGTGATAATTTACAGTCTGAGGTAGACTAAAGAAACTGCACATTATACTGAAGTGTGCACTACACAGGCCTATATACTGTGTACTGCACATTATACTGCACAGTGTGCACTACACAGGCCTATATACTGTGTACTGCACATTATACTGCACAGTGTGCACTACACAGGCCTATATACTGTGTACTGCACATTATACTGCACAGTGTGCACTACACAGGCCTATATACTGTGTACTGCACATTATACTGCAGTGTGCACTACACAGGCCTATATACTGTGTACTGCACATTATACTGCACAGTGTACACTACGCAGGCCTATATACTGTGTACTGCACATTATACTGAAGTGTGCACTACACAGGCCTATATACTGTGTACTGCACATTATACTGCACAGTGTGCACTACACAGGCCTATATACCATGTACCGCACATTATACTGCACAGTCCTGTGCGAATTGTCCAGGTCCTTGAAAATGTCCGTAAAATTCCCTTGAATTTGAACTACAATAATTCAGCAAATGTCTAGTGCTGTGCAAAGGCTCATGTCTTTGATTTGGGCTGTTTTTAGTCTGTTTGTTGAAGCTTAAATCAATGTTTCTACACTCTAATTCACCACAGAACCTTATCCAATCCAAACATTGTTTATTTCTACAATTAAAAGAGTAAAAAATGCAAAACAAACTGCAGAAAAGATGTGGTGCCCGCAAGTACAACTATGTTATCATGGTAACTAAGGGCAGAGCAGCATGGAGGATTTTTGGGAAAGATGTGGATGGAGGGGCTGTGTCAGTGTGAATGGATTAGAGAGAGAGACGCTACGGCCGGTTCAGAAGAAACGTCATCACGAGGATGTCATTCTGCATCGGCCTGGCAAAGAACGACCTTTCTCAAATAACAGCACTAAAATTATTGAAAAAAACACTAGAAACATAGATGAATGATAAAAGTCCATAAAAAATTACAGACACTGCTGGTCCCGTACAGTCATCCCTTGGTAAAACTAATCCCATCCAAATAGGGCTCTATAAATTGAAACGTTAATTTTCCCGTATCCCAGAACACAACCACCCCCCTCTCCCCCTCTCCCCCACAACCCCCCGCCTCCCCCTCCCCTGCCATCCAGCACCGCGCCAATATTTACGCATCGTGGCAGGACTCCCACGCGCTCCGAGCTGGGGGACGTGAGGCGGACTGGACGCGGGGAGGAGGCGGGCGGCGCGAGGGCTATCCCACTGCAGCCGCACGCTAACGGATGATGGATGGCCTAGTCGATACGTTATGTCTTAAGAGCCTGATTTCCTGCCAGTCCAATCACTAGGCCTCCAGTGGCCCCGCTCAGCTGATTGGACAAGCAGAATAATTTGGCTGGCTGTGCAAACACTGTCTGTCAGAGAGAGCGGGCCGGTGACGAGACTCAGGCCAGGAGCAGGGAGGGAGAGGGAGAAAGGGCCTCCCCCGTGGTCCGCAACGGAGAGGGAAATCATAACAATAAGCAGCAAGACTAAACAGAAGTGTGTCACCTCCAGGAGAGAGGGGGGGAGCGGGGGGAGAGCGGGGGGCAGCCGGAGCAGAGGGCCTGGTGGGGAGCTAAACCCGACCATGTTTGTGTTTCATTACTGCGCTCACCAGAGGCACTTTTCAAAGACATGTGGACTGTCTTAAGTCAAGTCCGGGTGGAAAAAAGAGAAGTTCATTGGTGTTGATTTTGTAGTAGGATACTTATTCGTTCTGCAAATATTTTCTGTTGGGTATTTTGGTTGCCGAGTTGGCTTTCTTTTGTTATTATGGGAATTGCAACGTGCGTTTTGATGGTGACATTCTGTCCAATGATCACATTTTGAACAAATTCGGGAGCATTAACATGGAAGAAGACCAACATATGAAGTGCTAAACTAATACGAGAATGGTCATAGTGGTCTACTCTACAAGCTTTTATGCAGAAAATTATTAAATCATTTTGCGGTTTGGAGAGGAGCCGTACCAGCCCGTTGCGGTGATTAAAAACTAGCTTCCCAAGGTCTGGCTCGCTTAAGCTAAGTCGGGGCTAAGCACCAGAGCGAGATGATTGGATAAGAGAGGACACAGACTCAGATGAACACAAGACCAGAAAAAGAAGTTAGACAGAGAAAATAATAATTTCTCACCAAACGTTGACTTTCACTTGCGATTTTCAGTGACGTGACAAATATGTTGAGTTGGAACTGCCTAAAAGCTCGGCATTTCGTTCCAGGGAAAAAGCTTAGCATTAGGGTATGGTTAGGATTAGGCTTAGGTTTAGGTTTAGTTTAGGGCTTTGGAACGCTAGTCCTGCATCAAAATCCCATGTTGATCCGACAGACTAGGGCTGAATGATGAGTGGCATTAGTGATTACATCGCAATATTATAAAACGCAATATTGTATTCGCAGAGGCACGAGATCATGACCCTTTCAGAAGCCACACATGCATTTGGAGGTGAGTGGAGCAGCGCAGGCAGAGCACAGTCACAAAGACTGCCCTGTGGCCCAGGCACTGAAAACAAATACACAGAAATATGTTTACTGTTAATATGGTTAACATGGACTGCAATCCAATCGCAACTTTTCTTGAAAAAAATTTGACTAGACAAAATCGTTCAGCTCTCCAACAGACTTTCCAAAATAAAGCTAGCGCATGTTAGCGTCAGCCGTTTCCTGTTCAGCCCACGGCCCTGGGCATAATGCATTTAACATTAGACAAAGCCAAAGCATTACATAAAGAGGCTTTGCACAGAAGTGAAATAAAAGAAGAAAAGCCAGAGGAGAAACCAGAAGCGGTTTCCTATTCACTCTAGCTTTAGCCACGTCTCACAGCCACACAAACTTTATTAAACGTCTGTTGCTGCCCAACAATGTGGAGCAAGGCCCTGAGCAAGGAAATGTATTCTGCCATTAAAAACTAAAAACAAAGTGCTTCTAGGCGAACAGTCTGTGGGACTAGAGAGTAGAAACATAGAAACGTGACTTATGTTACTTAAATAATTGCAGTCTTTGGGATTTTCTTTGATTGCGATACATTTTGCAGCTCTAAACATCACAATTATAAGACGACGCCTACATAGGGCTGTCCCAGTGAAACTATTTCCCATTTCTCTTGCCGTAACTTTGCGGTATGCGTTGTATGCGGTATGGCCGATAGGCCCATAATAATGCATGTAAATTGAGGCTGCACTTGAATCATACCATCAAAAAATAACAGCAGGCATAAGTGACAGTGTGTGTAAAATTAAATATTATGCAAAAAAGACATCCTGAAAAGCTCGAAAATGATTATTATAACTCAAGCAAACCAGCCTGGCACCAGCTCGCACAGCACATGCTTATGCTTTTACTACACGTTTATGGGTGGAGGAGGATTGTCATGGCAAATTGGATAGTACTTTGGCTTTGGCTGAACTTTACGCTGTCTCCGTTTGGCTACATCTTCTCACAGGATTTTTTTTTATTTTTTGACCCCCAAGGCTTTATTAGACAGGAACGGTAGGCGTGAAATGGGGATGAGAGAGAAGGGAGGATATGCAGCAAATACGTGTTTACCTGGACCGAGGAGGATGCTTACAGCAGTGTTTCTGCTCATGTGCGTTTTGGCATCGATCCGGACACCAGACTGATGTGGATTTACGCACAGCACGCAGACTTGTGTTTTTGGGAGAATATAAGGGCAACTCTGGCCCTTCAGTTCTTCTTTTTCAGTAAGATGATACAAGGTGCTTTGTTTGGGTCAGTGTAGGCTTATGTTAAACATAGAGCTCTTTGTACAGAATGCTCAGTTTTGCACACTTGCGCTGTTACGTCTGTGCCATGGCCTTGTAAAGGTGTCTGATGCCAGAACACGGTGAAAGTTTTCTTAAAAAGGGTAAAACTTCATTAAAATGTGGTCCCCGCAGTCACTTGGGGCCTTCTGCAGTACGTGATCATTGTAAGGTATTGCAATATTGCGGTCACTGACACAGCCCTACGCCTACACAATATCAAAACTCTTAATCCAATCACCACTCCTACCCTCCACACCGGATGTCTGACACTATTCAAACCTCCAGAGTCAGTCCGAGCCCAGAGCCCGGGCCGTGCCTCTGTCCTCTGGGACCCTCAGCCTCTTGTAGATTGGTGATTAAGGCCACAATGTAGAGAGGAAGCTCCAAATACATGCGACTTTGTCAGTGACCTCTCCTCGGCAGGACCAGCCTGTGACCAGGGCCTTGGGGGATTACACGTGTTACAGTCAATAAAGCCGGGGCCCTCAGTGTCAAGGAGAGAGCCAAACGCAACCATTAACCTTCCATTTCTGAATGTGTAGTCAAAAACCACATCGACTTATGGTAAAGTATTGACGCAATTCACTTCTGCAGAGCTAATTAAAAGTCAACTATGTAACTTTCACGCCGCTTTCCTAAACCTAACTGTGATTGACAAGAGTCAGGGATTATAGAACAACATTATAACATTAATAGAGTAAGGAAGGCAAAAGAGCTAGAAGAGTATGAAAATCAAAGATGTACAAGTGATTACAAGATGACATGGACTGAAATATCACAACAAAACAAGATGATCAAAATGTATGTTTTAGTTATCGATGAGACACTTCTAGAACTGATCAATTTCTTTTTTTCCAATAGAATGCAATCAATCACGTTGTATGACTTAAAAACAACAAATCAATAAGGAAAAATTATCTATTTTAAATTTCAATCCAGTATTACCAAGGAGTTACTTCATCCCGACACCATATTTCTCACATGTAGTAGGGCCCATTTTAGAAGTAAATATGTCTGAACAAGATTTAATTGTAGTATTGTATTACTTCATAAGATGTAGAATAATACAGTTTACAGTCATATTTAAATTGGATGCACAGAAACAGTAAATAATTCATTAGTTGTTATTATTTTTTTCAATAGATATTTCTTACATAAACTATATATTGATACATGAATTGAACACTAGCTCCCCTTGCATCTGTCAAATGGACATGAGAACGATTTACAGACACATTTGATTTTAAAACAAACCAATAAACTATAAGTACTTTAAACATGTGTGCACAAATACATTCTAAATTCAGGAATGGAGGAAAACTCAACTTCAGAATATCACAAAATATGAAAAATGAAGGTGGTTTTGTCAAAATAAAAGCACTCGGACACATGTGAGTGATATCAGAGCCTGGTTCAAACACGTTTAACATTTGATTTTGCAGCATTTGTTTATTTAATATGATTTTGATTTGATCGACAATAAGAATTTTATATGAAGTCAAAATCCAGGGAGATATTTGTATTTTTATTTATTATTATTTTATTTTTCCATCCTTTGCAATAGACAAACATAAGTGACAGTTCTACTTTTTCCCCCTGTTTATATATTTTATTTTAAACAAAGATGTATTAGCATTTAGGATCTGATGTTGTTTAATCATAGATAATATGTTATGATCTACTTCATTTTGCTACTATTCTGTAATTTTGTACATTCCGATTACAGAATGTAATATAATTCCAGAAATAAGGTGACTGGAGGCAAAATTAAGTAAACCATCACACATTTGCAATAAATAACTGACATCAGATCTAAATGTTAATAATTTTCAGTCTTAATAACAAAAAAACAGCAAGTATTTTGAAATTCAAATAGCCGTTACTTCACTGTACTATGGCGAAAGATTTAAAATTGCATTTGCACTTCACAAAAAGAACAATTTGTGATAACGTATATACCATGTTTGTAGATAAAAACAGACATTTATACACCGAAACGTCTCCTATTAAATTAAAAAAAGGCATAAATTAATTATTTTCATATATTAATTCATACAATGCAATGTTAGTCGTGTTTAAACCAGGTTCTGATATCACTGAGTGCTTTTACTTCGACAAAACAACCAGGATGTTTCATATTTTGTGATATTCTGGGGTTAATTCCAGTTTCTTCATTGTAATCACTTTTGTATCACATTATGTTCCACTTCATTTCTGACTCCATTAAGCTATTTAGACAGTATTTGTATTTGTTTCCAAAGGGTCTACAAAGAACAGCAGAAATAATTCCTTACCTGGGGAATTTCTCTTGCAGCTTCTTCATGCATTGACGTGTGGGTCTGAGCTGCTCTGTCCATCTCGCTATTTCCTTATATTCTGCTCTGGACAGCTTCATTTTGCACAGATATCTGAAAGTGCACAAACGAAACCACTTGACACTGTCCCACATGGTCATCACAACACGTGCAATTCAAGCTGTCACAACACAAACCTGCGCGTTTAGCTACTTTCCCGTTAGCATTTACAGATTATTACGCGGAAATACAGAAAATATGCAGACAAAACTACAATATATAATGTCTGCCACCTCATAAAAGTGTTGTCAGGTCAGTTAAAATGCAAGCAGGTTAAAAATAAGTCACATTACGCGTGTGTTTACCTCTGAAGTAGGCAGCTGCACTCTTCCCGCTAGGAAGTTGAAGAAACCGGAAGAAACGTCGGCTTTGGAAATAAGAGTGCGCTGATTGGCCGATAACGCGGAAATGTTGAATAATCTCGACGCAGATTGGTGGGCAGGGAAAGGGGCGCGTGGAGAAGGCAGAATGAAGAAGGGAGGGCTGAAAATTAAATGCAAACTATGATACATGATATAAAACGGTCCTATATTCGATATTAGCTAAATATTCTGCAAAACAAGGATCAGTATGTATAATAGAATAGAATACACATGATTATATTATATTAGAAACAAATATTGTCTATAGCTGTACAGTGTTTATTATTTAGTTTATGAGATAAGATAATGACACAAAGTTGTTGTTGTTGTTGTTGTTGTTGTTGTTATTGTTGTTGTTGTTGTTGTTTGTTTTTTTAGGTAAAACATTGCATTTTTAATTTAGTGTTTGTCCTGTCAATAAAAGCCATCAAGCAATGCTAAGCATTGTATTGTTAATTAGAGTGTAACACAAATATCAATATTGCAAGATCTTATCCTATGTGAGACAGTAATTAAACGTAAGCATCCTTTTGCTAAATAGAGCTGCTTCAATGACTTGGAATAATCATGACTATTAAATCAACTATTAATACAACTGTAATCGTATTTTGATAAACATAATTGAAACAACATAAGCCAAAAATACATGTATAAGAAAGGCAGTGGCATTAAATCAAAATGTAAAACATCAGTCATGATATTGCAACCTGTATTTGGATTAAAATGTATTTTATAAATCTCAATGTTCATCAGAAATAGGCCTACGGTAATTCTTTAATTTTTTAATATATATTTCTTTCCAAAACAGTACATGTTGCACTGAGTTACACAGCCATCTGAGATTATCATCAAATTCTAGAACGTGAATGCAAAAAAGAATAAACAACTGTAAATTTGTTTTTCAAACAGCTAAACCCCCATGAAAACTGAATACATTTACATTTTAACTACACAAATATAATACCCTGACAACACATTTACATAATTTACAACTCGACTACTTAAACAATAAATAATCATTAGTTGTGGCCCTACAGTTGTATAGAAAGACATTTGATCAATTTTGCACTAAATAGGACTTGTATGATGACGTTAATGTCTTCTGTTTTTCCCTTTACCCTTTTCTGTCAAGTTCTGTGTTCTTTCTTTGTTTTTTTAATACACGTTTCAAAAATTGAAGAACACAAAACATACATAATAGAAAAGATCTGCAGGAATGTCTGTAAAAGTGCATGTTTGGGCATTATTACTGTCCAAGGCCTGTCCAATTAGTCATCAATCCATTCATTCATTAACCAAAATGTGACCCAAACATTTCCTACAACCGCCTCCAAGCATGTGCTCCAGTCCTAATAAAGTCATCCATATTATTTGTGCTGAAATTGCTGCTGAGGTGCTCCGCTCTCCTTTTATACCCCTCGAGACAGCACTGGTCCGGGCTGTCCTTAATTAATTCTCACAACCTGAAGGAATGTAAACCCCCCCAACTCTCACACACACACACACACACACAAGGCCCAGACATTCTCTCTCTCATCAACACCTCGGGCCCCTGGAGCCACTGATGGAGCTGCTTTAAATGGCCCCCAGGATACAGCACTGGTGTAATGAGAGCAGGCCTGGTGCTATAGGCTCCAGCAGCAGAGGAATACCACCAGACAAGAATGGGATGTTGAATTAAAGGACAGGCTGTGTTATGACTAAATTAGATGCTTTGGGTCCAACAGGGGAAAGGGGCATGAATGGATTTATTTGATGTTTTATTATATAGGATTATTTTTTGGAGCCTTGAAAGGAAAAAAAAAATCTGATATTAAGAAATTAGCCTACAGTTTTAGCTTATCATTTCAATTATCATAGTTTTACATAATGTCAAATGGCAGTTTCGGAAGAACATTTGAAAAATAAAAGTTGAAATCTAAAGGAAGTAGAGCTGAGATCATCAATAAGCAACATTCCATTCAAACCATTTACACATCATTGAACAAAATAAATGTGTTATCAGGTATTATTATTTGTCAAATCATAACTGTAATTTATATTCATTTTGGCCTTTGTTCAAATAATGGTTGCTAAGTGAATTAGTGGAATTACCTCTACCTATGTAACATTCAATGATTTCTAATAACGCTGGATTCAGATGACACATTAATATTGTTAGAATGCTGTTGTTGTTTCTTGTTATAGTACAAGTAGTTAATGAGTCACTAATAGAAATAATCAGATTAAATATGTGTGAATTTACCTTTTCGCTATTTCATGGCAAAGTGCAATGTAATCAGTAGGGGATTCTGGCTCTTGCCCACCATCTGGGAGTATGACACCATCCAGCCAGAACGTCACCATGGTAACCAAAAGTAACCAACATCCAGTTCCAAAATTCTACAAAAGAACACCTGCAAACCAACAGGGAGCTAGACTTTTTAATCATCATTTTGTCTTGGATGATTTCACTTTTTGTGTTTGCTCTTCATCTAAAGCCCATGTTCTTCCAAATGTGAAAAAACCTTGAATATTTAAAAATGTTCAGTAATAATTCTTCTTTTATTCACCTTATTCCAGAAGCCCGTCTTCACGCCGCCATACAACATGATCCTTCTTCCAGTTTACACAAATCAATCGACTTTATAGCGTTTTTTAGCTGCCAGATTTTTCCCTCCATTGGAAAGAATTGAGTTCCCACTTGACTGGAAGTGTGATTACAATGAAAGTGCTGATCTGCGGAAAAAGGAGGAAAAAGTGGGCGGGGCGGAATAATATTGTAACTTATTTGTCACATCTGCTGCTCATGTCTAACCAGGAAGTAAAGTTCAAGTCTTCAATATAATCATGTAGACTATACTTCAGTGAAACCTTCTTTTGGACTTTTTACTTTTACTATTAAACCCAAAGGCCCATGTGTGAAGAAAGGCCACATCTTTGTCAGTCTGCCCCAGGGTGACTGTGGCTGCATAACAAGCAGTTTGCACAATTCAAATATTAATTTTTTCTGTCTAAAATCTTTATACTCTTGTGCCTGAGTGGCCAGCACTCTTGCCTCACAGCGCTGAGGTCCTGGGGTCGACTCCCAGGCGGTGTGAGACTTTCTGTGCGGAGTTTGCATATTTCTCCCTGAGCCTGGGTTTCCTACACATACTCACTTTTCTCCCCAGCTGAGTTTGTCCAAAGCCCAGCAAATGATCTGGAGATGGGTCTCCACTCATTCTGACCGGTTTAACCTCAGTGACTTTGAAGGACGGGTCTAATGTAGGGATCAGCACATTATTAGTTTACTTCTACAAACACACAGGGTCCTGGTTTAGCAGGTCTCAAGTGAGTCTCGAGTCATGTCCCGTTTCAAAGACATAGACAAGTCCAAAGTCAAGTCTTCTGTTTTGAGATTCAAGTTCTCCAATTGTAAAATACACCTACATTTAAGCTATTTTTCTTCTTCTTCTTTTTTTTTTAACGGTCTAGTCACTTTATTAAGATTAAGTGGGAGGGACGTGTTTCAGTTTGTTCCTGAAAAATTAAACAGAAAAGAGAAAACATTGAATAAAAAATGTTCAAATTCCAATAATAAAATAATTCAAATAAAACAAAATGCATGATGTTCTCCAAAAGACACTCGAGTGACCCAGAAAATGTATCTATTCTTACGCTCAAGGGTAATGTGATTGAACAAGTACACTACTACAAATACTTGTAGATCTGGATTGATAATAAACTCTCCTTCAACAAACACGTACAAGACAAATAATCTTAATGCCAGATTGTCATTCTTGTATTCTTGCATTGTGTATTCCTCTTAATTGTAGAATCAAATTGTAGTTAACCCAGGCTACATTTTTCTCAGTGCTGGTTTATCCTGATCATATATGCATTCTCCAACAGTCAGACCTCTAAGCTCTAAGGTTCATTACAGGAATGGCAATCATTGGATGTGAGAAGAGCATGTTCATAAGGCTCTCATTGGAATTTTACCTGATTATTTAAAATTTGTAGAACATCAGAGCAAGTATTCACTGATAAAGATCGTAGGATTTTTTATTCTAGAGTCACACAGAGTCAACTCTAGAGCTAAAGGCTTTCAGGAACTTTGCTCCCTATGGAACAAAATACTCAGACTTTTTAAATTAAATGAGTTGTAGTATGCATTTTATTTAATTCAAACCACTGGTTAGAGACAACCCACTGAACAAGTGCTCTTGTTTTACATGATTTTCATCACATTTTATATTTGTTAATTTTATTGACTGTTTTATTGGATGTTTTATTTGCATTTTATCAGGATCAGCATGTGTTTCTTTATTTAATTGTGTATTTTTTTTTAATTGACAGGGTACCAATGAAAGGGAGAATGTCTGTCATTAATCTTAAATAAATGATACATTTTAAAAAGTTAAAAAGAGAGCACATTTTTTCAGTCCATTTGATCAAGTCCGACTCAAGTCCAAGTCCTGACTTACAAGTAAATGCATTTGATTCATGATTCAAATGTGCACCGTAAACCCAATCTTTCTTCGCAAAAAAAAAGAAGAGAAAAGAAGAAAGAATGATCATTTTAATTGCTATTGTTCTTGTACACTGACATTTATCCATTGTAGAAAACATAAAGGTTCTCTTATCATATCTTATCAAAGGGTCAGACGATTCACAAATAATTGGCTCCTTCTACACAGGACACACAAGTGAAGGTTAAACCCCCATTATCCACAGGAGACCTTGGCCTTGCTTTGAAACCTTTCACTGCACAATCGGACTCTCTCTGTCTCTGACCCGGCGCCCTCTGGTCACATTGAAGCATGTGCGATCAGAGCGGCCCCGGCTGACCCCCGCCACCTCCCCGTACACGCTGCATTGTGTGGGGCCGGTGTGGGACGATGACGGCAGATGAACTCAGGTCGACGTGCATGGCTGGGGGTCCACAAAGGCATGTGGGAGCGGTGAGGAGGGGCGGGGCTGGTCCAGATAAGATCGGAGCCGTGAGGAAGTCTCGCTCTGATTGCTACAAAAGGCTGGGGTCAGGGAGGTGCAGTTTACTCGCCGAGGATCAATGTAATGTGATGGTATATGAGATTGGAATCGTGGAGGGCCAAGAGGGAGAGCGGAGGAGTGAGACGGAGAGAGATGAGAGACACAGAAGAGGCAAGTTTATTTGTAGAGCGCAACTTGTACACAAAGATGTTCACTCTAGCTTTAGTCACGCCTCACATGGAATCACTGCGATCGGCCTCGTGACTTAAAAGTATAATTCAGGTATTGTTTTGTACTGTTCCCTTCCCAACATGGCTGCGATGGGGCACGTCCCGGGTTCCTGTTCTGCCTCCCTGTTTCCTCTGGGGATGCTCCAATCCAGAGTCTCCACCTGTAGCCCCTCCCAGTGTTTAAGGACACCTGCTGGCATTGGTGGTCAGTATGTCCTTCGTTTGTGTGTCTCGTCGTCAGGGCTGTGGATGCAGTGCCTGTCTGAGACTAGTTGTTATTTGTGTTATGTGTCTCCTTTTAACTTGTCACATCGATTCTGTTTATGGGCCTTTGTTTTGTTAGGCCTGTGTGACTCATACATTTTAACATGTTGTTGTGTTCTCTGTCTTATGTATGTGTTTGTGTTCATTTACCTTTACTTTCCTGTTTATTAAACGTCCCAACTTTATTTAGCCGTTTTCCATCTTGGTTTTCGTTACTTCCCGCTACCCTAGCACAGCCGGGTTGTAACAAGGTAGGATTTTATTTATTAAAAAAAACATTAGTTATGTTTTGGAGATCTGCGTCTGGATCCAGTGCCAGGCCCTGAACATGGAGACTCACTGTGACATTAGAAGCGTTCCAAAATGGTATTCCAAAAGCATATCGGTATGGGATGTCAAAATGTAACTAATCATTGTCTGTCATCTGGTAAGTTCCAGAGCAAAAGAAAATTTTATTCTGTCAATTGAACAAAGTGATTGAGTGGCGAAACATATTAACTCTTAAAAACCTTTGTCCAGCTGATAGAATTGAATATTCTTTTGCTATAAATAATCATTATAAAAGGTGGATTAGAAACCTAATACGCAGGGACAAAAGCTGCTGTCTTTACTATTGCAGTGTTTCATTCCATTTTCTACCGCTTGTTCCCTTTCGGGGTCGCGGGTGACTGGAGCCTATCCCAGTGACTTCGGGCCTTAGGCGGGATACATCCTGGACAGTGGTCAACTTGTCGCAGGGCCAACACAGAGACATAGGCATTACAGACAGCTATTCACTCTCACGTTCATTCACTAGGACCAATTTAGAATCACCTATTTTTACCTAACACATGCATGTCTTTGGACGGTGGGAGGAAGCCGGAGAACCCGGAGAGAACCCACGGTAACACGGGGAGAACATGCAGACTCCACCCAGAGAGATCATGTGATTTTCTGGTCCGGGAATCGAAGGCAAGAGCACTAACCGCCTTTGCCACCGTGCACCCCAGTGTATGGTGTTTCATTCCATTTTTGGTATTTCCAGGTGGACTGGACAGGGAGGCAACTTGTCACCTCTTTTGTTCACCATTTGTTTTTGAATCTCTGGCCTTTCAAGTCAGAGAAGATCCTAAAACAAAAGGTGTGTACGCAGGAGGTAGAGATCACAAACTTCTCTTATTCACAGATGATAGTTAGGTATTGACTTAAGATCCAAAATACACTGGTGAGAAATTATGAATATGACCAAGAAGATGGCAGAATCTGTGTGTGGAGCTTGCTCCACATCCAGAAGAGCACTGCAGACAGAATTCAGAACACATTAGGTATATTAGACGTACTGCAACTGAGGTCAGAAGTTGATGTTTTGCCCTGGTTTATGGTTCATATATCTCTGTAATTACTGGGCATATCCTGATGAAACAAAAATTCACATAAACCTTGAAATATGGTGAAATGTTATGAAAAAATGTTGGCAATATTCAGACACACAGGCACAATTGTTGTCATGTGAAAGAACTTAAAGCTACAAGTTTAATACAGCCAAGTTCTTGGATTCCAAATTCCTAACCAAAAATCATAAGGTTCAACTTTTTAAGTTGTATATTTCTTTAAAAAACGTTGCCAATAAGGTTACATAACCCCCTGTCCTCTCTTGGGTTAGGGTTAGAATCTCTTGAACCCATAACAATTCCACATATAATTTCATTCATACATAATGTTTAGATCCGATGAGCCGCACTCTTCCTGGTAAATAATACAAGTATACAAAATGGCGTTTGTACGTGACGTTGCATCAGAGAGAGTTTGGGGCCCGTGTGTAAACAGAGCAGAGGAGCTGGGGTTGTGTTAACCATCTGTGAAGCCCGACTCTGCGGGGGACCACTTCACTCACTGTCCCTGTGATGTCTCCGACGCTCAGCACCGCAGGCTGCCGCTCAGAACACTGCATAGGCAACGCTAACTGTGCACACGGACCAAAGCACAAATGGTTGAAGATTGAGACGTTGTTTCAAACTTGAGGTATATTTGGAGAGCTTTTTTGTTTATTAAAAATAAGAGGAGTAAACGTATAGTGTTAAAAAGTATTCTAAGAAGTACATTTACTACCCACCTCTGGAGATAAATACGTTTGATGCTTTACTGTGGCACATTCCAGGCAAATAATCATTTAGAGAACATTTGAACATTTGAACTGAAAAACATTGCTCAATACTTTCAAACAAGGATCATTTAAATCTTTTTTTTCATGTAATAACTTAAAATGTTGTCGTCCCAGTACAGATACATTGTAAAAGCTCTGGCTCAAAATGAGACGGCTGTGTGCTGTCTGCATCTGGTTACAGAGCTGTTAGGTTACGCAGAGCAGCTTTAACTCTGGTTTTGGCTTTGAAAATCGTGAAAAACGCTTATAAACATCACACAATCATGGTGAATAGTTAGAACACATTAGTGAGCGATACATGTGTGAAAAACTGGACAAATTGAACAGACTTTGGACCACTATTTGTTTTTCAGTGTGTCGTGATTTTGTTTCTGTAAATCTTCTGTGCTATGTAAATGTTCTTTTTAATTCGTCTTATGCTTTCTGGTCATGTAGAGCAAAAAAAAAGTTTAAAAAATAGATAAAAATACAGTTTTGTTTTGTTTTTCACATTTTTAAGACACTGAAAAAGTCTGGCGGCCTACAGTACCGTTAACAAAACTATAATTGAAACACACAAAGCTTACCACAGAAGAGATTGTGTAGAAGGTGTTTTACCATGAGTGCTTTAGATAGTGACTTTGGAAGGCCGGGTTAAGGACACAAGGTGGGCAGCTTAGGAAACACTCTTGTTATGTCATCTCTACTTCAACTCTGCATTTGTGCCGTAAAATGTCACTTTTTTTCTTCTCGTGAATCTGGTCATCTCACTTTTTCTCCCTTCGTTTCTCCTTCCGTCTTCAGGTAGTGTGGTGCTCTCAGCTGATTGGTTCAGGCCTGAGCAGAGTAGAGGGGCTCCAAATGGCAGGACCGCCCCTGTCTGCCTGCTCAGCCCACGTCCATATTTTCACTTCCCCGACAGGACGCGTGTGTTCAGAGCCTCCTCCAAACGCCTTTACGAGCCTTAATGAATTTAATTAGACAGAGGTGGTCTTGGCACCGGCGTACAGCGCAATTATGTCGAAGGGAATTAAAATTTTTGTCAATTTTCAGTATTTGAAGGACATTGATCTCAAATTGATGGAAAATACAAACTGCTAAAATTCAGCACCATTTTATAATAACTACACTTTAATTAGCAGTACTATAGCATGAAATATTTAAAAAAGAATGAATCAGGCTAAGTAAGGTTTGAATTAAGTAGTGACTAAACCTCAATCATTCCTCATAAACTATTGTTCATTATGAATTAAGTCTTTGTTCATGCTAATTAAGGTGTAATAATTATAGTCCAGAAACAGCAGGGGAAAACGACAAGTGCCCCAAAAATACATATTCAAAGATGATTCAATATGCAAAGACGTTTCATACTTTAACCTACCTTCATTTTCCAGTTTAAATTGTCATTGTTGATGGATGTGCTCTGTATTTATTCAGGCTTGGACCAGGCACAAAGTGGATTATGACACCTTCCAACTGAATTGTGATAATATGATAATAATTTTGTATAAAGAACATTTGTCGCATTATTGTAGGACATATGCTAACGTGTTCTTCCTCTAAGTTATTAAAAAATCCCGTAAACTTACTGTATTGTCTTTGTTATTCTTACAACCTACTATTTTATTTTATCTCTTGTCCAGAGAGCTGATGCTGCTTTGCCTTGAGCTCACGTGACTTTAATTGTTTGTCCCTCGTGTGTGGACTGATTTAGGGAAATGAGCGTTCTGTCAAGCTGCTCCCACAGCTTGGAACACTTTTCAAACTGAACTGAAGCTTTGTGAGTTGGCTTCTTTCATGGGGTTTCAATCTCTCTCTCATGTCTCTCATTTTTACCTGGTTAGATAAAGGTTAATAAATATACAACTTTATTTCTCAATTGTTAATTCTGTTGCCAAAAATATAGGTTGTCGATATCATGAGAAGTATGTTGTTCCCAGTTTGTATCAGTTTGACAAAGCTTATTTTCAACGATCATACGATATTCTTTTGGTAATTTGTTATTCATTTGCTAATTGACCCAAGATGTATAATACAGGAAGTGTTTTTTTTCAAGAGGAAATACCAAAACAATAGTGTCATCCGAATCAAACGCGCATCAAACATGTGTGCGCATTTCATTCACAAATGCTGTGCTGTAGTGTGTGTGTGTGTGTGTGTGTGTGTGTATGTGTGTGTGTGTGTGTGAGTGTGTGTGTGTGTGTGTGTGTGTGAGTGTGTGTGTGTGTGAGTGTGTGTGTGTGTGTGTGAGTGTGTGTGTGTGTGTGTGAGTGTGTGTGTGTGTGTGTGTGAGTGTGTGTGTGTGTGTGTGCTGTAGTGTGTGTGTGTGTGTGTATGTGTGTGTGTGAGTGTGTGTGTGTGTGTGTGAGTGTGTGTGTGTGTGTGTGTGTGAGTGTGTGTGTGTGCTGTAGTGTGTGTGTGTGTGTGTGCTGTAGAGTGTGTGTGTGTGTGTGTGTGTGCTGTAGTGTGTGTGTGTGTGTCTCTGCGTGCTGTAGTGTGTGTGTGTGTGTGTGTTTGTGCTGTAGTGTGTGTGTGTGTGTGTGTGTGTTTGTGCTGTAGTGTGTGTGTGTGTGTCTCTGCGTGCTGTAGTGTGTGTGTGTGTGTGTTTGTGCTGTAGAGTGTGTGTGTGTGTGTGTTTGTGCTGTAGTGTGTGTGTGTGTGTCTCTGCGTGCTGTAGTGTGTGTGTGTGTGTGTGTGTGCTGTAGTGTGAGTGTGTGTGTGCTGTAGTGTGTGTGTGTGCTGTAGTGTGTGTGTGTGTGTGTGTGTGCTGTAGTGTGAGTGTGTGTGTGTGTGTGTGTGTGTGCTGTAGTGTGTGTGTGTGTGTGTGCTGTAGTGTGAGTGTGTGTGTGCTGTAGTGTGTGTGTGTGTGTGTGCTGTAGTGTGAGTGTGTGTGTGTGTGTGTGTGCTGTAGTGTGTGTGTGTGTGTGTGCTGTAGTGTGTGTGTGTGTGTGTGTGTGTGCTGTAGTGTGTGTGTGTGTGTGTCTGATAACATTGGCTCTGTTCTTTCTGAAGGCTGGGCTGCATGTGGAGAGACAAAGGCTGCTGCTACAGGGTCATTAATCATCGTCAGGAGCGAGGAAGGCGGGCCCCCGGTGCTCCACACTCTGCTGCTCGACTCCACTCGGAACGGTGTGGAGCGGAACGAACCGGTGGAGGGACGTGCGAGCGTTTGGCCACGATGATAACGCTGCGTCAATCGGGGCTGAACCAAGAAGAGCATGACAAAACTGTGCATGACAAAACTGTGCATGACAAAACTGTGCATGACAAAACTGTGCTTTTATTGTCTTTATTGTATTCATTCATAAATAAATACAAATATGAGAGAGTTGAAATATTGAATCAGTTGTTCTTGATGCTTGATGCTGATTTATCTTTTACTTTACAGGTATCAGTTAAAAAAAAAAAAAAAAAAAATCAATAACAAAGAAAAAATCATTAATTTGGCTTGAAGGCATAATTGACTTTTGTAAGCTTTTAACCATGTTCTTACACTTTTCCCTCATCAAAAACATACCTGGAGTTGCACTGAGCGTCATTCACACTCGTTTCATTAATCATGTTTATGAGGTCCTCTCCCTCTGAGCCTCACAAAACACTTGGCTTCAAATATCCCAGCCTTGTGACTTCATAGATAGAACTCTCAGATCTTCTGCGCAGTTTTTAAATCCATACATCATCTCCAGATGTGTTGCTCATCGCTCATTACGACTGCGGGCTTTGTTTGTTTCCTCTTTGTAATTCCCTCCGCTGCCAGTAAAAGGAGTGTTAACACCAATCCTGATGAGGGAACAGCTGATTATAGGGAAATAATGTGTGCTTCTCCAGTCAGACATTATTCTAATTTCTATAATATGAGAGGCCAAAGCAAAGATCCTCAAGAAGAGGTTTAAAGGCCAATAACCGTACAAATGAAGCAGAATGTGTAAATAAATCATACAAACAGACACTAATGAGATATATACGTAAACAAAGCACATAGTGGCATAGTACATTTTATATACCATACTATATAATACCACCAGACAAACACAGATGAAATCACAAATCACCATTAAAAACAGGTCACAATGTGAATATTGAAACATTAAGACACTCAAGTTCATACAACTTGGGTAAAGGCAGTGAGACATCTAAAGCTGTATTCGGACGGGATTATTTTCGAGTCATGTGCGACTCGTCTAGGGCTGTAAAAATATCTGTAAACATTCTCCCGATTTTCGCCTACTGTATTTCATCAAACTCAGAGGTCCTCGGGTAAATTTAGTCCTGTGTCAGTGCTCATGTCAGTGCTCATGTCAGTGCTCATGTCAGTGCTCATGTCAATGCACATGCCAGTGCTCATGTCAGTGCTCATGTCAGTGCTCATATCAGTGCTCATGTCAATGCACATGCCAGTGCTCATGTCAGTGCTCATGTCAGTGCTCATGTCAGTGCTCATGCCAGTGCTCATGTCAGTGCTCATGTCAGTGCTCATGCCAGTGCGCATGTCAATGCACATGCCAGTGCTCATGTCAGTGCTCATGTCAGTGCTCCTGTCAGTGCTCATGTCAGTGCTCATGCCAGTGCTCATGTCAGTGCTCATGTCAGTGCTCATGTCAGTGCTCATGTCAATGCACATGCCAGTGCTCATGTCAGTGCTCATGTCAGTGCTCATGTCAGTGCTCATGTCAGTGCTCATGTCAGTGCTCATGCCAGTGCTCATGTCAGTGCTCATGCCAGTGCTCATGTCAGTGCTCATGTCAGTGCTCATGTCAGTGCTCATGTCAGTGCTCATGTCAATGCTCATGCCAGTGCTCATGTCAGTGCTCATGTCAGTGCTCATGTCAGTGCTCATGCCAGTGCTCATATCAGTGCTCATGCCAGTGCTCATGCCAGTGCTCATGTCAGTGCTCATGTCAATGCTCATGTCAGTGCTCATGCCAGTGCTCATGTCAGTGCTCATGTTAGTGCTCATGTCAGTGCTCATGCCAGTGCTCCTGCCAGTGCTCATGTCAATGCTCATGCCAGTGCTCATGTCAGTGCTCATGTCAGTGCTCATGTCAGTGCTCATGTCAGTGCTCATGCCAGTGCTCATGCCAGTGCTCATGTCAGTGCTCATGCCAGTGCTCATGTCAGTGCTCATGTCAGTGCTCATGTCAGTGCTCATGTCAGTGCTCATGTTAGTGCTCATGTTAGTGCTCATGTCAGTGCTCATGTCAGTGCTCATGTCAGTGCTCATGTTAGTGCTCATGTCAGTGCTCATGCCAGTGCTCATGCCAGTGCTCATGTCAATGCTCATGCCAGTGCTCATGTCAGTGCTCATGTCAGTGCTCATGTCAGTGCTCATGTTAGTGCTCATGTTAGTGCTCATGTTAGTGCTCATGTTAGTGCTCATGTCAGTGCTCATGTCAGTGCTCATGTCAGTGCTCATGTCAGTGCTCATGTCAGTGCTCATGTCAGTGCTCATGTCAGTGCTCATGTTAGTGCTCATGTTAGTGCTCATGTCAGTGCTCATGTCAGTGCTCATGTCAGTGCTCATGTTAGTGCTCATGTCAATGCATTTGTGTGCCTTTCATACTTTTGGTTTAAAGTTTAGATCAAGAGGCAGGATCCGTGTGAATTGATTAAAAGAACGACAGCGGCATAAATCTGATATTTCAGTGAGTTAAACAGCCATTAACGGAATAAAGTCATTAAAACATAAAAAACTCAAATCTCGAGTGGTAATTTCAGTTTTCTGGATCAAACTAATCCCGTCCAAATGGGGTTTCAATTAAAAGCCAATGAAAAGAAATGCCAATTCAACTAATATCTATTAATAACAGCCAAATATTGTGTGCAAATATATTACATTCATTGTAAAATTATAAACTAACAGTTAAAATAAGGTATTTCTATTTCATGAAATTATGGCTCAAAAATGGTGCATATAACATTATAATCCAAATGTATTTTAAGCCTATTGTGTTTAAGTGCAATTTACACATCACAGATTCATATATTTTTTCTTCATTTTAATTTAGGTCATTTGGAGTGGACCCTCACCATCTTAATTGTATATAATAATTGTCTGGAGGCGCCAGTCAAATTCAAAATGAAACACAATTTTACCAAAGCCCATCCCGTGCAGCCCCTGCTCTGTCCGCCACGGAATTCTAATTATCTTGTCACCAAATTTGAAAAAAAAGAGATGATTTTTAATGGCTTTTTAACTCGGCCGGTGGTGTAAGAGTGTGAAAAGAGGTTCAGGGGGTATAAATATAAAAAATCCAGGCTAGTAGACAGAATCAGTGAGCAGCTCTGTCGCCCCTCCCGCCTGTAGTATCCTGGAGGCATTTTTCTCATTATCAAATATAGCTTGATGTCTTTGTTTCTTGATGATGAACTGCCAAACACGGCTCTGTAGCGTTGGTTTAAAGGTAACTTTGGGGCAGGCGTGCTTCATTTATGGTTAATATGGCACTAGAGTGTATTTTATTTATTATTTATCATTACAGGCATAAATTAATAGCATTTTTTTATTGTCCTTTAAACTTGCTCTTGTACATTTACTTTGGCCTCACATGTTTTAGAACTTAAAATAATGTATTGTAAAAACACACACATAATGTAGACCCCCATCTACTGGCAGCAGAAGGAATTACCATGCGGAAATTAACAAAAGCTAGCTTGCCCTTGCTTAATTGTTATTTGTTTTTTAAAGAGCGGTTACTATTGGACACATCATTTCTCAGGACTTTAAGGTGTAGTATTTTAGCCAAAGCAGCTATGTAATGCTAATAGTATGTAATACTTGTAGTAATCATGTGCAATACTGTAACATAATGGGAGTTATCTCTGGTACAATACACTTAAGACTCTTTATCTGCCTTTTAATATTTGTTACACTGTACAAACCACAGACTGATCTATTTATTGTACATAACCTATTTTTATTGCATGTCTCTATGCTCCTGCTATTTTTGGATTTGACATTTTCTCTTCTTCTTCTTTATCCAGCCGTGTGTTTCTGTTTCCTGTTATAGGCGCCATTTTGAGGTCTTTTGACCATTCAGAACATAGAATAGTGAAGTACAAATGTTCTCTTGTAAGTGTTACTTTATCTGGTAAAATTATTTATTTTTGATTTTTGTGTCAATTTGTGAGTTCTACTTTTACTTTTTTTTAACTCCAATTAGCAGTTTACTCTGTACATAAACTCAATAGTAATATCCAAAAATGTATTTACTTATTTATTGTGTGTGTATTTATTTTTCACAATAAAATGCAAGAGACACTGAGTGATTTTTATGACTATTGTTACTCTAAGCTGCAATAAACACTATTCCACATCATTGCATATTCATAACTTAATGTATGGAGTTTCCCCCATTAATAATCTCACCATTTCTTCAAAGTGGCTTTCATTTGTCCATCTCTTTGTATGCAATTCAAAAACAGCATGAAAAACAAAACAATCATCTAAGAATTACAAGATTTACCGCAAAATCGACACTGTGCGCAAACAAATAGCGAAACAACACTCTGGGCTAATGTCAGCGTGTCAAAACCATATTGAATACTTGAAATATCTCCGTATCCGGGGCAGAATAGCAGCCATTGTATCGCCGTTGTAATAATATTATCTTGTGATTTTTGTGAGTGAAAGAAAAATGGCAGAAATGAGCGGCGGTATTGTCTGGCCCAACCCCAGTTTTGATTTAAATAAACGGCACCGAGCTGCGAAAGGATAAAACGAGAGGAAGAGAGAAAGAGGGAGAGAGGGAGAGAGGGAGGGTGGCTAAATGAAAGGTTATGCGTCGTCCCATGTGTTTGTATTGTCAATAACTGCAGAAGGCTGTCGAGAAAAGTGGCGAGATAAAGGTCAATAATTCAAGCAAACGTGTGGGAGAAGACACACTCGGCGGCTAACGGCAACGGAGGAAAGAAAATGGAGCGGGCGAGACACCGAGCTGCAAAAACACAAACAATATTGCTGTTGCTATTGTTGGTATTAAGAGGAAAGAGGGAGGAGGGACAGAGAAGGGGAGCACGGCGGTGACAGGCCCGGGGAACTGTCAATCAAATGTCAGTCGAATGAAACAAAAAATACGGCAGCGATAGCCTTATTTTATTATTTTATTTACAATTAATTTCATTACAATTTTTTTACATTAATATTGTCTTTTTATTTGTGGATTTGCAAAAATAATTAAAAATAATAAAGTAATGCATTTTGTTCAGCCATTTAAATTATGCATATATCAAAGATAAAAACAAACTGCAGACATTTCACGATTTGATATTCTAAATTCAATTGTTAATTTGTTTTTTGTAATGTGCAATTGGGTGTTTTATTTTTAATTATATATTTTGACCATTTATTGAATTAAAAAAACACTTTGATTTGGGAGGATTTTCACAAATGTTGCCATTTTTGTTTATTTGTTTGAATCCTGTTTTTATGTCTTGTTTAAATTAAATTCAAATAGATTTTATTTATACATTTTTGCTTATTTTTATATATATATATATATATATATATTTTGAGGTTACTTTTTGTAATTTCTATTGTTTGTTTATTACATTTTCCCATTTATTTTATATGCTGTTACAAATGTTACAATTTTCATTTATTTGTTTAATCGATCTTGCTTCATTTGTTTATTTAATATTTCCAATATTTGGGCTACTTTGTTTAAATTTGTATTTATTTAGTTTTGTTTTTTTCAAACCAAATGTTGTTTATATAGCTCATGACTTAAAAAAAATAATTCTTTGATAGATTTGAAATGTGTGAATATACATTTAACGGCACTAGCCTGAGCAAAAAATAAATACAAAAATTACCCTATAAAAACAACTCAAAAACGGTTACACTCGGCTGAGTTTTAAAACACGACCCTTCTAAACAGCCTTTTCCTTTTCCCTGTGTTTTCTCCCTTCTTCTCCCACCGTTTAGTGCGTCTCTCGATGGCCTAATAAATATAAACGTGCAATTAACAGCGCTAACTAATTCATGAGCTAGCGCGCCGAGGCTAACGAAGACCATAACTACTGTACAGACGCCAATGTCGCGCCACAATATTGTTTTTGTTTTATGTTTAATTGCTCGTTTGGGGAAAAAAATGAATCAAAATATAAAGTGTTTGGCAGGGAGGATTGTGTTTTTATATACATACTCGGTTGCTATGGCGAGAACCAAACACACAGATTCTTTCTGATGGAAATATGTAACGTCACAGCTTCGGAGGTGTTCATTTAAGACCCAAATGACCTCTTTTTTTGAGTGTATAAGTGCCCTATAGCTAAATTATCAATCTTTATACTTAAACATGTATATTTCTAATATTTGTCACTGTATCATATCATATTATATGCTGACTTTCAAAGCCATAATTAAGGCTATAAATAATTGTAAAAATGTAATATTAACCTCTTTCTCTTCACCTGAAATATGTTTTGTGAAATTATCAAAACACGCAATTTTAAACTATTATTGTGACGAAGCAGAATTCACTTTTAGTAACAAAAGCTCCATAGTGGAATATCCAATCTTCTTCGGTTTGTCGCTCTGGTTTACATTACATATTATTATGGAAATGCCACGCTGTTCTTGTGCATCGCAGGGGCATTGTCAAGATCTTTTCCAAAACAGTCAAGAAGCTATTTCGGATTTCTTTTATTATCCCAGAATGCAACAAAGAAAGTCTATTGTTCCAGCACAATGCAACTTGCACACAAACTATACATACGTATCCAGCATGCCCTTCCAAAGCTGGTGCTGGTTTGTGACTTACTACTGTCCCCTAGTGGTTGTTGCTGGAAATCTATCTGCTTTACCTGATTCTCTGCCCCTCCTTTCTGCTCCTCACTTTGCGTTTTCACACACAAATATTACAATTCAGTTGTATTCAGAAGACAAAAAAGTGCTCAAGTAGGAATAAGAATGATATTACTCAAGAAGAAGTACAAAATGGTCCAATAAGTGTACAGAAGTATTTGGAGGAACTAGGACTCAAGTAATTGTGAAATCCACTTTATTTATGTAGCAAATTTTATAAACAAAATAGTTTCCAAAGAATAAAAAACAGCAAAGTTATAAGTGCTGAATTTGATCTCACTAGTCGTAAAACAATAAAACCAGTAAAGGCAAACGAAAGCAAAAGCATAAAACGATAAAATAGTTATATATAAATATGTGAAAATAGTTAACGTAATTTAAATGTCTTTTTTTTATTTTCAAAGTATTTTTTCAGGTATTTTCACAGGAAATACTTGAACAATATTGATAAAAAAGCTCATATTTTAAAGAGCGGTACAAGAAACACAAATGCTCAAATACTTTTCTGATTTCTAGAGTTATTGCTGTAGATTATTGAAATGACGTGAACAATTACATCTGATGTGAGCAATCTGATTTCTTTCTGAAAGGTTTTGACAAGGGCAATGCAGCAAAAAAAAGGGCATCAATGAAAGATTTTTTTTTTTTTAAATTTATTGCACTTTATCTTCCGAATACAACACAGATGTTTTTGATGGTCATATTAATAATTGGGTTATTTTCTTATTCCAGTGTTGGGCATAAACATGTACCAAACGTGTGCCATATATTGCTCAAAGTAGTAACACAAGTAAAAGTATGGTCTGAAAACTATTGAATACACGTAGTCTTGAGTCTTATCCACCTGGTTGTATTACACGACACACAACTGCGATTGTGCGTTGCCGTGTACACAACAGGCTTTTCTGCTTTTCAATAGAGGGCCGGGGTAAAATCAACAAAAACAGGAACGCCGACGTTTTGTGGTCATTGTAAAAGCAAGGGCCCTCGTGTCAATACGGCATTGTTTGGCGATGGGGAGAGAGGGGCCGAACGCGCAGAGAGGAGAATGTTATCGGAGCGCTGGAAGAGGGCCCCTGCGCACATAATAGCGCTCAAATGTAAGTATGATTGTTTGGACAAGCCCCGAGCAAACAGAGGAGGCAGCAGGAGGCTCGACACCCACGAGAGCAGCGCTGTTTGAAAGGGATATGAGATTGTGTGTTAGCATGTAGCTCCGACATAGCTTCAGTCGCATTGACGGAATAATCGCAGTTGGACGGTTGCAGCTAGCGATTATTTGACTAGTTAGCGATGATTTTGGCGGAAAGAAGTCGATTATATCCACTGCGCATCGAGATTTTGCCATTTTTAACTAAACAAAAGTTGGAATATGATGATGTGTGTAGGATAGTTGACTGCACAGCCTGGTACTGATGTAAACATTCTATCCTATTCTGTTTAATGAGAAAATACAAAACAGGGATTTTGTTGTTTGTAGGCTGCGTAGACAAATGGATGTTGTTTATATGTTCTTTATATGTATTTTTAACACCAGACAATATCTAATTTCCAGCTCTGTTTGCCAAAGTTGATTATTGTGGGATGTCACTTGGTGAAACAAAGCGACAATGTCCTTGTCAAACTGTTGTGATTCGCTATGTTTTTGGTGCGATTCGTCCAGCAAAATGTTAAATAGAAAAAACAATGATGAAGTGGTAAGTAGCAATGATAATTTTTGCACAGATTGCCACCTCATCAAACTAAACGGTGTTAGATATGCTAATTTTATGTCATCAAATCAGTTTTTCTGTTTTTTTCTGCAGCGTTTCATCGCTAACACTAACGCTCCCATTGAAATGCATTAGAAAGAATGTATGGAACAGTACCAGCTTTTAGAATGAAGATGTTCTGGAAGGGATTGTTCTTTTTTGACGTTTTGATTTAATAATGCTGCTGTCTTTGTTATAAAAGGTCTTTTCCGCGAGGTCACTGTACCAGGGGTTTGGAGAACCTGCTCAGGCCCCGAACCGCAGGCAACACTCACACGAACTCTGCGGAAAGAGTTCTATTTTCCCAGACACAGCAGCGGTCTGGAGTGGCTTTCAGGTAACAGACGAGTGTTCTCCCGCGTAAATGCATGTAATTTGTTAATATATTCACACTATTGTTTATTTGTTAACCTGTGAGAAATAAACAGTATTTCAAGTGAGAAATAACTGATCTCTTAGTCGTCTGAAACACAGCACACACATAATGCTTGCTTCACTCACATTTACGCGGCTGTCATGCGGGCGCTGCTATCCTGGGCCTAATTGGAGTGATAACCTGGGCCGGCCCTGGGTAAACAGAGGGCCAAAGGGCAGGGACAGCGGACACACTTGGCCACACGCGGACTGATGCTGCTGCTGCCGCTCTGACGTGTCAAATGAACAATTCTACAGCTTATGGAGGATGGCACCGCCGAGCCTCCCGGGACCCCCACGCACCAGGCCTATCAGTCACAGGCCCACCACAGCCATTCATTGTCAGGCCGCTAAGAAGCCTATCAATTATTCATTTAGGAGGTGGCCACTGGATTAGCTCTGTCAGCGCGGGGCTTATGCTGTCCAGGGTTGATTATGGCCCGGGTGATTTAGCGTGTCAAAATATGTATGGGATGTTTGGGAAAGTATAAGTAGTATTGTTTTTCACTCGTATTACAGAGAACAGGGAAATCTTTATGTTTTGATGGTTGACCAATAATAACAAAGGAGCAAGCGTTTGATTTTCAGAGGCCATCAAATGTGAAAAGAAAAGAAAAACAAGCCTCAGTTCAGATTTAGTCTCTAAACCTTTACAAAACCAGTTCTTTAAATCATATATAAATAAATAAAACTGACAAAGATTTCTGAGCTGGCAAATTTTCAAGGTGAGGAGTGAAACGGTGCAAATGAGGCTATGAACAATAGCTGCTTGCTGGGGGGAAAAAAACAAAAAAACAAAAGGATTCAAATGTTGATGGAATTTGGCTTCATTTGGTTAAGATGACATTATTTTGCCAGTCCTGTATTTTAAAAATTGTTCTTTCAGCTTGTTGTTTTTGAAGTTTCCAAGATATAATTTCCCTCCATATGTCAATCAATCTTGTGTTCTTCAATAAGATACGGAACTTCTCATTTATTGTTTCTCCAGTGCCTCTTGAGTTCGACACGTCTAATGTAGGCTGAATGCGACGATTCTAATCTCCACCACAGATCAGGGTTCCCTCAGAGTGGTTTACAATCAGGTGCATGACATCAGCATAGAAAGTGATATCACTCCCTGGTGGAGCAGACGGATTTAAAAGAGAGAAAACCTTCCATTAACGTTCCCTCTAACCTGTACATATCTGCCCTCTTTGTCCTTACCTTAAGTTTGAAATCAATATTGCAACTCCCCTTCTATGTTTGCCCTTGTATAATGAATAAAAGTATTTTTTCTAACAGAATTTCATTAGTTTTTTATTTTTTGTTCAGTGTCATTTAAATATATATTTTTTCTTCTTTTTTTTTAAAGATTTTTGTTTGTTTGATTGGGTTCAGTGCCATTCACATTGAAGGATGCTACTTGTAATATTTCTGATGCCATTGGGTTGGTTGTATTGATCTAATGTATTGAAAAACAACAAGCACACTCAAGAACCAAAGTAACACAAAACCACTGAAAGGGTAAAAAAGAAAACAAGGGTTCATGGTGAAAACTGGCATCGAACCCAAAACCTGGTCGAAAAATGATCGTGAAGGGGAGGGAAGTCCAATCCTGATGAAGGCCCCCCCTGAAAAAAAAAACTCCCCCGGCACTCTAGACACCAATCCTCAGAAGGAACTGGATATATAACCTCCCTGGCTCACCACGTCCCCTTGCTGCAGTCTGCGAGTATTTTCTAATTTCCCACAAATCCAATCTCCTACGTTTGGCACATCAATGAGTAGATTTATTTACGGTAGTCACAGAGTTTATGTACAAAAGCAGACAGCCAACATGGAGCATAGAGTCTGATGTTCAAAACAAATAAATCATGGCATCAGTCTCTTCAAATTAACAGAAATGTATCACCATGTGACCACAATCCAACCTCACTCATGTTGTTTAGTTCTCTGTGTTTTCTGCTTCTCCTGGTGTTCTGAGCCCATGTTTTTTACCTACAAAGTCACCAGAGAAGTTCCCTAGAAAGAGGACCCATGTCTCAGTTTCCTCCCCCTGAGGTTCTCACAGATATGGTGGAACCTTTGCCGTTGTTGATGAACCTTGTATGGAACATCTGGAGCAAAGAAGACACCCTTGCCTTTGTACTGGAGGTCTCCTTTAGACTTTCTTGCAGACTTCAAGACACGTTCCTTCACACAATCGTTAAGAACCCTCATTATCAGGCCTCGTGGTTTATCAGCTGCTGCTCTTGGTTTGTCCAGGCAATGTGCTCTTTTGATTAGGATGGGAGGGACTTCAGCTCCTGAGGCATCAAGGTGTTCAGGAATAATCCTCTCCAAAAAGCTTTCTACATCCTTTCCTTCCTCTCCTTCGTATTTGCCCACAAGTCTCAGGTTAGACTGACGAGATCTGGACTTCAAATCCAGGATCTTATTTTTCATAATATTGTTCTCCGACTCCAATATCGTCACCCTGGCTCACAGCGCCTCCATCCGGCCCATTATCTGAAACATGGTGCTCGTCTTCGTCCATGCGTGAGTCCTGCTGCCTTCAGCTCAGCGGCTACTGCAGCAGATATGGCCGGGCCCATGGCGGCTACCAATTCGGCTCTAAGAGATTCCATGTCACGCTGTATTTCAGACATCTTGAGCAATAACAGATGATTAGTTATTTCTCTCCCCCTTCCGATGCCATGAAGTTGGGAAAATATTTATCTGGGCCGGTGGGATCTCATCTCTCTGGTGGGGATGGTCTGCGATTCTCCACCTCAGGTTTGCTAGCCATATTAGCCTTGTTATCTTCGTACGTAAGCTTGCGATGTGGGCTGTATTCCAATGCGGCCGTGGACCGTCAGTTTTGTTTGTTTTGGTCCCATAGTGTTACCAGACTTGGGCTTTCCTTGTTTATGCATCCCTTGTTCTTCCTCTTTTGGAATAGGAGGGTCAAACGATTTTAAAGCCAAGTTTTGCAGCAGAGGTGCAAAGAGCGCCATGAAGATGATTTTCATTAAATAAAGACAGTTTTTCTCCTCTGGACAGTATAATATGTACAATATGTGGTGTAAAGTCAAACTTGCTTCCTATTGTGGCCCTGATCTGTCTGTGTCTGTTAAAACTGTGGTGCACGAACATGCACACCTCGCATGGCTGCACAAAAACATTGATTTAGCCAAGCGAAATTAAGAAAGTCAAACAACGAAACAGTCATTGGTCAATGATAGAGAGACAGATTAAACAATATCTTCTGTAGGTCATATCCATTTTGCAAAGTGCATTTGACAAGTTTGACTGCATACTATACTACTAAAAAAAAAAGAAGGAAAAATAACCCTATTTCCCCCAGTTTATAACGTTACTTCCTGGTTGGACATGAGCAGCAGAGATAATTCCACAACTGTTACCTAGCCACCAAACCGTAAACAGGGGCCCATATCCATATAAATTACACAATAATTATGATTTGACAAACGATAATACCTGATGATGTTTCAGTTGTGAGTAAAGTGTCCTTGTAGTTCAGACTACTAGAAAAATGTTCTTCACAAACTGCAACTTGTCTGATGTAAAACTGTTATTATTTACCACCAAACCAAGTCATAATTAGAAATGCATGAGAACCTGTTAATCATAATTATGCACTTAAATGACAAAGAGACAATACAGATGCTGGACAAATAAGCTACATCATTTCAGTCCAAACCGCCTGGTCGAGCTGGTGCCCCTCGGAGCGCTTGATGCACAGGGCGGAAGTGTAGAGGAAACTAGGAGAGGAAAGCGTGAGGGAGTGAGAGAGTGAGAGGAGCAGGAGGGAGGAGAGCAGACAGTGTATGGCAGGTGCTTCATCATCAGCTAAGGCACGCTCAGGCCGCTCTATCCGCCACCAAGCGCCTTCTCCGGGGACCCAAACCTCTCCATAAGCAGCTACAGCATAAATCTGCCTGTTAGACACCAAATGAGACCATCGTGAGAGAGTCTGCCTGCGGGGAACATGGAAACATTGAATCATTTAATGTTTTAATATGAATATAAGGCTGGGTGGATGTAAAAGAGATGCAACAATGTATAGCCAGGTGTCAAATTCTTCATTCATTTTGTTGATGTATTAGATATAAAAAAAAATAAAAAAACAGAGATTATTTTAGATATCTTATTTGAGTCAATGTGATCTTGATACTGAAAATTGGCATAAAATCCAAATTTCTTTTAACTTTTTAAACCAGGCTTAGAATTAGATATGAACAACTCCTTCTATACAATTTGTCAAACATCTTGTTAATTACAAGATAGTAAAGTTGGGTGTGTTTAGGAGCTACTTTGAGGGCTGATTTGTATGTCTTAGAAAAATGCATTTGGGAAAAAATAACAAAAAAAAAGTTAAGATTTTTTTTCAGATTTGATTCAGAAAAAGACCCATTGACTGCCAGGATTAAACAGCTGGAAAAAAGGTAGCAAAATATTGTGTAACTGCTGTGGATTCAACCAGACCACTTTTGATTTTGACGAATTGTTGGTGTTTTTCCAAGCTGAACTGAACAACTGTTTTGTGAATACATCCAATCGACTTCCGCCTTTTTGAAGGCTTGTCACCATGGAGACCTGGGTTGGTTCAGAATCTGAGGCAAAGTCCAAGGTCTGGGCAGTGTTGCCTGGTCGAGATGTTGACTTTGTATTATTACGGGTCAAAAAGCACACACGCACACCCTCATTCACAACTGCTTTGTCAAAGTGGTGGCAGTGAGTTATTGTTTAAACACTAGAGGTAAAGGCGAGGGCGCGGCACTGTTCTGACGGGAGAGGGCGACTGTGGAACTCAGTGGGTTTTGGAGGTGCAGAAAGTGTATTGTGAGAAAAAATGAAGGTGGAAATCATCTTGAGTTGATGACCACCTTTGTGATAGAGCACTCCTGGATGAATGAGGATTGTTAAACGATGACATCTCGTTTCCCGGTCCAAGGTGCATTCATCTGCCTATTGTTAACTTGTTTTTCATGCAATCAAGCAAAATCTGTTTGGTTCCAGTACAGATATAATGTAAAAGCAGTGCTGTGAGACCACTGTGTGTTTTATTCTCCGCCGTTAGCCTGATACTCGTTTTGTTGCTGTAACGCTATACTCTTCTCTGAAAGTTGTGAAAACCGCTATAAGATGATTGCGGAGAATAATTAGGATGCTTGTAATGAAGTAGGAGAGTGAGCAATAACTCACCGGACCAATGCTAACGGTTTAAAATAATAAAAAAAAGCTCTGTTTTTCATGTTTTTAAGGTCACATTCACAATACAAATAGAAGCGGACTCAGTTTGATTGGGGACCAAACATAGTCTCTTTCTCTGAGATGGTCTGGTATCGTGAACGTGTCACGATACACTTTATCAATTGAACCAAATGTGCAGAAGACACATTCACCCCTCGCCTGTAGAGGCGCTGAGTGCATTATCAGCCAAACAAACTTGAAGCGGGACTTTAGCTGTGTAGTGATTGGATTCATTCGTTGACTTTTGCAGATTTACCCCACAACCTGCCCCACTTGTGCCCAACCTGCCCCACATGAGCACAACCTGCCCCACATGAGCACAACCTGCCCCACATGTGCACAACCTGCCCCACATGAGCACAACCTGCTCCACATGAGCACAACCTGCCCCACATGAGCACAACCTGCCCCACATGTGCACAACCTGCCCCACATGAGCACAACCTGCCCCACATGTGCACAACCTGTCCCACACATGCAAAACCTTCCCCACATGTGTACAATCTTCCCCACATGCGCACAGCCTGCCCCACATGAGCACAACCTGCCCCACATGTGCACAGTCTGCTCCACATGTGCACAACCTGCCCCACATGTGCACAACCTGCCCCACACATACAGACCCAGCGTGAGCGGCAGCTGAGGTGTCAGGGCGTGCACATGTGTTTTCACATGTGGAGGTGAGTACGAGGTGGGCTAAATGAAAATGTGATAGAAATATACAGTTTTATAAACACAGGCTGTGCGGGTAAATATGCGGCTGAATACAGGCCACTTTTCCCATGTTAAAGCCTGAAGTGAGGAACAGGCTGTGAGGTTATGCCCCTCAACATTCAGGCTGAGTGGGGCACAATTATGGGGAGGAAAACTGATCTCACTTTTGTCTTGCTCAAATTAACTTTATACAGTCACATGGAAACTGAAAATAGTTTCCCCATTGTTACTCCGAGTCTGTATCGGTGATAAATGTGAGTGTAGCTGCAATGTGACGTTGTTTATCTGCTTTTCCAATGTATATTTTATTTTATTTTTTCAAAATCAGTCCCAAGCTAAATATAAAGCAGAGTTATGGAGCTGATTCAGATTTTAGTGATGTTTTGAGTTCTTCACAACTGACACACAATTCATTTAATTTGGCCACACCCTGCATAACCTCTGTTAAGTGCAAAACCCATCAAGATAATCACTTTATCAACTTGTCTTTAATAAATACATGAGAAATGGAACAATGCTTTAGTCAGAGCATTTTGGAGAGTGGACAAGGGGGACACAGGCCACATCTGAAATCTCACTGGTTTAATGACTAAGGAATTTAACTGTCTGTTGTCCAGGACTCCTTTGAAAAAATAAAGTTTTTAATGTCAATAGAAAAGAAAACATCTTCCAAGTGAGTACACCTCAGGTTGAAAAATGAATTATTATATAAAATCAAATCATTAATCATCAAAATCGTGAAATTGCAATGTGCCTGTTTTATTGCTGGAACTCTCTGTGTACAAAAATAACAAAAATACAACCAAGAAAATTGAACGCGCACATTCCCAGCCGAGTTATTGCTAAAACAAACATACATTTCCAAATCTCCAAACATTGTCCATGGCACCTTTCACTTATAATGAGCTCTCCGCCATCCCATAACAATCTCTGAGGCGTGTTTGGACCGCTCTCGTCTGTGGGCCGCGCCGCCGTCGTTAATGTATGTGCCGGGCGAGCTTGCACCTGTAATTAAGTGTCACTTTATAAACACACAAACACTAATAACGCTAGCAGGAGCTTTAGCGGGCGAGGCGGTGCTAGCACAACCCATCCATCACTGTCCCTAATGAGCCACCGTACATCCGCAGACAGCCCGCCGAGGCTCCGCTCACTCTTCACACTCGCGGTTAAAGCCTTCCAACGCACGGCCAAATATAGAAGTGTATGCCAGCGTGTAGGGTTTATGGTAAAGCTACTGTTCTCTGCGGGTTCTATAAAAATTACAGACATTATCTAGTCGATAAATAGATTGAGCAATACTAAATATCTAGGTCAGAATGGTGATTGCATGTCCATAGAGCGCGTGCACCTAAACGTGTGGAGGAAGTCATTACGGCAGGGAAGAAGCAGCGGTAATGAGCGGCAACAAGCCTGAAAGTTAGCTTTTGGAGTTTATTTTTGTCTTTAAATGAAGCCGTAAATAACAAAATGTCTTTAAAATGAATCAGATTAAACAATAGCGACCCTCTCCTGGTCAGAGTGTGCTTTAAAAACGTTTTTAAATTGTGTAGATTGTGCCCCAAATCTGCAAAATATAGACATCTGATCACTTTCACCTTCTAAAAATCCTTTAAAAGTGTCCCTGGAAGTGTTTGTTAGAAATGCACTGTATTGTTAAACCCTGTATACAAAACATTTATTGATATTGACAATTAAACGTGAAAAAAAGTGAAAAAAATGCTGTGCTCTAACAAAAAAGCTAATTCACTCATATTGATGTAATAAACTTAATGTGGGGATTTTTATTAAACAGTCATCCATCCATCCATCCATCTTCTGCCGCTTTATCCGGGGCCGGGTCGCGGGGGCAGCAGTCTGAGCAGGGACTCCCAGACTTCCTTCTCCCCAGACACTTCCTCTAACTCCTCCGGGGGGATCCCGAGGCGTTCCCAGGCCAGCCGAGAGACATAGTCTCTCCAGCGTGTCCTGGGTCTTCCCCGGGGCCTCTTCCCGGTGGGACATGCCTGAAACACCTCCCGAGGGAGGCGCCCAGGAGGCATCCGGAACAGATGCCCGAGCCACCTCAGCTGGCTCCTCTCGACGTGGAGGAGCAGCGGCTCTACTCCGAGCTCCCCCCGTGTGGCCGAGCTCCTCACCTTATCTCTAAGGGAGCGCCCAGCCACCCGGCGGAGGAAACTCATTTCGACCGCTTGTATCCGCGATCTTGTTCTTTCGGTCACTACCCAAAGCTCATGACCATAGGTGAGGGTAGGAACGTAGACCGACCGGTAAATAGAGAGCTTTGCCTTTCGGCTCAGCTCCCTCTTTACCACAACGGTCCGATGCAGCGACTGCATCACTGCAGCCGCTGCACCGATCCGCCTGTCGATCTCACGCTCCATCCTTCCCTCACTCGTGAACAAGACCCCGAGATACTTGAACTCCTCCACTTGGGGCAAGGACACCCCACCCACCTGGAGAGGGCAAGCCACCTTTTTCCGGTCGAGAACCATGGCCTCGGATTTGGAGGTGCTGATTCTCATCCCAGCCGCTTCACACTCGGCTGCAAACCGTCCCAGTGCATGTTGCAGGTCCGGGTTTGATGGAGCCATCAGGACAACATCGTCTGCAAACAGCAGAGATGAGATCCTGTGGTCCCCAAACCGGACACCCTCCGACCCCTGACTGCGCCTAGAAATTCTGTCCATAAAAATTATGAACAGAACCGGTGACACAGGGCAGCCCTGGCGGAGTCCAACATGCACTGGGAACAGGTCTGACTTACTGCCGGCAATGCGAACACAGCTCCTGCTCCGGTCATACAGGGACCGGACAGCCCTGAGCAAAGGGCCCCGGACCCCGTACTCCCGGAGCACCCCCCAAAGGACACCCCGAGGGACACGGTCAAAAGCCTTCTCCAGATCCACAAAGCACATGTGGACTGGTTGGGCAAACTCCCATGAACCCTCGAGCACCCGATGGAGGGTATAGAGCTGGTCCAGTGTTCCACGACCGGGACGAAAACCACTCTGCTCCTCCTGAATCCGAGGTTCGACTATCGGTCGGATTCTCCTCTCCAGTACCTTGGAATAGACCTTACCCGGGAGGCTGAGGAGTGTGATCCCTCTGTAGTTGGAACACACCCTCCGGTCCCCCTTCTTGAACAGAGGGACCACCACCCCGGTCTGCCAGTCCAGAGGCACGGTCCCCGAACGCCACGCGATGTTGCAGAGACGTGTCAACCAAGACAGTCCTACAACATCCAGATACTTTAGGTACTCAGGGCGGATCTCATCCACCCCCGGAGCCCTGCCACCGAGGAGTTTGCGGACAACCTCAGTGACTTCAGCTTGGGTGATGGATGAGCCAGCCTCCGAGTCCCCGGTCTCTACTTCCTCTTCAGAAGACGTGACTGAGGGATTAAGGAGATCCTCAAAGTATTCCTTCCACCGTCCGACGACATCCCCAGTCGAGGTCAGCAGGCCTCCACCCGCACCGTAAACGGTGTTTGTGAGACACTGCTTCCCCTTCCTGAGGCGCCGGACGGTTTGCCAGAATTTCTTTGGTGCCGACCGATAGTCCTCCTCCATGGCCTCCCCGAACTCCTCCCAGGCCCGGGTTTTTGCCTCTGCGACAGCACGAGCCGCGGCTCGCTTGGCCTGCCGATACCCGTCGATGACCTCCGGAGACCTACAAGCCAGAGTGGCCTGATAGGCCTCCTTCTTTAGTCTGACGGCATCCCTTACTTCCGGTGTCCACCACCGGGTTCGGGGGTTGCCGCCACGACAGGCACCGGAGACCTTGCGACCACAGCTCCGAGCAGCCGCATCAACAATGGAGGCGGAGAACATGGTCCACTCGGACTCAATGTCCCCAGCCTCCCCCGGGACATGGGAGAAGCTCTCCCGGAGGTGCGAGTTGAATACCCTACTGACAGAGGGCTCCACTAGACGTTCCCAACAGACCCTCACAATGCGCTTGGGTCTGCCAAGTCTGTCCGGCTTCCTCCTCCGCCAGCGGATCCAACTCACCACCAGGTGGTGATCGGTTGACAACTCTGCCCCTCTCTTCACCCGAGTGTCCAAGACACGCGGCCGGAGGTCTGATGACACGACAACTAAGTCGATCATTGACCTCCGGCCTAGGGTGTCCTGGTGCCACGTGCACTGATGGACACCCTTGTGCTTGAACATGGTGTTCGTTATGGACAATCCGTGGCTAGCACAGAAGTCCAATAACTGAACACCGCTCGGGTTCAGATCGGGGAAGCCGTTCTTCCCGATCACCCCTCTCCAGGTGTCACTGTCATTGCCCACGTGGGCGTTGAAGTCCCCCAGTAGAACAACGGAGTCCCCGGTCGGTGCACTGTCCAGTACCCCTCCCAAGGACTCCAAGAAGGCCGGGTACTCTGCACTGCTGTTCGGCCCGTAGGCCGCCACAACAGTGAGAGACCTGTCCCCCACCCGAAGGCGGAGGGACGCGACCCTCTCGTTCACCGGGGTAAACTCCAACACGTGGCGGCTGAGCTGAGGGGCTATCAGCAAGCCCACACCAGCCCGCCGCCTCTCCCCGCGGGCAACACCAGAGAAGTGGAGCGTCCAGCCCCTCTCGAGGAGATGGGTTCCAGAGCCCAAACTGTGCGTGGAGGTGAGGCCGACTATATCTAGTCGGTATCGCTCAACCTCCCGCACAAGCTCAGGCTCTTTCCCCCCCAGCGAGGTGACATTCCATGTCCCCAGAGTTAGTCTCTGTGTCCGGAGATCTGGTCGCCGAGGCCCCTGCCGTCGACTGCCGCCCAGATCTCTCTGCACCGGCCCCCTATGGATCCTCCTGCGGGTGGTGGGCCCACGGGAGGGCGGCCCCACGTCGCTCTTTCGGGCTGTGCCCGGCCGGGCCCCGTGGGGTAAGACCCGGCCACCAGGCGCTCGCCATGGAGCACCCATCCCAGGCCTGGCTCCAGGATGGGGCCCCGGTGACGCCGATCCGGGCGACGTGAACTGCCTTGATTGTGTCGTCGTCATAAGAGGCTTCTGAACCGATCTTTGTCTGACCCGTCACCTAGGACCTGTTTGCCTTGGGAGGCCCTACCAGGGGCATGAAGCCCCCGACAACATAGCTCCCGGGATCATTCGGGCACTCAAACCCCTCCACCACGTTAAGGTGTCGGCTCAAGGAGGAGTTAAACAGTCAATTATGTAAAAAGTATTTTTGAAAAGCTTTTGTGATCCTTTCTCTTCAAATTACTTTCTTTTGTTCGATTTATATATTCCCAAATTGAAGCATCAATACACAATCTTAATATATGCTGTGAATTAATATGAGAGGATGGTTTAATTGTTCTCCAAATGAAAACCAACATCGGTTTAATGGCAGAAATCCACTTCCCTCGTCAATCTGGATCTGGGTAAATCCGGTAAAAGGGGGGCAACAATAATCTGCAATCTTTGAACCGGCGATAAAGTTCGTTCATTGCAACCGACGGCGCTAGTTTTGCTGTCAGTGAGGAGTTTGGTGGTGCATGCTGGGATAGCATGACGACAACTGCAACTGCATCATGAGAAATCACCATTAAGAGCAAATTCCAAAAAATCACCTTGGCTAATCAGGTTTGGACACATGTTTGTAACTTTGGTCAAATTAACAGCAGAAATTGAGTGGGAATAGGAAAGCTTGTTTCCATGGAGCCCTGTCAAAGCAAACAAGCATGCTTTTCAAATTCTAGTGCTTTCTGAACACCCATCATTAAATAAATTCATTTTTTTTGTCTTTTTTACCTTAAAATGGTTAAATTAGTTGTCAACCATCTTAAAAATAGTCAATTTTTTTTTTTTTTTTGAGGAAATAACATGGCGTCTGATTAACGGATTAACATGATTTTCTTTCTTGTCCAGCCACCATAAGTAGCTTGAAGACAGAGTGGTGGAGAGATTGTGGAGTATTGTTGCTCACAGGATTTAGAAATGACCAAGGGCAGAAGAAAACCACAGCCTTTCACTGGATTTACAAAACTCCAGAAAGACGGAGACAATTTCTGAATCTGAACGAGCTACAGTGAATCAGGCCCAGTTGACCATCATCTTTATCTTTATTAACCTTCTGTATTGGCGATTGGTCAATTCATTTGTTGAGAAACAATCCTGCTGCTTGGAAATGCTGATTGAAGAAAAACAAAATCACAAACTTAAGTTAAACCAATGATTTACGAGTTTAGGGCGCAATCTACGGGATAAACTACGGGAACACCCGCGCCAGGGAAGGATCAATAATCTTTAATCTGTTAGATAGAAGATGCTCTCCAAAAGCTACATTTCAGGCTCTTTGCCATTCATTAACGCTAGAGCTCACCTGCCAATATGACGTCCTCAGCAGATGTCACGTGGAGGCAAGAGCTCTGTTTAACGATAAGGGATCCAAGTCATTAAAAGAATAAACGGGTTTCCCTGACATGTAATAAAAACGCCAATCTCAGAACTGCCCAAATACTAGTTTAAAGTGCCAATGACAGGTTGGGTTATTCATTGAACTCATTAAAATACAGTTCAGATAAATATATTTAAAAATTTGCAAAAAAAATTATACAAATTTTATCCCAAAATTGCACATTTTTTAGTGTTATAATTTTACTTCCTGTTTGTAATTTATGACATCACACGAGGTAGTTACTCTGGAAACAGTAGGCCAAAACTCATCTAATGTCACACATGGTTTCATTTGACAAATACAAATTCAAATACAAATACGAGAGAACCTTTATTTTGTTGAATTTAAGTTTAGAGGGTCAAAAAAGTTGTTTCTTTTGAGTAAATTATCACTTCCTGTTATTTTTTGTCCAGATTTTTCAACTTTTTTCAGCAAACAAGACTTTATTGGTGTAAAACTATGATTTATATTTATAACAGGTACAAATACACCAAATAAAGTAAAAAATGAGAAAATCATAAAAACCTGTCATACGCCCTTTAATACGCTTTCACAAACATCAGCAATGCTCCGGCCGTTCTTATGTTCATTTGTATCTTACATTCTTCTTCTTCTCCGTCCGTTTGAAAGCCACAGTTGTCAGCTGATAATGACACAGAAAGTTACATTTGACAAGCGTGGCCCAGCATCTAAGTTGACTCCTGTGAGAGCGGAGTATGTGGCCACCTCGGAGCCACTAATGGGGGGGGAGAAAATGCCCATGTCTCGCCTGTCAATCTATTATGTTTTAAACGCTTTGTACAACCGTAATTTTATGCCATTAAAAGTGCCAAGGGCGGTATAAAAGTACTGAAGTGTAGTGGGAGGTTGAGTTTCCTAGCTCCTTGCTCCTTTCACGCCTTGATCCCTTGCCGCTTTTGTTGCCGCAAACTTTTGGCATTTCTTGAAAGCTTAAAGACTGGTTGGGAGCGTTGAAGCCATCATAAAGTCAATCATGTTGGCTGGAATTAGGCCTGTCAGCGGGTCCGACGCGGCGAGTGGGAGAGGGGAGTGTGTTTTTGTGGAGCTTTTTGCATACATTAACGTGCTTACAGCAAATACAAGCCTGCGTGGGAGTGAAAATTGAAACTTAAGTGGAGTGAATGGGGATTAAAAGGTAATTAAAAGTTGGGGTTGTCAGTCACATTTGGGGGAATTTCTGAAAGTGTTGGTAAGAGAGAACTTGGAATGCCCGAGGAGATAAAGGAGATCAAGTATAGAATAGGGATACTGTGACAATGTGTTGCATGTTTGACCGAGAACTGGAGGGTAGCTGGTTCAAACCTCAATTGCCTGACAGTTTCTTCAACCAGCACTTATTTTAGGAGACATACGATACGCTTTTAAGTAATCATTATTTCCTCTTATCACTGACCCATTTGAAGTTGAAGTGATTCACGTTTGACTGTGCTTTATTTAGCATTCTTCTCTTTATCCTACCCCAAATACAAAACTGTTGTCTTTCTTTTTTTCCATAATTACTAAATTCAATTTCCATCCCAGATAGTGTATTGTAAAAGCACAACTTTGTGGGCAAAGTATATAATAATAATCTGATCTCTGCATGCTGTCTAATTCTAATGATAAAACATAAAACATTTTCAGACAGAAGAGCCGTGTGAGTCACTCTATGACACTTTGGAGTGAGAGCTGATTTTCGGTTTGAGGATATTGCCCTGCTTCACTGTGGTGTACACACAGACTGTCCCAGATGTGCACAACCTGCCCTAATGTACCTGCTATTGTTATATTACAGTTTGAAGGACCCCAGTTGTATATATATAGCTGTATATATAAATATAAACTCGTTCTCACCCTCCGCAGTTGGTCTCTATTCCTCCCCCTTCAAGCTCAGGTCCTTTACCAGAGGCCCCTGGGAGGTTGAGGGTTCTTCAGTATCTTTGCTGTTCCTGCACTGCACTTTTCTGGAGTGCGATGTCTGATGTTTTTCCTGGATCTGCTCAAGCCATTCCTTCCAGTTTGGGGGTCACTGCCCCAAGTGCTCCGATCACTACGGGCACCACCAATACCTTCACACTCCAGACCTTCTCCAGCTCCTCTCTGAGCTATTTCTCTAATTTCTCATGTTCCTTTTTCCGGATGTTACCATCACATGGTAGTGCAATGTCCACCACCACGGCTTTCCTCTGCACTTTGTCGACCAACACTATGTCCGGTTGGTTTGCCATTACCATTCTGTCAGTCTGTATCTGGAAGTCCCAGAGGACCTTGGCTCGGTCGTTCTCCACCACCTTTGGAGGTGTTTCCCACATTGTCCTTGGGGTCTCCAGCCCGTACTCTGCACAGATGTTCCTGTACACTATGCCAGCCTCCTGGTGATGGCGCTCCATGTATGCTGTCCCTGCCAGCATCTTGCACCCTGCAGTTATGTGCGGGATTATCTCAGGGCCCCCCTTGCACAGCCTCTTGTCTGGTGTGGTAGATCTGGGCCTCTATTGATCTGGTGTTCAGGGCCTGCTCCTGTGCTGCCATCATCAGGGCCTCTGTGCTGTCCTTCAAACCGGCTCTTTCTGGTCATTGGTAGGATTTCGTGATATGTTCCGGTGGTACATCCCATGTAGGGGCTTGTCCTCCCATGATGGTCCCTCCAGCACCTCATCATCCTCTGTTCCTCATTGTCTGAGACATTCACTGAGCACGTTATCTGTAGGAGCCTTGTCCTTGATGTACTTGTGGATCTTGTGGATCTATCCAGGACGAAACATGGCTCTCACACTCACTAGACCTCGGTCTCCTTCCTTACAACTTTAAACTAATATATATAATATATATGTACATATATATATTCACAGTCTGGTGGGCGTGTTTCTATTGCTCTGTTTAAATTATCTGAACAGACATGTCACAGTAACATCAGTGAAACTATGAATCTGATTGGATGACTTTGTTGAGATGTTAATAAGTCGTTTTAGATCAAAATTAGTGTATATCAATTATAGTGTATATTAAATGTTCTGGTTTGTATCTCCTTTAAGAACAAGAGTAATATTAATGTATTCATTTTAAAAAGTGGTAACTTTTAACGTTAACGATTGATGAATTTCAAACCTGTTCTAATAAAACAATATCAAAAATATATATATTTTGCAAAAACATAATATTATATCGTTTAAACGGCCAAAAGGCCTCAAAATGTGCCTAAAAAACGGAAACTGAAACACACATAAAACAACATCTACTATCGTTGTAATCCCAAATGTCGCTACATCCCAGTATTGAAAACCTGAATTTGAAACATGTTTTCAATGCAGCCAAATCTTTCCTCGCCTTGAACAAAGCAGGAGGTCAAATCACAACAGCTTCGAAACACCTCTTCACTATTCGCCGCTAATCGAAGGACGTTAGCGGAATTACTGTCACCGGGCCCCATTTGCATGCTTGACAAGCTATTTCATCTGCGAGATACAAAACCCCAGCAGCTCTGTGTGCGTCATGACCAAACATTTGCAATTATGATGAACCGCCGCGCTTATCTCAGCCAGAACAGGGCCCGACACTGTAATGAAATAAAGGACTTAAAGCTGATGAAATGAAGATTGCTCCACCCTAGGGCACACTCAAATTCAATTATCGAGATGAGCGCGTGTGGCTAATGTTAGCAGGTACAGAAGCAACTATTGTTTGGTCATTTGTGCAGTTTGATAGCGCTTTAGTGCAAAGGTGTTCGACTCAATTTCCCTCATACACATGCATGAACTAAATGGGAATTGAGGGTTAAAGATGCTAAATATGTTCTTATAATATACATTGCTCAGATTTTCTAATATGCATTGCTTTTTTGACCTAACATATAAAACAATCAAATAAACACAATAAAACCAGAAACAAAACAAAATCAGTGAGGAGAGTACAAACAGTTGACGGTACAAACAAACATTGTTCAGGGTTCTAACCTATTTATGGCAATATTAGTAATAGTATTTTCTGTTTTATTTCATTTCAACTTGAATAATATGTATAAGATATCTTTTTGTGTGTGGTGATAAAAAATGTATTTTGTACATTATTATGAAGCCCGAGCGCCACAATCTGGTGAGAGGCCTGTTAGTAAGGCCGTGAGAATGGATGTGAAAGGGCAGACGAAGTGCACACCAAATGGAGTGCAAATCGCACACCCGCTTAATAATTACCCTGCAAAGAGTAAATTATGAGATGTATTAGTGCATAATATTCTTTCTTGACGAGTCCAGCCTTGACTGTGAAAAAGCTGGTATTGCACATCTCTTCCAGACAATAAATGGAGGCCCCAAATTTGGTTTTGTTTCTGAATAATACTTACATCAGTATCATATACTCGCTTGTGCTGTTATGAATGGTGCTTTCACACAGTAACACAGTCGGACTTTCCCTGGCCTCCGTTCACCGGTCCTGATGTGAAAAGCACATGTGTTCCCTGGAGACGCAGAGGACAGTCGGTCATGGTCCTCCTCTGTACCACTGCACCACAGATACACAGTCTGGAGCCCGCCGTCCCACACTTCTAGACCTTAAACCAATGTTGGCGTTGGGGTGAGATGAACAGTCTGGCAATGGGAAACACCTGGCCTTGGGAGTGGAGGGGTGACCCAGAGGGGAGGGGGTGAGGAGGAGGTGGTACATCCGAGACATTAGCCAAAGAGCTGGAGCTTGGAGGAGATTAGTTACAGTATTGGTCCTGGGGTTTGGACGCACATGTGGCCTGAGAGAAGAGTCCAGGAATGTGCCATGGACACTGGGGTTCAACAGGTGCTGTGAGATGATACACACTAGCACACTTACACACAATTATCTATGTTACGGACATGTTACGGACATGCCACAGCAAAAAAAAAGAGGTGTTAATATACATGCCCCTCATTCATGGAGAACGAGAAGTGTGATAGAGATGAGCGGCTTTTAAGAAATTGTTTCAAATATCCTTCACATTCTCGTTACAACGTAAGCCCTCATTGGTCCAGGAAGTTACAAAAGAAGAGTGAAGAAGGCAATTTGTGTAAAAATACAAGTTCATGTGTATCATTTAGCACAACCCTACTTGTATATCAGTGTACTTGTATCACAGATATGACTTATCCTCATCCCTCTTCATTTCCCCTGTATAAACACCAACCCCGCCCTCTCCTCTCGTCTCCAGGACACCGCACTTTCTTCTAATCAATTCAATCCTAATCCAACCTCCTTTCTTTCCCCATCACTCCATCTCCGCTGCTCCTCCTTCCATCCTTCCTTCCTTCCTTCTTCTCTGGCGCATCCAACAAAATTAATTACTGTATGTTTTATGTTGTGAATCTGTCAGGGCCGGAAGATGAATGGCTTGCAATATCAAAGCATTACAGACACAATGCAACGCCATAAAGTCTCTAGGGCTATTGAGATCCGGCTTCATATTTGATATTAACTTAGTCTGGGGGTGTGATTATGACCACAACACCATTACCGCCGGTACACGGAGCGTTATAGGAGTGAACTTTTCCAAAAGGGTGCGGGTAATTGCGGTTTCGCTCAAATTTGAGAAGTACATAGGTCGCCTCATTACAATTGAGCGTGGAAAAAAAGAAAAAAGAACAGTTCAGCATTCTTTAACAAGCGATGCACAAGCGAAGGTCATCGTAATAAGGGTTTCAGAGGCGCAGATGGAAGCCAGAGGTAGCATCATAATGAGAAGAAGAAAAAGAGCCACGCGACTAATTTGGTAATTGCGTTTGGTGGGTGGTGTTTTATGTGTATTGCTGTTGAAGTGGTTGTTGTCGTATGGAATAGGGATGGGCCACTCCAGGCTGCAGTGGTGTCGGGCGTTCGGACAGATTAATTTCCATATTTCAGAGCCACTCCAAGCACAAAGCGTGGTTATTAGAGGCTACAGTTGGTGATTATTTCTACGTGGAAGGGCATGAGAGCCAGCGAGCAAAAGGGCTGAGTGTTCGCCTGTGTAGAGGACGTGTGGCAGGTCATGGGTGCGTGTGCTCGTGTGCACATGTTGGGTTTGCACTGTCCAGGAAGGTGACAAGTTAGATTTCTTTGATGCATCTACACTTATCTCTACTACTAACAGCATGCATTTAAAACACGTTTTCACAGCCTCTTGCCTCTGAGCTCTTCGGGTCGGTTAGGTTCAAGGCGGCCTGTGTTTTCATGCTCGGGGCGACCAGCTGACGTCACCCAAACATAACAAAGAAAAACATCTAACTCGTATGTGAATTATACATTTAAATCATGAGGCTGATCTCAATAATTCACAAAAAGGTGTTTAGTAATTCCAAGTTTGTGTGAGACGTGGCTAAATCTAGAGTAAACAAGACACTTCTGGTTTATTGTCATATTTTTTCTGCAGTTATTTCACTTCTCTGCGCCTGGGTTTGGGTATTAAATACATTATGGACTAGAAATATCATATTTGTTGTCTTGCATCAATAAACAGGAAATAGCTGATGCTAAAGTCCTTTGCTAGCTTTGCTTTGCTAAGCTTGTCGGCTTAAGAACTGCTTTTTACCATCCTGTAGTCGTCTAAGTCTGTGTCTCCTATCCAATCATTTGACAATGTTGTGTCCTTGGAATTTTGTGCTTCAATGTTAATGTTAAAGGTTGAATGGACGATTTTTTTGGCACAAATCTAAGTCTTATTTCCTCGTGGCGTGGACGGCCGATTAGTCCTGCCACGTATCAATCATAAAACGCACCGCAGCCGCGTCAGGCTCGTCCCCACGTTTCCGCGTGTCCACGCGCATGGATCTATCATAATATAGTTCCCTCAGTGTACGGGGCAAAATGAAGACGGAGAAAGACAGTTCGAGCTGACGCAGAAGTGGACAGAAATCTACGGGAGACGAGCGATGCGATGCGCTCCGGTGCGCTAATAAACAAACGCACGTGTGTGTTGTATCAGTCCGCACGGGGGAGTGCGCATGCGCACTTCCGCCTGCGTTCTCAAATCGCCGAAAAATCGTCCATTGCGCCTTTAATGTTAATGTTAATGTTAATGTTAATGTTAGGGATTGAAAGTTTTATTTTGGTCAGCATAAACCCTTTCGGTCATGTCTCTTGCATGGTTGTTGTGTACATCCTTGTTTGGCTATAAAATCACAAGATAAACCTTTACTACTACTACTACTACTACTACTACTACTACTACTACTACTACTACTACTACTACTACAATGTGGCTGTGTTCTTCCTCAGCTAAAGTATACCGGGAGTTGAAGTGTGCCAGACCGCTTTGGATCACTTAACCGGGCCATTATGGTTTACTGACGAGAGCGGAGACACTTTGGAGCGTACTGACCTACTCCAAAGTGAACCAGTGGAAACATAGCTTTAGTGCATGGCAACATTTGTACAGTTTGTCTCCAGATGCACCTAAACGCAATCTTGCTGGGATAGTCCCCTGTCAATTGATCTAAATCTGTATTTCACACACTCAGCAAAGCCAGCGACACATGACATCATTTCATAAGGAGAGCTCCATAAACATTCCGTGCACTTTGATGAGGTTGAACTCACTGACAAGACAAATGGATTTAGGGACAACATGTGGCGGACATCTGGAGGGAGGAGGTTCTTCTCCTCCCTCCAAAACCATGATTAAGCTCTAAGAATCAGGCTTACGTCCGCAGACTGCATCCAGATTGTCACTCTAGCTTATTCTTCTAGATATCAGGGGTTTAATATTGGAATATGCAGTAATCGAACTGTACCATTCTGGCATGGCTGAAGACGGGTTCTTTGGCCATATCCGGATGGTGATGTTTAATTCTGTTGATGCTGCATCTCCACAAAATGTGCAGGGTTTTAAAAGAGCATTAATAAGCTATCAATAAATGCTTGTAAATGGCTTATAATCTTGTGTATTAAGTGCTTGCAAAAAAATATTATTATAAAAGTTATTATACAACCTTAATTTAAAGCGTTACCCATTTCCCCAATATAATTTTATTTTTACATTCTAATTCTGTTATCACAGTTTTACATTCACTTTCATTGTGATTTTTAACCTTGGTGAATAAAAATGGTTCCAGATCCATTCACATTTTAAGAGAGAAAGAACAATAAACTATGACTTACACTGAAAGTGTACTAGTGCTAAGAAATACACTACGTAATAATTAATGACCATAAAGTCTGTAGATTAACAATAGATCCATTTACTCATTTAAAACCAAGCGATCATCCACGGTTCATAGTTGTTTTGTAGCAACAGAATCAAACCGTTAAAAGCTTAATTCCCTCGCTTCTCCACTCTTCTGTTTGTAGGTCACATCAGCTCCTCAGACCTTGGAATTTCTTCAGCCTGACTTGTATGCACTTGGGAAACGCCGAGGTTAAAGTTCCCAAAGCTTTCTTCCCTTTTTCCAGAGACAAAAATAAATTTCAAAGTCACGACTCATCAGCGTTAAACTTCCCGTCTCAAACAGTTGGAGGTAAAGAAGACGTTTGCTAAACTTACAGAGTGGAGCTGAGGGGCATGTTCCACGGGGAATTACAATGAGCAATTTGTCAAAAGTGATTCAGGGAGCTGGAGTGTGCAGACAATTTCAAATGTGTCTGCGTTAAGTTTGAGTGAAAGAAAAACGGCTCCATATGCCAAATTCAATGTGCTTCATGTAACACTTACGACTTTATTCAGCTTTAGTTTGGCTGGAAAAGTTTGCATTTGCAGTTTTAGACTTTTTTCACAAGTCATTTAGTTTTAAGTGGCTTTTCATTGGCATTTTATGATTCATAATTTATTTGGGAAACACACTAAATATACCGGTACTTTCATTCCCAGTGTAGTCTTTACGTATTGGAGTGGCATTAGGTAACGCGTTTATAGACGTAACAACTTCAGACTTTTATGTGTCTGATCTTCAGCATAACTATTCAGGAAAAACAAATAATTGCATGATTTCTGAGCGCTTAGACAAGAAGACCTCGTAAACAAGGTGTGAATGAAGTCAAATACAACTCCAGGTGGGTTTTTGATGAGGGAACATGGTTAAACGGTCAAAAAAAGTAACATTTCCATAATACATGTAATATAACATTTGGTGATTTGGTAGCCACAGCTGCCCTGGGGTTAATTTGCATCAGCCTCTACAATCCCAACTCACTCTTACCCTACATTCACACAGAGTATTTTGGTGATGTTTCTTGCCCAAGGAAACAACAACAGCCTGGTTACACAACGCCTGCTCTACCACTGCATCCAAGATCTACCATCTACCGGCATTTTTGAATGTTTGAACTTTACATAGAGTATATATTTACTGTTTGTCATGTACACTTTCACCAGTGTACAGAGACAATGAAGTCAAGTGCTCCTTTTAATGCTTGTTATGCATCTTGTTTGGCTAATGTTGGATGTTGGATCTTCTGCTTTGGAGATACTTTCGGACCATACCTTTCCGCTCAAAGTGAACCAGTGGCTAAAGAGAATAGTAGTCTTGCTTGCCTAAGGGCACAATGGCAGTATGTACAGTATATTAGCAGCATGCGCCAAACAGCCTGCATTTGAACTGCTGCGAAATCCTTCGAGCCATTTAAGCTTCAACTATTCCATAGCCACAGCGTTCAAAATGATTGCCAAAAGATTAGCATCAAAAGCCCTCCGAGACCTTCTCTTTGCTGTACCACACATGACGCTACATCCATCAGTGATAGAGCGCGTGATACGGCAGCCCACATCCGCTTTATTACATCTGGCAGAGAATTAAGGTTCGTGTTTGAGGGTGAGAAAATCCCATAGCAAATGTGAAACCTCAGGCTACAAGTGCATCCAGCTCCCTCAGCACTGACAGGACGGTTTGATGAGCGGGGGAAAAAAATGATACAACTCAATAAAATTACGAAGAAGCCTCCTGCAGTTCATAAGCAGGACCGCAGGCAGAGTTAAGTTTGGTTTTCATATTTTCATCATTTTACCTTTTAAACATGATCAGCCAGAACAAAATGGTGCTGATTTAGTAGGTTTGTGTAGTCCGTGGAGGGTCTTCTGCACTTTTTGAGTTTCAGTTTGTGGCAGAGAGAAGAGTTTAAGTTGAAACTATAGCCGCAGTCCAAATTCAGTCTTCACTTCCCTGACACATTTCAAACATCCAGAACCTTTAAGTTTCTAACCCTATTCCACAGCTTTCAGGGGGCAAAGCGGGTTCCCTGGTAAGTCAAATTCCCAGGATTTTTTCCCCTTAAGATTGAATGTAAAGAGTTTGTATGTTTCCTGCAGTGTAATAAGAAATGTGGGTTAATCACCAGGGTTAGGATCTTTCATTTAGTTTTAAATTGTTACTGAATTGTTATGAATTGCAAAGATATACATATTTTGTACATTTTATTTTTAAATAAGCTTTTTCTACCAAAAATAATAATATTAAGAACATTAGTTACCAAGCTTTTAAAAGGCTTTTTATGATTTTCTAATTTTAATAAAAACATCTTAAATATAAATGATAGTTTTCCACTAATCAACCTGTTGAAACTGACAGGACGTAGAGAAGTGTTCTAAAGAGACTCAGAATTACATCCAAAAGCACAATTTACACACAAGAAACACATTTTTCTTTTAAAACACAAATTCAACTAAAATAATGGTGTTCTCACATATTATTTTGAAATTTCCAGGAAGTCAAATTATTGCTGGACGGGGATTCATTTTGAACATTTGAACAAAACATTTTGAACAAATTCTTAAATATAATTATAAAATGATTGTGTTTTAGAGAAATGAGTACTCCAACTTAAGCACAGGGCAGTTGAGAAGGAGGGGGGACAGGGTTTGTTATCCGGGGTCCCACACTGTCTTTGGGGCCTAATTGGACCATCTTTCTATTCTCTATAATCTTACTATTATTTTCTCAATCCATTTTGAGCACACTAAATAATCAGTTTATATGCGCTTTTTACAAATGTACTCCCATGCTAACAGCGCACTTTCTGTTTCTGTAAAAACGCTTTCAAATTAGATGCAAATTTCATACAGCAGTCTTATTTTTACCCTAAGATATCTGTGCTGGGGCAAAACAGACTTAACTTTATTACCTGAAATGCATCGCGTACAGATCCTTTAAGGGCCAGTCCAAATGATGTTGACCGCTCTGTTGCCTCACATCTCACAATGACAGAAATAACTCAGATATATATATAGATATAGCAGATGCAATACACAAATCTCATCTACACTATTGTTTTTCGTATACTTTATAGGGAATCACAACAGCTGACGTCACACATTGACTCCCTCTCATGAACAGACCGTGAATGGGGGGCTAAAAGTTCACTGGCACGGTTCATATACAGACTTCTCTTCCTGCCTGTGTGCGTTTATGGGAGGTGTAGCAGGACAAAGGGAGAACGGGTTATGAAAATAGACACAGCTGGGGGAGCCTAAACAATAGGCCAGCTGGCTCTTTGAGAAAGTTCTGCAGCTTTTCCTCGAGGCTTGAGCAGATCTGACAAACCCGCCTGATTTACTCACACGGGGAGTTAGAAGAATGGACTGGACACCTGGTTTAGCGCTCGCAATGACTTCAACTTGATTTGAATAATACTGAAAAGAATTGTCACATGATTTGAAGAATGCCAAACTCTCTTCCTAAATATGTAAATTTCTACTCAACATTTTAACAGTTTTAAATAGTAACAATAATAATAAAATAGTAATAAAGTAGTAGTTTGAAAGTGTTTAACCTTCTTGCCCAACTGCAAGAGGGTTTGAGGTTTGTTTTCTTGGACTTTTCTATGTGACAGGATTGAACCAGGACTGGACCAGGACTGGACCAGGACGTAACCAGCACTGAACCAGGACTGAACCAGCACTGAACCAGGACTGAACTAGGACTGAACCAGGACTGAACCAGGACTGAACCAGGACTGAACTAGGACTGAACCAGGACTGAACCAGGACTGAACCAGGACTGAACCAGGACTGAACTAGGACTGAACCAGCACTGAACTTGGACTGAACCAACACTAAACAAGGACTGAACCAGCACTGAACCAGGACTGAACCAGGACTGAACCAACATTAAACCAGGACAGAACCAGGACTGAACTAGGACTGAACCAACCTTAAACCAGGACAGAACTAGGACTGAACCAGGACTGAACCAGGACTGAACCAGGACTGAACCAACACTAAACCAGGACTGAACCAGGACTGAACCAACACTAAACCAGGACTAAACCAGGACAGAACCAGGATTGAACCAGGACGGAACCAGGACAGAACCAGGACTGAACCAGGAATGAACCAGGACAGAACCAGGACTGGTCCAGGACAGACAGGCTGTAGATGGTCTAGGACTGATGTACATCCATTTACAGATAGAGACTGTAGAGCCAGAAAAAATCAAGACAGAGGGACAGAGGGACATCTAGAGGTCATCCATGCAGCTGAGGAGGATCCAGGTCCACAGGTCAGGACAGGCAAAGTCAAATTATAACCATCTGTTCCTGTGGAATGGGTCAAATGAAGATTTTCACACTGGTCTGTGCTTAAGAACAATTCTGATACGTTATGTCAAACCTCTCTAAACTCTTTAGATCAGCTGTTCCAAGAGTCTGGAGAGCCATGGCCCCCTAATAGATCCAAAGAGCCTTCAGGTCCCACCAAAAACAATTCACCCTCTCTTTGGAAGAATTGGTATGTTTTCTTTTTTCTTTTAAATGTATAGTTAAATATGTAAATGTGATTAATGTTGTAGCCTTTACTTAGTAAAACTAAATAAATATGGTTGCATTTGATTTAAACTCAATTGTTGGTTGTGTTGACGACATTCAGAGGCCCCTCAGGAGACCGCAGACCCCACTTTGGGAACCACTGCTTTAGGTGAATCCATTATTCATTCCTTTGCTGCTGCCGGGGGCACTCTGATGGAGATCTGGCAGTCATTCTAGGCCAACAGCTTTTCTGAAGTCAACAAACGTCCAGTGTGTCGCCATAATCACACTAATACAGTCTTACTTTAGCAAGATCTTATGAAGGTTACCTAGTTATTATCCCTCTGAGGCTGTGGGGCCACATCATTTTTAGTCATGTCTGAATGTCAAGCAGGTGAAAATGTAGAGCAGTCAAAATCCCCCACAATGCACCTTGAAAAGTAGTGTCCAGCACTGGTCAATATGACCATGATGCATTTTGACAGTGTGAAAAACAACAGGAGACCGGCCTTTAACTGGACAACACGACTGAATGAAGCAGAAAAGCTGCTCTAACAAAACACTGTCGACACGTGATTGTAAATAAAGCACTTTTAAATAAACCTTTAACGCTGTAGAGTCATTAGCATTAGCGGTAATTATATATAAAGCACTCTTAAATAAATTATTACCCTGTAAAGTTGTCGAGGTTAACTGTGATTATGAATAACTCTTATAAAATAGTATTCAAATAAACATTATGCTCTAAAGTCTCAAATGTTTGCTGCGAATAAACCACTTTTAAAGCTGTTAAGTCACTGATGTTAGCCAGCTAACCTTATTGAGCTGTTAAATTAATAGTTCCGGTTGCACAATCCAAGCCATTTTGATATTTATCCATTCTGACTACAATTTGTATGATTATTATTAGTTCCATGAACACGAATGCCGTGAACAGAATTGGTAAATATTTCTTACACAAACAATCATTTTTTTACCAATATTTTGTAACCCACGGGTCTCCAAATCGCTCCGTGAATGCGGCACCATAGAGTCGGATAAATATAAGCATAAAACATATTTCTGCTCTGTAGATTTGAAAATCGTCTTTACCGATTCACCACAAAGAACGGGTCCTCCGAGCCGAGCGACCCATCACTGCTGGATACACGTACGCGCTACATATCGACATAAGTTCAAAGTTTGTCGGTTTAGTCATTCCGCGCACGTGCATAATTAACTTCCCACTTCAGAATTGGCTGTCACCCGCTCCTCACCCGTGCTCGCCTGCGTTTGTGTACATAGCTCTTTTCAGAAGCCATCACTCGCGTTCTCCGTGACACCTCCTGTCACATGGAAGATCTTTGCTTCCCCTACATCGCTGTCACTCCTTATCGCCTCGCAAAATATTCACAAAAATTACCATACCTACCTGGGGGGTCGGGCATGAAAGACATTTGAGAGTCTCTTGCTTTTTTAATCTATCCTTCAAGCTAGAAATGTCTACAACGCTTGGAAGCCATGTTACGATTGTTTTAAGTCCCCGCACTTCGAATTCTCCTCTTGCACCTCGGGTTAGATGGCGCGAACACAAAAGGTAGCGCGTTGAAGTGAATTAAACGCGCCGCACAATGGCAGGGGGGCAGCGCGGGGGTGGCTTACACGCACGTTTAATTGCATTACAAGACAAACACTTAGCTTCCATAATGCGGAATCACAGCGTAGCAATTTCAAACAAACAAACTGGAAAAAAGCTACCGCCTGGCAAGCTTCTGTCACTGGAAACGCTATCTTCAAGGTGCAGGGGGAGAGAACCTGAATTAAGAGCAAGTTAGTGGATTTGTGGGTGGGAAAAGGAAGAGGGGGAGAATGGAAAAATCGCGGAATAAAAAAGGATTATTGGTGTCAGTTGAGACAAAGAAATCCGTGAAAGGGTCTGTGAGAGATTGGAAGACTTAGCGTACCACCGGCGATGTACTGACTGCAACTTGTCAGGTGGAATCATTTTGTTCGGCTTAATGTTTTATGCAAATGCTAAGAGTTTTCGTCAAGGGTGTGAATGGGAAAGGAGAAGGAGGAGGATTTTGGAGGCTGGGTAAATGTGTGCGGTATTGTCTTTCATGCTGCTGCTGGAGGATATTTGCATTTCTAAGAAGTCAAACGTTGGCCTAAATATTGCCGGGACGTGTCAGGGAGAGCGCTGGAGATCACGTACAGAGGGTTGGAGGCTGTGGTAGAAACAGTACGAATAAAGGGGAAAATGTATGTGGAATGCTCAGGATAAAAGTAAAACAATATGCGATGATTTGACTTTCATTCAAAATAACATTCAACAAGTTTTATAAGAGTGTTTTGCATGGATTTTAAGAGCTAATGAAAGAGTTTTATGTAAGTTGTCTTGAATAATTGTGCTGACGATATAAAAAAGGGTGTCACGTGTCTAAAGTAGGACTAAAACTGATCCAAACCTAATTATGAGTTAAATCCGGAAACTTTTCTAATCGAGGGCCACATTTTGAAATATATAGAAAGAGCCATGTTGATTGAGCAAAAAACCTTTATTCAGTTATAGAACCTTGTATCAAAATGTGTTAGTGAGGCTATAATGGTTGAGGATGTTTACATTTTCAGTAAAATGCTATACTTATGGCATTTTGGGCAAGTTTGCCAGTTTGCCAGTTTGGCCCCTGGGTCTTATTTTAAACACAAATTACTTTGAATAATTGTGAACATATTCTGAACATATCAGCCAGAGTGTCATAAAGCATGACTAAACCAGGTCTAAAACCAAACGGTTCAGTTAATTTCAATGTGCATTTGTTTTTTTCACATTAAATTGATATTAGAAGTTTGTTCACCAAATGATTGTGAAGTAGATCAGGTTCAGTCTGTGAAATTATACATATACACATTAAGGATCAAAAGTAATTCATGTTTACCTGAATTTTGTCCCAACAAATTATTATTTTTCAATTATAATTATCTTTTAATTTATTAACCATAAATATGATTTATTTTTAATTGGTTGGTTCATCAGTCTATGTTGAATTTATATTATTTATTAACTCATTTAATATTTTCTCTTCGCTTGAATTATTAACACAAGTATTTTGGTAAAGAGCTATTCTTTTCTGGTGACACAATTTAAAATATCACAAAGACCTTTAGTGTTCTGCGGGGGCCTAAACCAGGACTACAAATAGTTTCCAAGTAAAGTAACAGCACTGTGATCAGGGCTGTGATCAGGTCTGTGATCATGTGATCAGGGCTGTGATCAGGTCTGTGATCATGTGATCAGGGCTGTGATCAGGTCTGTGATCATGTGATCAGGGCTGTGATCATGTGATCAGGGCTGTGATCAGGTCTGTGATCATGTGATCAGGGCTGTGATCAGGTCTGTGATCATGTGATCAGGGCTGTGATCAGGTCTGTGATCATGTGATCAGGGCTGTGATCAGGGCTGTGATCATGTGATCAGGGCTGTGATCAGGTCTGTGATCATGTGATCAGGTCTGTGATCATGTGATCAGGGCTGTGATCATGTGATCAGGTCTGTGATCAGGTCTGTGATCAGGGCTGTGATCAGGGCTGTGATCAGGTCTGTGATCAGGGCTGTGATCAGGGCTGTGATCATGTGATCAGGTCTGTGATCATGTGATCAGGTCTGTGATCATGTGATCAGGTCTGTGATCATGTGATCAGGTCTGTGATCAGGGTTGTGATCATGTGATCAGGGCTGTGATCAGGTCTGTGATCAGGGCTGTGATCATGTGATCAGGGCTGTGATCATGTGATCAGGGCTGTGATCAGGGCTGTGATCATGTGATCAGGTCTGTGATCAGGTCTGTGATCATGTGATCAGGGCTGTGATCAGGTCTGTGATCAGGTCTGTGATCATGTGATAAGGGCTGTGATCAGGGCTGTGATCAGGGCTGTGATCATGTGATCAGGGCTGTGATCAGGTCTGTGATCATGTGATCAGGTCTGTGATCATGTGATCAGGGCTGTGATCATGTGATCAGGGCTGTGATCAGGTCTGTGATCATGTGATCAGGGCTGTGATCAGGTCTGTGATCATGTGATCAGGTCTGTGATCATGTGATCAGGGCTGTGATCATGTGATCAGGGCTGTGATCAGGGCTGTGATCATGTGATCAGGGCTGTGATCAGGTCTGTGATCATGTGATCAGGTCTAGGATCATGTGATCAGGGCTGTGATCATGTGATCAGGGCTGTGATCATGTGATCAGGGCTGTGATCAGGGCTGTGATCATGTGATCAGGTCTGTGATCAGGTCTGTGATCATGTGATCAGGTCTAGGATCATGTGATCAGGGCTGTGATCAGGGGAGACATTCAGCCCTGGGCTGTTCGATTCCACACGTGATCAATGGCGGTTGTATTGACCTCAAAGATCATGTATTGGCATGGTGAGGTAAGACTTTATTATGATTTATGGACTCATTTGAGACGTTCTGGACTTTGATGGAAGTCGATGCACGTTTCCAAGGTGAGCAAAAGTCACACTAATGTGTCCGCTCAATTGTTACATCAATATTGTTTGCAGTATAGAAAATATGTAAACTTTATTGACATTGTGACAGGCACAATAAAATTCAAATACTTTTGTGGATGTACAAAATTCGTGATACATTATATGCTGATTTCTAAAATGGAACACTCCTGGTGGAATGAGGGATTACACCAACATTATATGATGCCAGTAAATATGATTTCTAGTAAATGTTGTCCTTCTAAGTGACAATTTTTTTATTTACATTTTTTCATTTGATTATTTGATAGGGGAAAGTGTGTACTTCAAATATGTAACACACTAAAACATTTATTTGCTCATTTGAAGGGCAAATGAATAGAACTGACATATTGCACAAAAGGATAGCAGAAGAAATATTTGCTTGAAATTAGGGCTGGGCAAGTTAACACGTTATTATCGCGTTAACTTGTCACTTATTTAACGCGATCAATTATTTTAACGCGCATTAACGCAGGTCGGATTCCCCTGGTCCGCACCAGTTCTAAAGCCTCGTACAAACCGCTGCGGACGAATCGCGCCCGACGCAGAATTTGAGCGCGTGTACATTAGAAAGACAAACGCACCGGACGCGCGTTCTCGACGCGCCGGACTCACGTCCGTAGAACACACTCAGCAGCAGACGTGCGTCCGACTCGTCCTGAATTCATTTTGAATTTTGCACGTAAAAATGTGATTAATCGTGATTAATCAGGGAAATAATGCGATTAATCGATTAAAAATTCTAATCGTTGCCCAGCCCTACTTGAAATACAACTCTGAGTGAAGGGAAAACCTTTATGACATGGTTAAAAGTTCTAAAAAGGTATCCATCCATCAAGTCTGAGCGAGGCAGTACTTCCCTAACCCCAGACACATCTTTCAGCTCCTATGGAGGAATCCGAGGGTCTACCCCGGAGCTTCCTTCTGGTGGGCCATGCCCGGAAACTATGCCCAAGACACCTCAACTGCTCCTCTCTACATGGGTTCTTTACATGTGATCTGATCCAAAGGTCAGCGGTTCAAATCCTCATATAAAACATCCTTTGTCAGATCCACAAGTCAGATCCAGAGGTTTGGCGGTTGGACCACTGCTCCCAGAGTGTGTGTGTTAATGGATGAGTGCTTCTTTCATTTAAAGTGCTTTGAGTGCCTTTAAAGTAGAAAGTGCTATGCAAATGTGACCATTTACCAAGCTCCTCACCCTATCTGAGGGAGCAACCAGTCACCATATGAGGTAGACCGCCTCCAGAGGGTCTGCTCCAACTACAGCCGAACCTTGGATCTGGGGCGAGCAGCTTTTGCCCCAGTTCTAGAACACTGGACCATCAGGTGGTGTAGGGTTCATGGGAGTTGCCCAAACAGTCCACATTTCTTGAAAGTAAATTTTGTATAATACTATGTCCAGACTATGTGGGACTACTATGTCCCTCAGGACTCTATTGGTCCAAATGATCTCATTATTAAAGTATTTTTTCTTCACTGTCTTGACCAGTCTATAAATGGTCACATTAGTATAACGCTTTTACTACCGCTCAAAGCGCTACACATCAAGGAACCAGTCACCCATTCACACACACATTCACACACCAGGTCACTGACACTGGGGGCGAGGCGGGTTAAGTGTCTTGCCCAAGGACACAACGGCAATATTCACCACAGGCAGCTGCGATCGCACCAACAACCAGTGGGTCAGTGGATCTGACCGGCCGCTCTACCAACGCCTATGTTACAAAAGAAGTTTTGACAAAAGTTTGGACACCCTAGATCTACACTATGGCAAAATCGACCTGAACACAGCACAGAGGCAGGAAGAGCAACTTTTCCTTTCTCTTGTTCGCCCCATTTCCTTGAACTTCCTTCGTGCCGGCCCTCTGCTCTGGCCTGCATAAATGTGTGTGCTAAAGCATGTGTGAACCAGTGCCAGGAGGAAGGCTGGCCCTGTAATCACCTAATCCAAACATACTCCCGGGAATCTCATTACTGCACATCACAGCTCCATCGCAGGCTAATCTGGTTCCAATCTGCAGCCTCTCGTCAGGAGCAGGCCGGAGAAACTTGAGTCTTTTTGTCTGCGAGTCGGCGCTATCAGACTTTCTCCTGTTTGTCCTGTCTATCAACGTCCTCCATACATCCAGCGGTATTTGCAATAAGCGCGAGGACAGGAGAGATAAAAAGTTCTGATCTGCGTTCGCGTTTCAAGTGCAGGTCGGTTTTTGCCTGCTTATTCTGGTCGCGTTGCAGGTGGCTGGCGAAAGAAGGGTTGGAGTTAAAGTACCCCATATGCAAAACTGAGCATTAAAAGGACACTCACTATGCATAATTTGTGTTGTTATCACCATTATCTTGATTACCTCTGCTCACAGGTGACCTCTGACCTTTGATGTCAGAAATATGGGAAATTTGAAACGGGATGTTTTTGTGAGGCTCATTGAGGACCTCGTAAACTATGAATCAAACTTAACACAACTCCAGCTATTGTTTTGTGGGAACAATGTTATAACTTGGTTAAAAGCTAATGCATGTGTGTCATGTTGTTTCCTCATTCAAAAACATATTTGAGTTATTCATAATGAAGTGTCCAACTTGAGAGGTCAAAACTTTGTCCCCACCTCTCGATGTCTTCAAATAGTCCCCAGAAGGGCTTCTGTGTTTTTAAAGTCTATTATTTTCCACCACACATAGTCTGATCATTTTAGCTCTCATATTTTGTTTACTACAACCAACTTTGATTAAACCATTTCTAGCAAGTTTCACTGTCCACCTTATATGATCATTGCTTCAATTAGCTATTATTAGTCTTAATAATCCTATAAACTCTTTGTTCATTATGAATTTAGTCTTTGTTCATGCTTTATTATGTGTAGTTATTAAAGAGTTGGTGTCTGGAATTAAACACATTTGTATTTGCTTCAGAACTGAATAGACTTTTTATAGCTACAAATGAAGCCTGGTATTTAAATTGTACATTTTTTAAAGTATTTTTTTCCATCAAACTATTCAATTTGTCAACACTAAATGGTAAGTTCTGTCAAACCCCTTCCTGCATTAATTTTTTTGTACTCACAGATGAGACTCTTGACATAAGGAAACTCCTGCTGCCTCCCACCTCTCCCATGTACTCAGCCCTTTCTCCCCCCCAAACCAGTGAACATTAAAACGAAACCTGACCTCGGAGCTGGAATCTGTACAGCACTTATTTTTCCTCTTCAGAGTGGGGGAATCCTTGCAACTTGTGTGCGCAGTGCAATGTAAAAAAAAGAGACAAAAATGGCGTTGGGTCAGTGAGAGGTGAGCTAAGCTAACAGCGCTCCCAGAAATCCCCAGATTAAAAACGGAGCAGGAGGTTGAGAGTGCGGAGATAATGGCAGGATCTCGAATGCACAATAACAGCCTGGTCATATATCTACCTGTCTCCGGACTTCCCCCTCCCCGAGTCGGCCGCAGGGTCAGGCAAATGGCTGCATTCCATCAGCAGCTCCGGGGATCCAGTGAAAAGTGTCTGCGAGCGTCCTCCGAAGGCCAGTGCATAACTTATGTCCACAAGTTTAGGACCAAATGGATTAACGTGGATGTTTCACACCAAGGAAATCTCAGGAAATGCAGTGCAACCATTGGCGGTATCACTATATCTTGAGTTTCCTTACTAAAGTATGAACAGAGACTTAAATCATAATGAACAAATAGTTTGTTACGACATTCAGACTGAGAAACTACAGTTAACTGAGAGATTAGAGTTAGGTCTTAGAGCTTTAGTTCTGAAGAAACTGTTTGTTTATGATGAAATAAGGGTGCGTTCACAAACACCACATTAACATTTGGACAAATTAAGATCACATAAAAGTTGGTCTGGATTCTTCTTTTGGTCTCAACATCACAAGTTTGGACGAACAGTATTGCTTAGCGGATTGAGCGATTGGAGGGACACATTGTTGGATCTCTTTCTGTATGGCAATCCATTGAACAACTAACTCGTTTTAGCTTGCAGTGTGGGTCAAACAGTCAATAGTAACTTCCAAATATTTAATGAAAGATTATGTAAAGAAAAGTTGCCATATAGCGCCTTCCAGTGTTTGTAATGGCTGGTACAGTTCCATACATTAGCACCAAGGTATTTTCAATGGGATAGTTAGCATTAGCTTCCAAACCATGGTGGCTCGATCACAGGTGAGTAGAATATTAATCCAAAGTAGACATACTAATGCTTCACAATAATTCACCAGAAAAGTGAACAACAGCAGTTTGACAATGTCATTTTATTTTTATTTCACCAAACTTTATAAACCAGCAGTTTGCAAGATCAAGTCAGCATTTGGTGGGAAATTATGAATTTCTATTTATGTCTACTTTTTGCCATTTTGTTTTCACCTGAGTCTGCGTTCTCTCTTGTCCAATCATCTTGCGCTAAAGCATTCCGGGACCTGAAAGCGTGTCGGACTTATTTGGGAAACAGGCCTGTACAGAGAGTGGAGAAGCTTTCAGACCGATCCACTCCAGAGTGAACCAGTGGAAACGTGGCTTCTCTTACTGCTGGGGAGAAGCTGAGGAGCCGGAGTGTGGTAGTGCTCTTAGGGCTCTTCCTGTGAGGCGTCTGCTGACGTGCTGCTGCTGCTGCTGTGATGTCTGGCTTGCATTAACAATTGTGAGGAGGAACCGTGAGCACTCTGGAGGGAGCTGTACAGGGTCCGCTGATCTGGGCTCTGGACAAGGGGGTAAAAAAGGGGGGGTCTCCGTGTTGGGATGGGAAGTTAGGGGGCTTGTATGATTTACATGGCTGTGAGAGAGTGCAGGGTCTCCGTCTGACCCCGGACATCCCACGGGGCTAAGGCAAAGGAGGTGCTACATTGTGATACCTGTGTGATTTATGAGCCCCTTTTAAGTCCACCTCAACGTCATTACTTATGCCTGTTAGCTGTCATTAACAAACGTGTGTGACATATTTTTAAACTTTGTTTAAGTAGTGATATTTCATAACTAAACACTTAGAAACATATTTGAAAGTTACTCAGATATGGTTGATTTGTCTGAAAATGGGATAATTTATGCTATATACTCTGTATAAGTATCAAATCAATATATAATATATCCACCAAAAATATATCGTGTTGAAAGTTAAAGTTTATATGGTTTAAGTGTTTTCTAATCTTAGAACGGTATGTTAAATAAATAATAAATAGGCTCTATGCTCAACAGCGCCTCACTTCTGTAGCTCACTGTTAGTGTTTTTGTTGGAGTGTTAGAGTTTTGGCTGAGTCGGACTAAAATCATCAATAAACTTCAAATAATAAGAGTAATAAGAGTTTTTGTCCTGATTCTATTGCTAATTTTGAATCATAAAAAATATTAAAATAGCTTAAATCAAAGTGATATATTCAAATAATTGTGTAGTCTTTACAGTCTTTAATTTTTAGATCATGTATATTTTTTATTTTACCTTAGAAAGCTGAAGGCCGCTGTGCCCTGCGTTCACACAAAATGTATAATTTATTTATCCGGACTTATTCTTCATATTATTACTACTTATTCGTGTATTTTCTCATGAGCACAATTATTGCAATACTTCATTCTACTTCTACTCTTGCATTAACCACCCGGCCAATGCAACATGTCATTTCAAAATTATGACATTTTCCATTCACAAAGTACATGTTGCATTGACGTCTGAACTGCTGCCTTGAGACTCAAATACGTCCCTCTTCACCCCTTAGATCTGTACTTGGACCTTTGTAAATGTGTCCTTTCACAGCCTCCGTCCTCAGCTGGGGAAATTACCTTACAAAGAGCCCAGGCTTGCCAATGGAAGCGAACTTATTTCATCAGCGTAAGTGTTGTAAACAGCCTGAGGTGAGGAGAAAATAATGATATCCAGGAGTGTCCATGGGGAAGCTACAGCGAGAGAGTCAAAAGTACTTCTGAAACGCGCTCAGTGGAAGTATTTCATCATAGTGGATAGACCTACTGTGTTATCATATTCAGATGTAGTGGGAGTACATTTTTATACCTGGGGACAGGGGAAATTTAACTACTGATTAATGATGTAGTTCCAAAAGCATGAAAAGCCAAAAGGTTCCATAATGTACCTTTAACCAGATTTAATGTACCTTTAATCAGATTATTTCTTTTGTTTCAACAATTAAGACAATTATTATTCATTTATTTTTATGTGTAAGCAGATGTAATTTAGAAAATAGAATAATAAATTTGAAATAAGTTGCAGCATATTGCCACAACACAAACAGAACCTGGTCCATCTAACTACTGAGCGTTTTATTCCGCTCTCAAACTATTTGCTGTGGAAAATCTAAGTGGTTGTAAACATCGACTGGTGGTACGGCTGCACGGGGCATAAATTACAGTTCTATTGACACAAGCCAAACACAGAAGGCCATAGCTCGGCATTTAATTATTGAAGACATTGATCAACACAGTGATTTATTTGCGGTTCTTGGCTTTAAAGGCCTAATTGAGTCACGGCCTTCTAATAACAGCCTTTTATTTGTGCATTTGGTTTAGATCGGGTTACATGGGCACCCGCGGCCATGGCAGGACCAATCCACACTTTTAAACATGGCTTAGTTTGAACAAATGGATTTAATGATGTCGTCTGAAAGGGAGAATGTGCGCTAGCTAAGCACGCTAACGGCAATGAAAGCGTTGGCGGTTTGGAGACGTGTGCACGAGCAGCCAGTCGTGACGCAAGGACACAGCTGAGTGAATTTGCACCGAGTCTGAAAATATGGGTAAAAACATGTATTCGCTTCTCCACAGGCACTTGCTTGTCACCATGGAGATAGATGTGTTTAATGCCATACTGTAGAACATTCTAGGCAAAGCATTTACCCCCCCATGTAGACAAGCAGGTGGAGTGGTCTTTACTGTATGTTCCCCGGTACCTGTGTTCCCTTTTTTCTATGAACCTGGGAACTACAGTACCTCATATTTAAAAAGGTCCCGGTATATATTGTTGAGTGTAGGACTGATGTCTTGAATCTCCTCAAATTATACAATAGGCCACATATATAACCACATATATACTGTTCCACATTCCCAATAGTTGTGCATAAATGTATGGTTTTACAGCATAAATATAGCAGCAAAACCAGCTATGGTGCAGGTCCCGGGGAACATAGGTCTAACCCCCCATAGACAATAAGTAGCGCTCATGCTATGAGCCTGTTAGCAACGCGGCTAGTCCGGTATGTATTGACGGAGCTAGTCTTATGCATATTCCCTATTCACCTTATTCCAGTTGTATTACTTAACATTGGGCTGCCGACCAGAGAAAACAACTTCTACACAGACTGAAGCCGTTTTCGGACCGTCCAGGGATTCAACGCTTTGTTGACTTGTTGGTCACATGAACATTGGACATTTTATAGAAATCAATCTACTTTAGAGCATATTTAGGGACCAGACTTTTCTCTCGTTCTTCATTTAAACCCAAGTGTTAGCATTAATCTGCAAAACACGCAAGTCAGGAATAATCAAGAGTGTCGGATTGTATCAACCCATCGACCACATTTAGGTGAGGTCAAAGTCTTGTTAAAGGTCAGAGATAAAGAAGTTTGTGTCTATGAATGTCTAAGTCTTCAACTGTTAAGTTATGTGTAAGTGTCTTAATAAACTGCTTATTAAGTAATTATTTTGGTTATTTTCAATAACCAAATGATATATGTTTGTAATGTAAATGCTTATATAATAATAACCAGTGTTTAAATGCATTAAAAATACTTACTAAGGAACTGTAATTTTACATGTTATCTGTTTTTTGTTTTTCTTTTGAAGATTAGATATTAGATTAATAATAGTTTATTATTTTTAAAAGACACATAGACAAATTTTACTTGCTTTTACTATTTTCTAGGATTTTTTCCTCATCAAAAACATAGCTGGAGTTATATTTTTTATTCAGTTAAGGTACAAGAGCAAGTTTAACGGCCAACAATCCAACAATATAGCCTATACGTTTTAATTTTTCATATATTCTTTTTATTCCTGTTCATGTAATGTTCTTGTTTCTTTGGCTTATCCAACATAAAAAGACCTTATAATTACCAAACGCTTTCATCATTGGCTCTTGGAAAGTCTGCTCAACCCCAAATTCATTAGAACGTGGTGTAATTTGTCAGCGGGTCGACCCTTTGCCTTCAAGCCTGTCCAAAGTACACATGAGCTGGTTCAGAGAGTGGGGGAACCAGACCCGCTCCCCAATCCCCCTGAATGGTGCTCCTCCCAAAGAAGGGCCTTTGAGGAGGCAAGCGGCTGATTCAGTTTCATTCTCTAGTATTTTTCACTTTACCATCATTTTTTACATAGACGGTGCATATCTGTGTATTTTTGTTGTACACAGCTTAAATGTGTCTATGTGTGAGGTATAACATGTAGGCTAGAGAGAATGTGGGCTGTTGCCAGGAGAGTTGTGGCAGACATCTTGCGAGTGGAGAAGCAGCAAAATTCTAATAGAAAGTATTGTAAAACAGAGTGACAAATTCATAGACTAAAGGGTTTGAATTAACATATTTATTTGTGGTCGTAATGATGTGGATAACTCGACCTGTGTCCGTGCAGAATTAAACTGTGTTGGGTGTTACACCTTATGGACTAAAACAATTGATCATTATTCTGTTTATTTCATAACCATTACAGTAACATCATTATTTATTACCCACAAACATTGGGTAACTTTTTTTTTCCAAAAGTTACCCAATGTACCGAGGTTATTGAGTAAAGTGGCCCTTTTCATGATGGCGCCTGGTTAGTTCCGAACACCTCAAAAGTGCAGATCTTTACTTTCCATTGACTGGAGAATGAGCAGAGTCTTAATAATTCTATATTTGATTAATACGTTATGCAAGTTACAGCTAGATCATCACTGGCAGCATGTTAAAACACATTTGTTTGATTTGTTTTGATATTTTTAAAGAGTCTTGCTAACCAAGAATGAGCTGCTGATTTACTGCATGTCCTCCCTTCTCTCTCACCCCCCATTTCCTCCAGTCTAATGAAGCCTACGGGCCACAAAAAAATTAAAAAAAGGAAACACTGGGCTAATTCCCCTTTAAAATAGGAATTTTATGTTAAGATTCACACTTTTGAGGTGAAGGAACAAAATATATTTACTTATTTTTGTGGCACATCTGACAACCTATGAAGTTTGATGAGCTACCAGACGATAATATTTTTCAATTTTAATTTGTAATTTTAACCCAACTATAACATATCTAACACATAGAGTCTGCATCTTTAAATACATATATATATTTTTATATATGTTTCAACCATCTGCTGCAGCATCCAGAGTCAGCACATAAATAGAACCACACCTCCAGCGGTGGTGTTATCAGCGGTAGAGCACAGGTGATCTGAGGAAGGGTCTTAGTGCCGCTCTGGTGCCCCTGTGATGCTTGTGCCCCTAGGGCCAGCTAAAGCCTCGTCCCCTGGACACAGAGCCCAAAGCAGGGTAAAGCAGAGAGCGTATCAGGGAAGGGACTGATCCAAGCCTGGAGCAGGGGCTCAGAAGCTCTGTCTGAGCCCTTTGCAATGACATTTGGGGCTGAAGAAAGGTGTTTGTCCAGTGTTATGAGAAATATTCATTTAGTTTTAGTAATGGAAGGATGATTTCACACTTTCACATTCACCACATCAAAACTGAGACTAAACCTGGACTAAACCCTAAATCTGGGCAAGATCAGGACTATGTGAGGACTAGAACAGGACCAGCAAGTCCATATCAGAAATACATTTTCAATTCAATTTATTTTTGTAACGCCCAAAAGCACAACAGCAGTTGTTTAGGTTTAGGTTCTGTTTTGATCTAGCTTTGATTTATATATGAATATCTTGCCAAATTGATTGCCTAAATCCATCATATTTTTAGTGAACCATAGTCAGAGCCAGGATTTGAACTCACGACACTCTGCCTGGCATAATGTGCTGCTGCCGTAACCACATGAATCAGAATCAGAAAAGATTTACTGCCATTGTCAATAAACAAAATTCCCAAACATAGGAACTTGCTTTGGTGATTCAGTGCAACATAATGAAAAATGAGAAAACAACCTATATAAGTCAAAAAGAAAAACAATTGAAATCTGCTACAGGATAGAAAAATAAAAATAGACTATAAGATAAAAGATGAAAATAGTCTTACTATGTACACAAAGTTACAGTTGAAATACATATGTAGTGCAGAAAGTGAACAGTGCAGTGAGTGATTAAATTACAGTTAAAGTGACCGGTGTGTGTTTGGTGACGAAGTGTTCATGAGTCCAACGGCAAAGGGAAAGAAACTGTTCTTATGATGGGAGGTTCTGGTCCGGATGGACCGTAGCTTCCTGCCTGAGGGGAGTGGCCTCCTGCCTGAGGGGAGTGGCCTCCTGCCTGAGGGGAGTGGCTGTGATCTGACCTGCTCGTCCCAGAGCCCTGGAGACATACAGGTCCTGCAGAGATGGAAGTCTGCAGCCGATCACCTTCTCAGCAGAGGCACAATGCGCTGTAGTCTCTGTTTGTCCCTGGCTGTGGCTCCAGTGTACCACACGGTGATGGAGGAGGTGAGGATGGACTCAATGATGGCCGTGTAGAACTGCACCATCATCTGCACTGGCAGCTTGGCTTTCCTCTGGAAGGAAGTACAAGACTTTCTGTGACGAGTTGGGAGCATGTTTCTCCCTGTGTCTGGGTGGGTTTCCCCCATCAACCCAAAACATGTACAGTAAATAAAATCCTTACCAAGCTAAGACAAAGATCTGTAGATGGGTCCCTGGCCTTGAAGGATGGGTCAAACGCAGAGGATAAATTTCCCCACTGGTGCAATAAAGTGTACCTTAACCTCAAGTAAATATAAAGCAGAACAATACATTGAACATTTTATAGTAACTACATTGCAGAAATATTTGGTTTGTCCACTCCAGTTGTCTGCAACTTTTACAATAAAGTTTTCCTCTTTACGCTTCCATAAATTAGCTGGTGCTGTCTGGTCAGTGTGAGTGGCGGAGCGGAGCCACGTTTTAAACGATGGCGTTAGGGTTATGAGCCCTCAGACACTCGACATGCTGATGTGACTAAACATGTGTGCAACTTACAAACAGTTATTCATCTCACTGCAGGTTTTTACATTTAGTGTTTAAAGTCCTTGCACAAAGTTTCGGTGTGGACTTTTAGATATGGTGGAGAAAATAAAGAGGAAAGAATGAAAACAGCCAGGGTTTTCTGTTCTGTATGATCATGCAGGGTTACGACTCAAGTTATTTTGGTTGAGGTTGTTGAGTTAATTCATTTTTTTTCACATTTATTTGTATTCACAAATGCAACATGCAGCAAACATGATAATATATGACAAAATATGCTGAGGAAATACCTTTTGGAATGCGGAAAAAATAATGTGAAATGGAAACAACAATTGCAAGAAAAAAAACAAGCAGACCAAGAAAACCTGAAATCATCCACACCGGACGACTGCAAAAGACAAAATCACATCATGGAATAGAATAATGCCAGGGTCATCTGTGCTGAAAGCAACAAACACCACTGCTGGATCAGAGATCTACAAAATAGGTCCAAGGAGCATAGACGGAGACGAGGGAGCCTACAGCTTGTCACACACCTGGGCTTTGGTCCTGGAGATCACATCACAGACACTTCTGAGGACCAATACAGAATGAAGCTGAAACATGTGAAGCAGCTGAACAATGCTCCTGTCTGATGATGAGATGTGAATGAAAGAAAACTCCAGACATGTTTTTGATACAGCATGGTTAAATCCTCAGTAGGTTTGATTTAGCTAAACCTTAAAAGTTAATTCTATAGACCTAAAACCAATAAAACAATGACATTTCTGTCTTGACTCTCTGGGTTCATATCTCTGTGAGTCACTGGAGGCAGAGTAAATCCTATTCTTGGATGTGTCTTAATTGTACTGAGTCCCACACATTTATCATGAGGTCATAAATCTGGTTAAGCGAAGGCTGTGAATGATGGTTTGGAGTTCTTGTGTCTGCACTGTTCACTGCTCCCCGATGCTCCTGGAGAGGACAGGGCTGGGATAGTACTCTGCTCTACCCAAGGCTCCATTGGGCTCACTCTGGTGGGAAGGTTCTCAGACTGGGGCACGGGCCTCATGCTGGGCCTGTCTGTGAGCAGCTCTTTATGGACACTGTACAAATGGACTCAAGCTAGCAGTCCTGGCTCTGGTGCCTCCAATGCATTGTTGTGTCATTCAAAAACAACCTATGGTATGATGGGATGGAACATAAAATGGCACTATTAGATTTGACCAAACCAAAAATGTCCATACCCAATGTGATGCATTTCTTTTAAAAAAATTGTCTAATGTCTGGACAGAAATTAAATGTACATAAAATTGAAATTCACTAGCAAGGACCACAACCCCAGCTACGGTGTTTATTGGCATGCAGAAAACATGAACAACATAAATGTACAGAAATGCCGTTTTGGGGCTTCTGGTGATGAGGACTGTAGGCTCCTGGGCCTCGATACCCCAATCTAGGAGATAAATTAGAATAATTAAAAGAGGGTGGGAGGGAGGGGCTGATGTTTATGACCTGAATGCTTAAATATTGTAGCCACAGGAAAGGGCGTGAAAGGGGTGTGGTCCTGCTCCCGAACTTAGGATAACAAACTTGTCTTTATTTATCTCATTCTGGCAACCACCTCTGACCTTTAGAAAAACCTATTCATTTCAATAGCAAACAAAATCTCCTAGATATTTAGATGTGGTCCTCCATAAAGACTTATCTAAAATGTTAGAGAAAAATGTTACCTTCTTTTTATTACTATAAAAAATATCTTGAAAAATGGAACCTTATCTCCTACTGCAGTCTAAGTCAAAGGATTGAAACTATAAAAATTAATGTTTTTCCCAGATTTCTCCATCTGTTCCAGATTCTTTCCATTTCCATCACCAGCCGGCTGTTCGATGAGTGGAATAAAACAGTCTCAAGATTTGTAAGGCAAGGAAAAACCTCATATTCAGTTTTAAAACTCTGAAATCTCAACAAAAAAAAAGATTCTCAAAAGAAAAAAGAAAAACTTTCTCTGCTGGTGTGACCCAGAATGTTAAGCTCAATGGAAAAATATTGACATGAATTTTTGACTTGGAGAAACAGGATATAGGTATTTACAGATAAGAGTTATTACAACCAAGACATTCAACTAAGCAATGACCACCGTAACACTCTGACTAAAGTATTTATTAAAGCTTATGAATAATAATATGAAAAAACTTTCAAGGATATTCCTATCTAAATTATAGAAATGTGTTATCAATTTGCACAGCCACACTACAAATTACATTAACAATGAATGGGAAAGAGAGGTCAATTTTATTTTGACTGATGAAAATAGGGGAAATAATGGTTAAAAATTTTTTATCTCAGCGGAAAACCACAAAATCACATGTTTGGAGTGAAAAATGGGTAAAACACCATGTCAAACCGCTCACCATTCACAAGGAAATTCCAACTGCAGCCAGGAGGTAAACCATTATCATGTGTTTGGGACTGTGCTGTTGATCATCTTCCCATTCAAAATCCTGCTCATTCCCTCATGGTCTGGCCACATAGTTGTTTTTTCCCCCTGACACTGACTCGGGGAAACCTGGTGCGGACGCCACGCAAGGGGGCGTGTTGGAAAAACATTTCACAGTGCGACCCTTGTGAACTCGTCAAGCGTAAACCGAGTTTAAGGCTCTTAATCTGTGTTTACAAATGTTTATGTGGGAAAATAAGTCATTAACACATGAATAGGCCTGCTACAAACAAAGTGATTTACTAAGAAAACGAATATAAAATCAGGCCAGTCAAAGGAACATATTTTAGTAGAGCTTGGGAAGATTTAAAAATAGGTCTTACGATCTTAAACCTGACGTCAGTCGTCACTAGTGGCCAGTCCATTGGAACTGCAGCGAAACAGTCCTCCACAGTCCAGAAAGCATCAATAACTCTTTGTGTTTGGCTTGGTTCACTAAGGTTGGACTTTTTTTAGACCATGAACTTTTTCTCTGTTGAAAATCCTTCAGTTTCCTTCAAAAGTGCTTTATAATCATAAGCTTTGACTCGCTCTGTTTCGTGCTGCACCGCTCCAGACAACTCTCGCTCTGATTGGTCAGAGCAGTCACATGGGAGAAGCGCACCACTGCACTGTGGCTGGCCTGGCAACTCTTTGTCATACCGGACAGTTCCGAGTACTCACGTGAGCCAGCTGATTTACACAAGTGTTAGAGCTTTAAGTGAAATCTGCTGTTCTTGCAACTACATGGCGTTTTAGCAGCATTCTCCATTGTTCCTAATAATGTTTCTTTATAGTTGAGCAGAACACACACACAACAGTTTAGATTGTCATTACACATAACATCAGCTTTTAGAACCAGAGCTTAAACAACTTTGCATCTAATACAATGATGGTGCAATCATTAGCTGCTCTAAAGGCTGAGCTAAAGGCCTCTGAATGAGCCTGTTCCGACAAGTTCCTCTTGCAGTCTAAATGTGAGTGTATAATCACTGTCCTTTGTTCTGGTCTTGAACTTGGGTCCAAGTTAAAATAAGAAATACAAAAGCTCATTTAAATCTAAACCTACCTTCTGTATGATCTGGTTATAAAGAGAACTGGATCAGCAACAGTCTGAATTTGGATCTTGAGATATTGTTTTTTCTTAACCTTTAAAACTGAAATTACAGAAGAAACATGACCTTTCCAACAATATGCTTTAATCAGCCATTTAGGCAATTAAGCCTTCAATCACATTGTAAAACTTATGCATATAAAAGTAAGGCAATTTGTGTGAGGCCGTCAAAGATTCAAGCTGCCAGTGCATTGTGGGTTGAAGCAGTTTAAACAGGCACAAACAATAGCTGCAAGTGCCAAAGTGGAAAGGTGAAGTTAAATAGCATTTTAACAGGACTAAAGACTCAAAAGAGTCAGTTCAGCATAATGCAGTATAGACATTGTATTATTCTAATGTATTTTGAAGATTAATGACGCTGAATCAAGTTTGACCTCACCTTAGTGGCAGAATAATGGAAATTTGAAACCACAGTACTTATAACTCCACTTATAATCGATCCAAACACCATTTGCACATGTCATAAACAGATGAAACAGTGACAGAAGCACAGATTCAAATAAACATATTTCCCTATACAAATGGGAGGCCTGTGTGCTATTGTGGTTTGCAAAGTCACTTCTACAGCATCATAATCATTTCAATGGATTGAGATGTAGTCCAGTGATGGAAAAAGTTCTAACTATTGTTACTCGAGTAAAAGAACAGATGCAGCAGCCAATAAACTTGACCTCTTATCATTGGCCTAATTTGGTGAATAAACAAATAGCTGGACTCTTTGTGAAGCTGAGACTCTGCAGTCTTGGCCTCTGATTAATTAATAATATTAATTATAAGTGTTACACAAAGGACAATCAGATTTAAAATCCCACCAATATTTTGTGTGGTAAATATAAAGAGGAGGCGGGAGAAATGGGCTGAGACTCTGTAGATTGGGCTTTTTGGGTCTTGATAATTCCCTTTTAGAAGCTCAAGCCAGTTTAACTAAAATGAGATTTAGGGACAAAAAAGATCCAGGTTTAATACCTTTATAATATATAATATAAGCCTTGTAGGCTTTATTGAATTTCAGACTTGTTTTTTTATTTGTGGATTTGTAGCACAAACTGACCCTAAGTCATCCCAGAATGGTTGATTTGACTGAAAATAAGTGGGTTATAGAGTTGTTTTTATGTTTCAAATGCCTTGGAGCTTGACAGTTTTTCAGATTGGAATTGATTAGAGTCAGACTTGTGTTTTTAAGTCGCACTTTGACATGTTTGGGCTGCACTTCGCGGTCTTAAGCCGAAGTGTCATGTCATGTGTAAGTCATGTGATGTTACTCTGGCGTTTGTGAGATTGTTTTCATACATTTTCATAAACTTCATAAATACAATCTGATTTGATTCTTCTTTTCTACATTTCTTGAACACATTTAACATCTTAATCTCTGCAAAATTTCGGATGTTGAAAGAGAACATTTAACTTAGCTCTTAACTTTTTGTTATCTTTATAGTGAATGTTGAAGGGAAATTCATGGATATCCTGAATGGCTGGTTTCTGGAACAGTTGACAGGTAGAAATAGATTAAGCTATATATAAACTCTTCTCAGTGTGTGTGTGTGCTGTGTGTGTGTGCTGTGTGTGTGTGCTGTGTGTGTGTGTGTGTGTGTGCTGTGTGTGTGTGCTGTGTGTGTGTGCTGTGTGTGTGTGTGCGTGTGTGCTGTGTGTGCTGTGTGTGTGTGTGTGTGTGTGTGCTGTGTGTGTGTGCTGTGTGTGCGTGTGTGTGTGTGCGCTGTGTGTGTGTGTGCGTGTGTGCTGTGTGTGCTGTGTGTGCTGTGTGTGCGTGTGTGTGTGTGTGTGTGCTGTGTGTGTGTGTGTGTGTGTGTGTGCTGTGTGTGTGTGTGTGTGTGCTGTGTGTGCGTGTGTGTGTGCTGTGTGTGCGTGTGTGTGCTGTGTGTGCTGTGTGTGTGTGTGTGCTGTGTGTGTGTGTGCGTGTGTGTGTGTGTGTGTGTGCTGTGTGTGTGTGCTGTGTGTGTGTGCTGTGTGTGCTGTGTGTGCTGTGTGTGCTGTGTGTGTGTGTGTGCGTGTGTGTGTGCTGTGTGTGCTGTGTGTGCTGTGTGTGTGTGTGTGTGCTGTGTGTGTGTGCTGTGTGTGTGTGCTGTGTGTGCTGTGTGTGCGTGTGTGTGTGTGTGTGCTGTGTGTGTGTGCTGTGTGTGCTGTGTGTGCTGTGTGTGCTGTGTGTGCTGTGTGTGCTGTGTGTGCGTGTGTGTGCGTGTGTGTGCTGTGTGTGCGTGTGTGTGTGTGTGTGCTGTGTGTGCGTGTGTGTGTGTGTGTGTTGGTTTTTATCCAGGAAGCTCTCCAAATATCACTGTGCAGAAATATCCATGTTGTTTAATATTCCCTTTCCTCTGTTGATACAGACGTGAGGGAAATATCCATCTCGGGATCCGGACCCTCGGAGGAGCCTTCTGTATTCTGCACAGCTCAGACAATGACGCCGGGCATTTGGGTACAAGAGCTATTTGTAGAGACAGGTCATTTCCACGGCGTTTCGAGGTCTGATCCATGTATAGCACTGTAGTGAAAACAGGCAGTTCATCTTCATATGGACTTGCATCATTTCCTGTCCATGTGAACAACCTTCCATATTTGTTCCTCTTGTTAGTCCTTAACTGCTGCATGTGTTTATTTGAGAGCATGATCCCAAACACAACAAGTATATTTATAGTCAGAGGACATCCAGGATATTTGTGCTTGAGGAGGAGCATTAGTTTAAATATTATGGAGAACTAGTGGAAAGAAAGAAAGTCAACACCTTATGACATCATTTGGTGAAGTGGATTTGAACTGTTGAGGAGACATTCAATAAGGGCTTTGCAACTAAATTCTCTTTTAAATGGTCCGGGAAATACTTACCAAAAAAATACCAAAAAAATATGTTCTTTAGGTGCCTTGGCTTTAAACATCCACGTCAAAGATACAAAGTATGGGTACGTACGACTTCACCCTTCACGGACAGCAAGATGTTTTATCATTAGGGTTAAAAGATAATATGATCTAAACTTAATAATCACCATAATCATCCTGCTCCTTTGTCCAGGTAGAGCAGGCATGTCCAAACTAAGGCCAGGGGGCCAAATGCGGCCCGCAGACCATTTTTTGTTGGCCCTCCGGCTTCCTGCTAAGTTGGTCCAAACAACCAAAAGTAGCACTTTTTACTGTAAAATTGGAAGAATTCAAGCGTTTTTATGTGATAACAAGTATTATTAATGTCCCAAGTATTATTAAGGTGTGGATGCTCATCGAACAATGCCAAATGCAAAATGTTTAACTCACTTTCAATTTCAACATTGTCGGGTTGTTTGTGGCCCTCTGCTCCATATAAGTTTCAAAATGTGGCCCTCGGTGAAAAATGTTTGGACACCCCTGATAGAGTCTGCACAAAGATGCAGCCATTTGTCCAAAATGTAAATGCACAGTAAACATTACACTAAGTACAACTGGACACAACTCTAGGCTGTTTGTCATGTTTTTTTTAAAGATATTCTTTTATGAGGTGAGGTGTCATGGGTTATAGCTCTGTTTTAGTTGCTGTGGCAGAGCTGAGGCCAAACAAAACAGAACCATGCAATCAGATTTGTTTTTTTTATTGACGCATGAGAAACAAAGGAGCGCATTGGTACGAACAAATCAAACTTCTCTCGCCTCAGATTGACATCGTTTTGTGCGTCGCTCATTGATTCTGTAAGTTAGACAGTAGCGTGCAGTGACTTTCATAGAGAACAGAATTGGGGGGCTCAATATTTAGTGGATAACATAAAAACAACCCTCATTAAAATAAATATTCAGAGGGTTATAGTGGTCATTGTTGCTTTGTGTACTTTCTTGGTTGTAGGAATTTTCCTTTTTCAAGCCACTGGAACTAAGCATTCACATACTTAAGCGCGTCAGTGGTTGGAAGAGACAGTTCAGCCGGCTTAGAACAATGAAGACCATTTTGATCCCTCCACCTCTTCCTTGCACATTTCTTTACACATAAAATCCAGCCTTAACATGCACATTACTTTAGTTCCCCCATAGGCATCTTCTCCACTTGGTTTCCTTCCAGCAGCCGTTACCCTCCACACGGAGCACACACGCTGACGGCTGATCCTGTTAGCGCTGCGACAATGGACCGCTCCAACCACAACCCCAGGCGACTTCAGCCTACCTCCAAGATCAGCAAACAAGGATGCAAAACGGCATGCTACGATGGTTCAGAGGCTTTTGCATGAGTAGTCTAAAGTTAGCTCCAAGTGGCTTCAAATGACCTCAGAAAATACATGTTTTAATGATAATAACTGCTTAGTTAAAGTTGGTACAGGTTGGATTATTGGGTTACTTTCAGTCTTTTCTTGGTGAAGATTTAACCCAGCGAAGTTGCAGGTCTGATTTAGTTACGGAAAGTCATTTTCAATTAGTGGAATATTTTAATAATTGTCAACTAATTAAGTAATCAAATAATCATTTAAGAACCATACACAAGCTTCAAAGATGGCCTTCTGTCCTATATTCCTGTTATGAGTCGATGGAGGAAAAAATCAAAAATAGAGAGCCATCAATATAGGGAAAAGATTTGATTTACTGATTTCCAACATTGCCCAGCAGAGTTTGATATAAAAATGTTAAGTTTTGAGCACAAACTGTAATTGTATGTTTAATAAAAATGCATAGACACGTTTAACGCCATACGAGGAACAAAAAAAAAGTAGGTAAGTAGATAAATATGTTTGTGAAGGAAAAAGAAAAGTTAACTTTGCTAAAGCTGTCACTTGATTCATTATGTGATCGGTTTAATACATTTAATTGCTGCACTTTACATTTTTACAGGGCCCATGTCATCAGTGTAAGCCTTTAAAAACACGAGCGGCCCTTCTAATGCGTGTCCCGGTCCGGTTAGCTCGCTGTGCCTGTCTGAGGGTGACAGGTAAATGACCGCTCAAAGTGCTGATGCCGTCACTGCCTTGTCATAAGCAGCAGTAACATCAAACATGCATATTTATGAGTTAGTATGAACACTCGCCTTACGTCATGCTCTGCCCCTCACGCCCTGATGGAGCATGGAGCACTCAAGCAGGACGTGGAAATGCCAGCGCCAGCCTCTATCAAATGCAACCTCCAGGGGCCAAATAAACCCAGTCTAACTTAGTTGAAATTGGACTGTGTATTTTTTTGTGAAATCAAACTGCTTGTGTTTTACTGACAGGGGCCGACAGCTTTCACCAAGGGCCGATTTGGAAGGTTTTCACAGCATTTAACTGCTCAAAGCACCTAAAAGTTAGCCAGCTCCTCTATAGCAGACATCACGCTGAGAGGTCAGAGGTCAGAACTGATCAAATGATGCACCTTTCTGTCATCACGTGGTGGGCGGGGCAAGTCCGCATTAAGGAAGTAGCCAACTGCGGAAGAATTATACTTATATTATTTATATATTTATATTTATTATACTTATATATTATTTTTTTTGCATCATGCTCCACATTGAAATCAATATCTTCAATCTTCATCTTACATTCATCTTCCAGGTCTGTTCTTATTCTTTTACCATCGAGGAGAGGAGTTGAGGAGTTCTTGGGTCCTTTAAAGTGCACATTTCAGTTTTTCATTTTTGTTTTAGGGATGGTAACTATTAGTACTAAACCAATCAGAATCAGAATCAGAATCAGAATCAGAAAGGTTTATTGCCATTGTCATTGAACAGAATTCACAAACATGGGAACTTGCTTTGGTGATTTGGTGCAACATAAAACAATTGTAAAACAACCTGTATAAGTCACAAATTACTGTTGAATTTACATATGTAGTGCAGAAAGTGAACAGTGCAGTGAGTGATTAAACTATTGTTAAAGTGACAATTAGGTGGAAGTTTGTGAAAAATGTTGATATCCAAATAAGGTTCAAGATCCAAAATCCAACAAAATGTCGACAAAATGAAGCAAGAATATGTGACATTTTTTCCAATTTGCCATTTCCACACATAACATGGCTCATTTTGTATGTGAATCCATTACATTATGGAAAAGTGCGCGATACATAATTTTCTGACATAAGTAAGTAAACTACAAAAGACGTTTTAAAATGATATCCTACATTTAAAGCAGAACTATAGTAACTTCAGCGATAGAGCTCCCCCTATAGGTTCCTTGTTAAAATACACTCCATGATTCAGTCGTCCAGGTCGTGTCCATCGCAAACAAAATCAGAAGTCTGTAAACGGTACAACTCACTTTAAAAAACTTTGACCGGTGTTTTCTTAAATACCATTTTTGTTACACGGACTTCAAACCGTTGCAGCGTTGACGTCATTGGCCCATTTTCTCACACCGCATTCATCTTGCCACCGACCTCCTCTCTGAACTCTGCGCGGCTTCTGTTGTTTCACTCGTTGGCGGTGATGAGATTTGACGTACGTGTTGAGGCAGCAAAGACAGCAGCTAGCCTATGCCGTTAGCTCATCACTCACCCTCACCTGTCACACTTCGACCTGTGATTAGCGCGCGATGAGTTCCGACACGCTGACGACTGACACGGGGCGACATCAGCCAAAAAGTTAATGCTACAGGAATGGAAGAGGGCGTGGTCTTCATTGTACGCCGGGACTGTTCTGCGTCGGTAACTGCACGGTATTAAGTAAAGGATTAAAATATTGGCAGCGACGGTGAGGAGAGAAGTTATTTTGAGTGCGTTGTTTGTTATTGCAGTTGTCAGTCAAAAGTGTGAGATCAGAGATGTAAATAATGACGGAAAACAAGTCCTAGATTATAGTGGAATAGGAGCTGGTGGTGACTCACGGAGGGATTTGTTTGGGTGAAAAAGTGAGGCTAGACACACCCTTTAATGTGCTAAATGCAAACATAATTAAGAGTAAATGAATACTTGAGGAAGCGCTACAAAGTGGAACTGAAGTAAACACGTCGGAATGATTTGTCGCGGCTTTTATTTTGAAATCTCGCGTTTCTCATTCTGGGACAATTTAGTAAAGACATACAATAAATATGTACTAGGTTAAATTATATTAGGCTAAAGGGGCTGATGGGAGAGTAGAGTAAACTGTATAGAAACATGTTTGAAAGGACACATATTATACTATTCTACCTTTACTGAAAGCTCTTGTATTTGCTGTCACGCTATCGTAAGCGTGCAGTTGAACGTGATTTGATGTCCGAAATTCTCAGAACACGGATTTATGTATGAACTTTAAAATAATGGAGAAAATCTTGGAGCTCTGCCTATGATGTCACAAAACTTGTCACAAAAATTTGAAACTGAGTGCTTTCTGAGGCTCAGAGGAAGAGGACTTACTAAACAACAAGCGTGAATGAAGCTAAATTCAACTCCAGGTATGTTTTTGACGAAGGAAATGTTAAGCTAAATAATATAAATGAGTGTGAAATATTTAGTTTTTATTCAATCCTGCTAAATTACTATAAATATAATGTATATCCAAAAATAATAAAACTACAACAGTAAAACGTCTGCTGCTAAATTTGGTGGTTCTTGCTTTATTATGTCTGGATGTCACACAATCTTCATAATTTCATAATTATAATGAACTAACTATATTCTGAAAAGCATTGCTACAGTTTTTAATCAATAAAATGCTCAATACAGTGTTTTTGATTGAACGAATCCTTTCAGCAGGTTAAAGGAGACACACCAGCTTCTTCTTTATAACCACATTATAACACTTTCACCTCATGATTTGCTGTATCGTTCTATTTTGAATAATAAGTATCGACCTGCATCAATTCTCAGATATTTCCTACGATCGAGTGCAACCATTTCCCCAGCCTGGTTCTTGTGAGTCAGAAGCTTAACCCGAGGAAGTGTGCGCGCTGATGGGGGGAAGTCGGAGGTGTTCTGGGGGGCTCCGCTGGGAGGAAGAGGCAGAGGCGTGCGGGGCCGAGCGTCCAGAGCAGCTCACGGGGGACCGCAGAGGATCTCACACCGCTGACGGACAATGGTTCAGGCCCAAGCCAGAGTTTATCCACATTATTAACAACTCCACCTCTCGGGCCAAGAGCAACAGAGCAGGAGGTCTAAAGGATACAATACCAGCAGTGGCATGACTTTTTTACTGATTATATTCCACTACAGTAATGGAGAGCCTGAGGAGACACTGTGCATGAAGTGTCTTGCCCAGGGTCACAACCACAGAAGGCACCATGAGCGGATTGATATAAAAGATCATTATAATTCATAATTATCATTGATATTCTTGTGCAAAAATATCAATTCCATCAACAAGTCCAGTCTTTCATTCAAATTTGGGTCAAGTTTTGGATCAAAGCGTTGACATTTTATTGATGTGTGAGATAGTGGGACTGGTTTGACTAAATGAGTGACTGGGTGAGTGATTGTATTAATATACTTGAAATGTATACTGTACTTTTATTGTATTTTATTGGCAGGTCAGTGTTTTATGCAGTACTCTGTCCCTGATAAATACACTAATAATAAATTAGTTCAGTAAAGATGATGACGCCAATATAACATTATTTATAGTATCCAAGGAATTTTGATACACAACTGACTGGATATTGCAATACTATAACTTGGTATCTTGAAAAAAAGAAAAATAACGGGTTGGATAATTTCATGAATTATGTTTTAAATATGCAAAATTTGAATCCTGAGTGTACTGTGTATTTTAAAGTAAAACATGCAAATAATAGTAATGTCAACTTTCCAAAAAAGTGTATAAGTTGATAATTCTGCACTTTTCATATGTGTCTGATAATTTAACCTCAACTAACATGTTTAAAGACTTTGAAAACTCCAAAAAAGAATATCACCCTATCACTAGACACAGTTATTGTTTGAACTGTTTTAATGTTTTTCTTGATCAGTTATAGAAAATGTGGAAAACTTCAATAAAATGGAAATAGATGTAAAATCAAAGTCTATACCCATTGACTTGTATATTGCGTTAAGAATGTAACATATTCCATCTTTTCATACATTCTGCCTCAAAGTCCTGGTCCTGCCTTGAACTTTGGGTGAAAGTGGTCGGCTAATGTGCGGACTCCTCTGAAAGATACTTCCTCTCCGTAATGAATTTCAAAAATGTGTTTCCTTCTCCTGGTCCCGTGTGTCCAGCCTCAGCTGGGCCGTGGTTACCGCGCTCACCGCAGCAGGCCGAGCCGAGTACTCAGATACAGTTTTACATGGGCTTGCAGTTCTCAGAGAATGTCTAGTTTTGTCAAGTTCCACCTTCAATAAATCATAAATGAACTAAGACTAAATCAGGACATGAAACAAAGACCTCTAAACACGTTGGAGGTAAAAATAATAAAAAAGGTTCTAAAACATCAGGTCTAAATCAGGACTACACATACAATTGTAACGATAATGACCTGGATTTGTACATTTTTGTAGTTTTACTAAGACAAATTCAAAGAACGTTACATCAAGAAAGCTCAAAAATGTTGGACTGTTGTTTCAAAGTAAAGAATTTGTAGAAAAAGTTTCAAAGATTCATCTGATTTTTGAAATATTGTCCGGATGACGACCTTTGGAACCTTTTATATTAAGATATTATGATGGTGACATTTTTGTATTTTTAAGCCATATTTTCTTCATTCATCATCAAAAACACTCAGGTTTTGTTTCATTCTACAAATTTCGGCCATTCTCAGTAACAAAACTCAAACCGCCTTGTGATGTCATTCGGTGGTAAACTAGAAATACTGTTTTAGTGCAGCATGTCCTTCTTCTGTCTCACTCTCATTTCACAAAGCATTGTCCTGTCCAATAACGCTTACGGGCCAAACAAATATACAGTACCTACTTTCTGTTTTGCTTTCACTTCACAGCTAATTAACTTCACCGACAACACCTATAGTTTTATTGTTCTTTCGCTCCTCACTACAATATGCTCAAGATGGTGGCGCCAAAGACCTTTAGCGCAAAAGCTTGAAATCAGTTGCAGGAACGCACCCGAACAGTTGCACGATCCTGCTCGCTGTAATGGCAGAAAATGGGTCATGTCATGTCATTCTAATGTTGTTGTAGGCCATGACATGTCACGGAATTAATATCTGTGTTGTTCTCCTGTGTGCAGATGGGATAAGAATATGGGGTCCTGATTATACTGAATATCTACTGTCCGGCGCCTCTTAATCATCAATTAATGCGTCAGGACCGGATTCCACCTTTTGAGAGAGACCGAGAGACTCTGTTTCTGCTTCAAGTTATTGCCTGGTTACTCTTTACTTGATCATTGTTTACAGGAAACTGCCGTAACATCGCCAAGTTCAGCCCTGATTACGAAACATCGCCGCCCGCTCCACGATGGACTGGAGATCGTTCGTCGCCATCGGACTGATGCTGTAAATCTTCTCTGTAAAGTCAGTTCACTTGTAAAACTGTACATCCACACAACATATTTACAAGTTAGAATCTTCTCCGTGGACTTAGCTGATAATAAAATAGTGACTCATATTGAACAATCGCAACTGTTTCTTCTGCTGCTCGGTTGCTTGTCTGTGATGAAAAACGTATTCAGATTTGAAGACGTACGTAATTGAACGCACGTGAAGAATCTGCAGTAGAAAGTTGGGTCGGCGACTTAACAGTTCAAACACGACTTACCCGGGTCTGAAACTAGAGTATCAGCTCCAGCCGAGCCGGAGCAGTCTCGCTTCGTCGGGACTGACACAGAGGTTCCAGACAATCCCTGTCAACAGCTGGATGCTTTTGTTCAAGGTCTGCGCTCAGCAATGCAACCCAGAAGGCACAACTCTTATATTTTTAATGCTCTGTTCCGCTTAGCCTCAGCAAAAGTCAACCGACATCCTCCACCTCGACCCGTACGAGCGCCGGTGTAGGTCAACCTGTCAGAAATGTTGAATTGACCTCAAAACAAGAAAGATTCCGTGGCATTTTGAAAGTAGCCTTGGAGTTCTCCGTCTTTCAAAGAACTGTCACGGCAGACGGATGTTTCTCCTTGCAGGTGCGAGGTGATTGACGCCTGCTTTGGAATGTTGCAAAAGGCGAGAACAGTTTTTTATATATTTTTGAACAGTCGCGCGTCAAGCTTGCTCACACAAATCCGCGCTAATCGTAGCCCCTGGTAAGCTCCACCTGACAGCTGCTGAGGAATCGTTGACATGTTTTCCGGAAAGGAGCATGCCCAACACATTATTTTGGCCCTTAAGCTCATTGAGAGTATTAGGGGGAGCGCTGAAAGGATTTTGATTGTGTGTAAAAAGTGTTTGAAAAAGGCATAGCAAACATTTTGAACCCTGCCCACGGAGCGGAAACAATAGAAGGAGCACGGCGTTCCGGGTTTAATCGAGCGGAATAAACAGAGTTGTCTCGGCCAGTGGGGAGATGAACACTGGGGAAAGGTTCCAAAAGGTTTGACCCAAATATTGCTTTGAATAAGGCGAGTAATCAATCTCATCGTTTCATCAATGCTAAACCATTTTAAGGCAAGACACAGATGTTTTCATACTTCATTGAATCAGCCTCAGCCGTAGATTTCTCTGGGACATTGTAACTTCAAAAGCACTTTTCTCGCACAAAGACATCAAGGTCAGATCTTTCAACAATTTCATTTCCAGTAATATATAGTTTACTCCAATAGTATCTAAAAGTCCTAAATCCCCTTTGTTGTTGATGTTTATTTGTATCTAATATGTTAAGAGAGTAAAGTAAGACATGTGAACTTAAATCTGTCAATTTTCAGATTGATAATATCAATCTGAAAATATTATACATTATACATGTGCAATTTTGGCATATTTTTTATCTATTTAATAAAGTAAGTCATGTAAACTCATTGCGGTGAATGTTTAAGATGTCACATGGGGACTGCTGCAGTTTAAAAGGAAATAGTTATGTTTTTCATGATTTTAAGCCAGTAAAAGTCATGCACAGCCTTTATGAAATTAAAAGCACAAGCTTTAGTGTGTATGACTGTTCCTGACAAGTTTAACCCAAGCGACAATGAAGGATGGGTCAAAAGCAGAAGAATATAAAATGTACCTTAACTTGATCTTACCTTATGTGGAGTTCAAGGCAGAAATAAGCAATATAAACCGTAAAAACACTAGATATGTAGTTGTTTGACCCGTCAGGCCTTTTGATATAGAGCCATTGATGGGTAAATAGGTTTAACGTATAGGCTATAGTAGGATATCTTATTCTGCTCCCTTTGTCATCATGGGTGGAGACTTGGCTATGTCAGATGCCCTTCCTGTCCAAACTAGTCTGGTTTCTGTGAATGGAGAGAACAGTGTGAGTAACGTGACATTGCCTCATGTGGAACACACTCCAAATTGGCACAGCCTTCATTAAACCTGTTTATTTCGTTGAAACGTGTTAAGTAGTGCTCAGCTTAAATGGAGTTATGTCAATATTTGTCTAATTCACTGAGTTTAATCCGAGAAAGAGAAACACAAGTGATCGTTTTAGCTCATTATCATCAAAGTCAGCCACATCACAGCTTCATTTTCAATTTATATTTTGTTTACAGACTTCGAGCAAGTATTGTGTACGTTTTTTATATTCCAAGTGTAAATTTTGTCCAAAATAATAATAAATTAGGCTTTTATAAATATAGTAACTAAAGAATAAGTAAAATGCTTTTATAGATTTGTTTATTTATTTTTTATTTATAATTTACTTTATTTCTTTTTGTAACTGGGGGCACAATTTCTCTCTCTCAATAAAATGTAGGCAAAAAGGATTACAGCAAAAACAGAATATTCTTTGTCAGCACTTGAGGTCTGTATAGCCGTGCCTCAGGAAATCCTCTCCCCGAACGGAAAGATTGGCCTATTTTTCCCTTCTTTTCCTGTTCTGCTCATCATTTGAACACTTCTGAACATTTGAACACTTCTGAAGCACAAGCATCCATAACAGGATTAGAACGTGAGGTAAAAGTCAGCCCCTCGACAACTATTTATAGACCTCGCATGAACGGCAAAAACTACAGCCTCTTCAAAACGTTCACGTCCATTTGACTGCGGAAGTGTAACTCATCACTGCCCGTGTGTATGTTTGAGGATGATGGGGGAAACCGGACCACCCAGACCGCAAGGAGATCGTGCAAATCCAAAAACAGCTCACACAGCGTTGCAGTTGACTTTGTTGTAGATAACTTGACTCCTTAACCAAATAGTATCTCGTCCAGCATTACTTTGTATTATGTTTCATTTGAAAATAGGCAGTGAATTCAGTAATAATGTGATATGTCCATGGTTTTATATTCAGTGTATTTCTCACAAACATCTCCAGGGACGTTCTTTGATAGTATAATAAAGAGGGAAATCATTCAGATATTGCAGATTTAGCTACTGTATATAATATTATGAGGATATTTCTCCTTCTCTTCCTCCTGTCACAGCTCTTCTCCGTCCCCTTATCCCCGCTGACCCTCGCTCCATCTGCCACTCTCACTCGGACTAAATCAATATGGAGTCCATTTGCCATATCATACAGTAGGTCTGGAGCTCCGGAAGGTAATGACGCGATGATAACCCCAGGGCGAGGCGCTCGGGGCTGGGTTATGCTCGGATCGATAGCCCTGGTACAGCGTGACGGCCTGGGACTTCAATGACACTAAGGGAAAACCAAAGATTCTGTTCTGACATGGAGGTAATGATTTAAGTGGATTTGAGGAAAGGAAGACTGAGATTACAACTGGTCCAGTCACCTAGTTTTCTAATTTATTGATTTGAGTCTTGTTTTAAACTTTATTCTGTACAACTTCATTGTAAATACACATTTTTCTGGTAACACTTTAAAATAAGGTTCCTTCGTGAGCACTTTATTAGGCTTTATAAAGCACTAGTTGTTCATAAGCATTTCCATAATTACTGGCATAATTAGATGCGTATAAATGTTATAAAAAAGCTATACATTATTATTAAACTGCTACATTTTTCTAGAAAATGTTAAATTTTTTTTAGAGATTATGGCTTTGGGACAAGTTATCTAACCAGGTCTCGGCAGAACTATGATGTGAAAAAAAAGACCCAATAACCAAATTGTAAATGCCTTAGTACCAACAAATAACAAGTGCTTATAAATAGTTTGATAAGGGACTTTACTTCAAAGCGCTTTACCAATTTCTTGTATCAAATTTTTTGCAGTAGTTAAGATTCTTTCACTTAATTGTATGTAATAACTATAGAAGAACATGTATGAAGGGGAATAACATTTTAAGATAAAACAAAGTATGAGGTCTGCAAAAAGGTATAATAAAAATGTCAGATGGGCTTTGATACGTTTCATAAGTAAGATGTTTTGCCTTTTAGATGGAGATGAGCCTCTTTTGCTGTGCGTCAACACGTCTTTGTATGTGTTGGCCTTCAGAGTTGTATTTAGATTGAAACATGCCTAAGGCTCGGATACTGTCTGCTTTCACCTATCCCCTAACCCCGCCCACATCTCTGTACTCCAGGGCTACGTTCAGCTGGCATTGCACCAGGAGAACTTAATCTCTCGCTCGGCCAACTCCTTCACAATCTCCTCAAATACCGCTCGATTACAGAACGAACCTTCTGTTTTTGCCTGAATTGATTTGTCACCCCGTATATTGGTTAGATCACGAACTCCTTCCTCAACTGCTTCTTCCACTTCTTCTTTTGTCTTCCATTTCTCTCCACTTTGACTTAGAATTGTCATGTTTATCCCGGAAATATTGCCTGTTGATGCCGTTCAGGTCGCATCTGGAGACCGGAGCGTTGCATTCTAAAAGTACGGATACTTATAGGATTTATTTCCATATACAAGTGGCCTGGGTCAGAATTGAACAAATCGGATGTGTCCTGCTCACACTGTCCTGAAAAAATCTGAGACAGGCCATATATGGGCCAAAAAAATCCAATTCTGACCTGCAGTGTGACCAGGTCATACGAGAACGGGTTAAAACACAACAATGCAAACAATTCAAATCTGCTACTTAAATAATTGGACCCGGTTCTATTATGAATCCATTTAAATCAATATGGAGGTTTACAACTATAGTTTAATGCTAAATATCTGAAAAAGCATCATATGTTTATTCTTTAAGTTCAAAAAGTCATTCAGCTTTTACACAAGCACCAAACATGACACATTTTACACTTCAGAGATACATTTGCCCTCAGTATTACCCATTATTCTAGGTTCATCTGAAGGGTCACGCAGAAGGGTGAATCTTGCCCAGTCCCGGGACGCTACAGTGATCTGCAGCCACAATGACATCACCCTGCTCTCCGCCCCCTTTCCTCGCCGTGGGACACTTCTCTTTGTGTTCCACTTAAAACCAGCCGGCTGCTTCCTACACATGGATCTAATACCCTCATTAATGATATATGACAGCGCAGATCAATGCGAGGGCCCGAGGACGGTGTGCACGTGCTGTCAGTGAGGAGGGAGGAGGGTGTGTGTGGGCTTAATGGGAACATGCTGTTGAACAACTTAGAGACCCCGACCAGAGCTGGATACATTACTTTTGGTGGAGGCAAGGCAGAGATGGAAACACACTCAAAATGCAGTTTATTTATGTGTACTTGTATATTACCAATCATGTGCATTAACGTTTAAGCTTTATTTATTTATTTTATGTTTGTCTCAAGTACATCTTAAGCTTTATCGCACACACATAAATCTTTTCACTGTTGTATGTTTAGAATCAGTAATTTTATTTATATATTTTTCAATTTTTTCAACAAATCAAAAAACAGAATATGACACACGGCGAGAACGAAACTACAAAAGACATTTTTAAAAAAGATGACCGCCATAAATTGTCCAGCATTAATGTCATTTAGTCCAGAGTCTGATAAATTATTCTATTTTCAAATTGAGTCCGAAGGTTATTTTTTTTCCATTTTACAAATGTCAGTTATAATTTGTGTGCAGTTCTTTATTGTTGGTTCAGTTTGGGTCATTTATTTGTTGTTTATTGTCTTATTCTAATGATAATAATGTCCATAATCTTCCTAAACATTCTTAAAGATGTAAAAAAATGTATGTAAATATGTAAAGAATATCCTTATCACTTAATTTTTGCATTGTTTTATATGATTTGAAAATGTGCATCAAAACTCATTCAGGAGTGCCACTTTATAACAACACCTTAATTAGCCTTAAAAATTACCTTAACAAAGTTTTATTCACTATGAACTTATACTTCATCCAGAGCGATAAAGGCTGTGTAACTACTTAAAGGGCGTATGAATTGAGTGAGTAATAATTAATAAGCTTGAATAATTATCAATAAACAAAATGTGTTCATTAAGAATGAAGTCTTTGCTCATGTTTATTACATGTTTATTATTATAACACAATCAATCAAATAAAATATGATAAAAGGTCCATCCCCAAATAATATATAATAAATTCAATGTGTGACACATTTCCTCGTCAGTCGACAGGACAATTACAGATTATACAAAAATGAGACAGATTCCAGTTATTCCAGAATATTGGTTCATTCTGTAGTGATGAAAACCCTCACTCTCTGTCTGCAACAGCGCTGCAACTAATGAATATTTCCATATGCAATTTACGTTGCAATTCAATTAATCAATTAGTTGTTTGGATTGCGAAAGGCTTATGAGTGGACATTTTCTTTATCAACTTTGACCCTGACAAAGCTAAAGCAACAAACCAAAACTACTCTTGATTGGATATACTTGCTTTACAAAATAATGATTTCATCAAAATCACTAAATGCACATGATTTTGGTGTAATCCTTGCTTTGCCTGAACCACTAAACCTCTTCATATCACATGGCATTATCTAAATCAATTAATCTCAGCTAAACATTGTTCATCCCTAGTCTGTTGTACATTCCAATTACTTCAAATTTTACATTATCAGGTGTTTGTCATAACTAGTTGTGAAAAATAGACAATTGTATCTGAAGATTCTAACACAAATGTAAATAAGAAGGACTTAGTCTTTTGTCTGGATCCCCTTATTGTTAATAGTAACCCTTGTAGTAAACCATATATAAGAAATATGGGATTAAAAAACCTGCAGATATAGAGTCTGATATTTGTCTTCTCCACGTGTTAAATATACGGTCGACTATCGCTCCAACGCCCAAATAACATCCCATACCTCGAGATTGAATTCCTGTTTACCGCGCTCCAAGGTTGACTATAGACTTATAACGGCTAAAACCCAAGTACGGCACACTTGACCCTACGACATTCCATTTGCCGACACCCGTAGCCGCGGTGATAGCGTGTAATAAACCGGGCTAGATCAAACTTTGGATTTGATTCCGCGGACCGAGCCATTCCGTCCAACGGCCCTGGCAAGCATTCAACACTTTATTCCCTTATTACATTCCTCTCTCTCCCCCAGAATGCCATTTTTATCCACATATCCCGCCAGTGAATCACCATTAAAAGGCCCCATCAAGCTGTCAGGACGCGGGGAACGCGAGGGAGGGGGCGCAGGTGCTCTTCACGGTAAACAAGGATTTGACCGGGAATAATGGAAGTGCGGGGTGTTTTATGCTGTTCAAGACGATTTAAAGGGTTTCGAGTTTGGGCCGTCACAGATTCAGTGTGGGATGTTTCATATGAGGGGGTAAAAAAAAAAAGATAAGAAACAGTCGGGGGTTGAGTGGTAGAACAGCAAATAGGGCTAAGGTCAGAAAAAGTTGGACGGTTGAGATAAGCAAGAAATGGTAGCTTAATGGGAAGCAAATTACATCATATTAATTCTTACACAGTTTAAAACCTTGCTCTGGAATATTTCAATAGGTGAACTGAATCAAATAAAAGTTTTTTTCTAATATTCTGTATTTTGAAAAACTAATATTCCTTACCGAAGGCCTCAAAACTCCTGCCATGAACACTGTGAATGGATACTTTTGGAGCGTAGTCTTAGAAGCAGGAAAGAAACCCATTACCAAACCAACAAGGGGCGGCTCGACACTATAATGAAATATATATATTTTTTGATTCATAAAATTCCATTCAGACTAAATTCGAAAAAGGACAAATGTAATAGATTTTGGACCAAATGGAATGACTCTGCTGGATGTTTATATGTAAAACATTTTGTTTGCTTCCTCTCTCTCTGTTTTGTTCCTCTTCTTTGTTCCTTTTATGTGGTGATAACATTTAAAAAAAGAAAAAATGTCCTTAGTGTAATCAGGCTTGCCACAGACCTAACTCGTAACAGCCGCCTGCTGCTTTGGCTGGGTTTCACATGTTTTAAAAGATTTTTAAATTCAACCCTTCCAGAAGTGAGGTGTTGGCTGCTGTATCTTTGGTGTGATTAGATCCGGACCAACACTAGATTTAATCAATATTCACCTGGTGTTTTTAAGCTAATATCAGCACTAATCTTTTTTAGTTTTTATTTACATTGCTTTATACCGGTAAATAACAGGTATGACAATGTTCAATTTACCAAAAAAACAAAACAGATATATTTTGTTAAAGTATATATCGCCTACACAAGGGTATTATCATTTGACATTGTGATCTTGCGTCAGGATCAATTAAAATACCATAAATATTATACAAATCCTCTTCATAAATGTTAAAAATGTTAAATACATGCTACATTTCATAACAAATACACTCAAATATGGTGGCGTTTTAGTAACAAATCTTTTATCAAAACAGCCCTGGTTTTTCATCATTTGTGATGTTTTATAGCTAATTGTAAATCTCCCTTTGAAAACCTTAAGCCTTAAGAATGCAGGTGCTCTTTTAACAAACACTGGAAGGGTCGATATCTTCTCATTGTCAGCCAATCACAGCCTACCACTTTTGCCTTTCAACCAATCACAACTCAAGCCAGTCACCGCAGACTTAGCACCAACGTTTGTCGATTAGTTGAAGACTTGGACAAATAAAGCGTAAAAGATTGTTTTTGTATTGTAAGTTTATGCAATGGAAAACTTTGACAATCAGACCCTATAAGCCTGAATGCTTTGTCTGGACACTTCTTAAATGGAGCGTTTTGTGCTCGGATGATCGCTGACAGCATAAAAAGCCTTAGCTTCCTCAGATCTGACAACTTTCCATTCATTATCTCATCTCCATATTTTTTTCTTCAAGCTGCAAAGTGTTTGACTTAACCATCGGAGACACCAGACAATTACCAGCTAGTTTCGTCTCTCCCACAAGGTCATCACGAAGGAATGGAAGTGGCCAAGAAAAACAAATACGCAGCATAGTGTACTTGTCACACGCTCCGCTAGCACATGTGAGGCCTGTCTCCTTCCCTTTTATTCTCAAATAAATTGCCCCAAAGATGTGCTTTAATGTGTCCGGCATACGCTCAAGGAAAAAGGGGCATTTTTCACAATTTGGGAAAGTGCTGTAGAGAGTTTATAGTCTTTATTGTCGTTTTGAGTGACATCAGTGGTCCATTAGGGAATTACGCACATCAAAATGGGCAGTGTTTGGCAAAAAATGGTCTGGAAGAGTTTTTCAACCGTGAAGATAAAACTATAAAGTGAGAGACAATTAGGTAAGTGATGAATAAAATGTGATTGTTGCGGTTTTACACGGAGCGATTTAAACCGTAGGGTGACTTTGACTTTGAATATTGAAAATGTTCAGGGTTGTGATCGTTGGACCAGTTGCATACATTCATTGTCCTTCCAGTAACAGTCAAATTATAGTGATGCCATTGTGCAACAGTATTTGCTTGGTGAAGGTTTAAACTGTTCATGTTGATGCGTCAGAGTGTCAAAAAGTAGCAACGATGGGCCTTTTAAAGCTGCACTGTGGAATTTATCTTTTGAGAGCAACCGCAACCTGCTTTTTTTCCATGGAGATGTTATTGCTTTGCCCAGAATGTTCCAGTTTGGCATTAGACATATCTATCTTGCATTTATTCAAGTGTTTTTATTTATGGATTTCAGCTTCCATTATACAGTATATGTAAAATGTTATGACACTCTAGTACTTAAAATTGAATTGAGTACTGTAATTTGCGCAACACACTTTTTCTCCTTACATTTATATTCAATCATTTGTATGTAGAGTCATTTCTTTACGTCTACTTTTACTTTTCTTATTCAAGCAGCTCTTTGGGTCAAAATGAGATCGCCGTTCGTTTTCAGCAACTAGTTATCATGTGTTTTTACCTCCGAGAAGCAGGAAATGCGCTGTTAGCATACTAGTTGATGTTAGCTTTACCGTAAAGGAAAAAAACTCCTCCCTGGACTCTGAAAGTTCTAAAAAGCACCTATAAATCAATTGTGATATTGATAAGGATTGCCAGGTATAAATTCGGACCGCTCCAAACCGTTCTGCTTTTGTAACTTTTTAGAACCGTGAAAATCAGGATCAGTGGCTTAAATTGTTAATTCCTTCATCAAGTTATAAAAGAATATTTTCCACTTCACCTGCAAACATCACTGAGCCACAGCCAGACAATAACCTGCACAGTACGTTCCTTTAGCCTAGCGTTAGCACAATGTCTTAGTTAGCACCTCGGCGGCCCGTCTCGCTAGCTGGTCTGGTTGTCGTTAGCCGTGATGGCCCACAGCTCAGGCAGGTGGGGCCGGGTGCTTGAGGTTCCGCTGACAGATTTACCAAACTGTAAGAGATATTATCGGAGGGGAATGAAAACAGCACTCTGCAGGTCTGTCAGCCAAGACGGACACATTCAAACACAAAAACACTCCCCCAAACACAGCCGTCAGCTCCCCCTGGGTCGTCACATCTGGCCAGGCTTACCTCGGGCTAAAGGCGAGGGCCGGAGGGGAAAGAGAGAGGAGCTGTCAGGACAGAACAAATAGAAGCTTTGGACCAGAGCAGTAGCTAAACGGAAGGGGTCCGCGAACATGGCTACTACTTTTTGGATTGTCACCACCAGCGTTTCACAAAAAGACCCCACAGAGAAATACGTGGTGGGATTTCCAAAGCTAAACCAGTATCAAGATGGAAGTTTTGTGGTCACCCTAGCACAGATAGTTATTCAGAGGGTAAATGTGTTTTGTATGTATGGTGCTTTATGCTGTACAGTAGAAAAATGATAGCCTATGATAATCCTAACCCTAACCATGACTTGAATTCTAAATGTTACACTTGTTCTCTAGACATGATGGAAAATCAACTTTAAAGGGCTTATAACCATTATATTATTGTTTTTCCTTCTCATTTTTCCACTCAGAGTTGAAAGCAAAGTGATTAATGTTTGAGTCATTTTTATTCTCCTACATTCAAGATACCATTTCTCTCTTTTCTCTGAAAAGTCCTGTTTTCCGTGCCACCCAAAACAATTCCTCCAAGACTGATATTATGCAATTACTTTATATACTTTTCATCAAAATAATTGTATATATATTATTTATGATATACCGGTATATAAGAACTGTACATTTCTGTCAGATAGAGAACTTCGGTGTTATTATTGCAATATATTTTGTATAATTTTGATTGTGGCGTCACAGATTATTGTTTGCCAATATGGCAATATTGGCAAACAATATTGGGAAATGGGAACAAATTGACTGCTTTGAACTGCACTGAAAATGTATTCTCATGAACCATACATTATATATCCCTTGTCATCCAAAATAAAAGCAGAATAAGGCCCTCTATGTCTCCTGTAAAGCTGGAACATGATCTCCCAAACTTTCCGCCTTGAAAGTTCCACAACATCATTTGTCACACGTGATTGCACTGGTCTATCACAGTCTACATACACATACTTAGCTGTAGCCCCCAGCAGTTATGGCTTGCTTTACTTTCAGTCCTGGACTTGAAAGGTCGTGGGGTCAACATGGGGTGACTGCCGGATATTACTTAGGGTCATTTGGTAGGTCTCCTTGCTCTAGTATACTGCACGGCTTATTGCTTTGAAGGCCTGATTGCTGACTAAAATCCCATCGCAGCAAGCTTGCATTACGTCGATTTTTAGGATCATCCAGGAAGGTTCCAGCCCATTAATACATTTGAAACGCCAACTACAGAGCGTACAGTGGGGGCTAGAATTTTGGGGGCTATTTTGAAACAGTAGAACCTTGTATAAAGCCTTTGTATCATCCTTCTACTTTTCCTCGCCGCTGAGATCTGCAGCCAATTTTCTTGCAATTTGGGATAAATTGTTTGTGAAATCCGCATCGATGCCTCCGCTGGGAACCCATTCGCGAAAAACTAGATTAGGTTATGGAGGATTTGGTTGGTGACATCATCTGCTTCCTTTTTAGGGGGGGCTTTCATATAATCAGAATACACTGGCGAAAGAGGACATACTTGGTGCGTACCCCAGTGATCAAAGTTTAGAACGGCGGGATGTGACAGGGATGAGACAGATGTTTGGTGAGGGGGGGCGGGGTCAGTGGGGGGGGCAGTTACTATGGCCTCGTGCTGTTTTACAGAATCTATTTACTCAAGTTTCCAACGTCAAGTTCCAAACGAGTTTATTCATAACATACAAACTGGTAGCTTTAAATTTGACAGAGGTGTTGATAACAGAGTAATACAAAGATTCTGCATTTAATCAAAGTTACATTTGGAACTGTCAACACAATAACAGTTAACTAATAACCATTTGAATTAATATTCAAAGGTAGACAGAAGTATTTATTTTGTATGCATGGATATTTCATGCTTAATAAATTCTCTCAAAGTCATATGTTTTCAGTGATTATAACAGCAACACATGTTTAAATAGATTGGATACTATTATATCTGATATACTTTTAATTGCCTTAATAAAGAATGAACAAAGTCTTAATACACAATGAATAAATAGTTCATAGTTCGGGGTTAGGAGTAGAGATGGTCCTTATGCCGATATCTGATATTTGACTTGTTCCGTGGCCGATAACCGATATTTGTCAATACTGATATGGAGATTTTAACATCCACAGGAAGTCCCACCAGTCTGTCTTGAGTTGAAGAAAAGAACACAAATAATGTTCCACTTTGGTAAACATATTAACAGAATGTATCAATCTGGGATCTAAAATAATCTTTTGCATAATTGTGAAAAACATATAGATATATTTGTACTCGCTAGTCCGTTCAAAAAGACAAAACTGTTGCACGGAGGAGAAACTGGGAATTACACCCGGGCTCACACAGACTGGGATAGCAAATATCAGCTGATGCCGACATTGGTTCATGCTGGTACTGGTACTAGTTAGAGGTTTGGGTGTTAATGAAGCATTTAAGGCTATTGAAAGTGTTGTTGTTATAGTGTTTAATACATTTGGTATAATAACAGTGAAATATGGAATACTGCACCCAAATTTGAGTTGAATATATGCACTTCATATTACAAATAATTCCTTTTCCTTATGATATTATACACAATTTATTCTAACAATTACATTCCCAGGCCCAGTGTTCCCCATAGATTCTCCATCCAAAAAGCTGCAGGTTGGACTAATTATCTGGAAGGTTAACTACTCTTCTTTCACGCTTTGGGACATTAGATATTTCCCCTTCCAGGCGCCGCGTTCTAGGTGTTTATTACCAATATCGTATCCATAAGCAGGTCTTACATCAGGTCCAGCGCGGGGGAAAAGGAGCCATCCAGGTCAGTTTCAAAACTAGTGAATATTTTATCCTGTGTGCCGCAGTAATGATGACTATTGATCTCTCATCATCTCTTATTAATGCAGTCTGGTGCCAGAGGATAATGCTAATCACATATTAGTGCTACATATTTCATCACACGTGGGGGTAAGTGTAAGCTAAAGGGACGTCTCTATTGGAGGTGTTAAACATTTATTGAGTGGGTTATGCCTTGAAGTGCGGATGTAAAAGACTGTGGGGACTGGAAATGTTTGTGTAGCAAAGTGAATTTAATGTAATTATTTATTAAGTTTTCTTTTTATACAGACTGTGACCACTTTGGTAAGTTTGACTGAGCAGTTTTGATTAAAGGTGCTGTATGTAACTTTTAGGGGAGGTGCTGTATGTAATTGGGGGAGGTTCCGCCACGTGATTGTTATTGCTTTGCCTTAAATGTTCCACACTATGGCATTAAACATATACAGTAGGTACCATGGAGACGGGCTGTGGTGTTCTTTTTCCATATTTGTTTTTGCCAACAGTTCAACATTATTGGCATGGAATATTTAGTTTGAAATGAGAGCAAATATATTGAAAAACGTTGAGTCCAGTTTATTTGCTTTATTGGACAGGACAGTGCAGGGTAAAATTGGGATGAGACAAGGAAAGGACATGCAGCAAATTGTTGGAGCTGGATTTGAACTGCGGCTGTGTGCTAATCACTCCACCACAGTTTATTTCAATCCCATCTAACATTAAAATGACATAAAACATAGACAGTAATAAACGCCATTGAAAGCCAATGAACAAATAAGAAAACAAAGCTATACTCAAGTTTTTTGCATGTTTTTTTTTAATTTAAGTTAGCACTGCTCCACAATTGTACCTGAGAAAAGGGTTGTATGAGATGAATTTACTGTGAATATCTTTCTTATTAGTTTTATTTTTGCTTTAGCTGCATAATTTGATAATAACCTCAATCTCTTATTTTCAACATTTCAATATAACTAATTGGTATGATCATAATAACCTGCCAGTAAGTCAGAAGTCAGAACAAGTAACATGACAAATACCAGTAATCTATGTCCACCTACTATAAATCCATTCTTTTTTCTTTTGTTTTTTGCAGTGTATGGCTGTTAGAATAACTTATATTAAATGTTGTACAGACCAAAGTGTTGAGCGGAGTTGTAAGTAGAGAAGATGTGATCTGCTGCTCTCCGTCCTCGCTGGCTCTCACAGGAGGAACCCAGGGCTCCAGTTTCAGCGCATGAATCAAGAGCAAATGAAACGCACTCCAGACGATGGCTTTCATTTATGACCCGGCTGCGGATACGAAAATGCATTAAATGTAACGCGATCACATGATTCGATGGTGAATTCATCGGTCTGGCTGAGTGACTGCTTTTAAAAATAGAGGCTGTGATGGATTACACACCCACAGCAACTGTTATCCAGCTAATAGTGTTTGCAGTAGTAGTTTTCTATATGAATACTTTGATCTACACCATGAAGATTTTTTCAAAAATAGATTTGATATTCCTTGACTACATATATATATATATATATATATATATATATATATATATATATATATATATATATATATTATATATATATATATATATATATATATAATATATATATATATATATTATATATATATATATATACATATTTTTTATATATATATATATATTGAGACTTTGTACACAGACAAAGATTAAGCTCCATGATTTAATAATATCATGCAATGGATATTTTTTTTAATTTCTTATTAACTTTCAGTAAGTTGTTTTTGTTTATGATTAATACATTTAAAAAGAGATAAATCACCATCATCAGTCATTGCTAATCTAATCCGAGTTTTGACTTCAGACGTTCCAGCTGTATGAACTCATGAACTTAACCGTTGGCAATAGAAATGTTAAATATCAGAATGTCGTTGGCTATAACTTGTGTAAACAAATGTTTACAGTGTTTATGTGCTGGGTAACCACTCAAATCCACTGAATATCATTATTGTAACAGTCACAGTGTATCTCGTGAGTGAAGTCTGAGTCTCACGACCATCTCCCAGTTCACAAGTTCACCAAGTTACCAGTTCCAGCGGTGTTCCATGGCAGTAGGGACTCTAGTTACCAGTTGTCTGGAACATACATGAGGCCATCCCTGAGCTACTAAACTATTCTTGTAAAGCAGAATATATATATATATATATATATATATATATATATATATATATATATATATATACATATATACAGTACATGCATTTTTTGTATCATGACTTGTGTGAAGTGTTTTCTGATTTGTCTTTGTTTGCCCCGTCAGATGAAGAAAGACTGGTGTATCTGTTTAAATGTTTTGAGGTTTGTGTTGAAGGCCTGGGCCCGCGTGAGAGGTCACTACTGCACTGTGCCCTCTGTCTGCTTTTAGACCCTTTCAGGAGTGACATGGTGAGAGCGTCTGTGCCTGGTACATTTCTATGCCATTCATTTGAATCAAAACAAAAACCTGCATGGCAGACATATGGTTCTTGTTTATACGTCAATTACTATCAATATCTCACTTCAACCTCTAGTTTCTAAAGTTCACTTATTCCTGTAGGATTTGTGGTGCTTGGTGTAAGAAAACAAAATGCTATTTTCAATCTGTTGTGGCCCGCTATGTTTTTTGTGCATTATTGTCTAAAATAATATTCAATTTAAGAAATGTTCATTAACAAAGTTGTTACCATGTATGCTAATTGTGGCTTTGATTGCAAACAATAATAATCTACACAATTTACATATACAATAATGTTTTCTAATGAGGCTCTGTTATCACAGAAACAGTCCTGTTTTTTTCATAGTTTGTGATGTTTGAAGGCTCGTGCTTATGCTAACTATCCCATTGGAGAAGCCTTAGTGCTAACTTGTTGAATGGTACCGGCAAATGGAATGTATTAGTTTTTAAAAAGCTACACGCTACAATATATTAACAGAAAACAACAGAGTATACAATACACAACAGAAATATAGTCCCTTTACTTATTTATACATTTATTTCCCATTGTAATATAAAACTTAACTCAATTTTTGTTTTTTTTAATTTTTTTAATCAGTTTTTTGTGACTTCCCTATGTTGTCATTCCCTCCAAAGGGCTCACTCACACCCAGACTGAGTGCTCTCCATCTTGTGTGCTGCGGTCTGTGTTCCATTGACGTCTCAATTGTAGAAATCATCTCTCATTGTGAGTCCGCCGAGATCAGATCAATTTATGAGTGCTGCTGAAACCAATCCTTCACAGGCCGTCCAACCCAGAAGGCCGTTTGAGCACATTAACAGGTTTAAGTGGAGCATCAGGTTCTAACGCTGCAAGCCACAAAAACCAATCCCTCACTCAATATGTCTTTGTGACGTGCAAGTGGACAAATGATGGTTTTATGTCATTTTTGAATGATTCTCTAAACTTTGACATTGGCATTTATAACTTAAAGGTACAATATGCAACATTTCTGGTTGGGGATGTTTTGCCTGGAATGTTCCACAGTATGGCATTAAACTTATAGCTCATGGTGACAAGCAGGTTACATTAAATATATCAGATCTGTGGAGAGGCGACTTGCTCACACTAAAAGTCTTATTTATTTAGTCATGTATTTATTTCTTTAAATAATATATATATCATGTGTAATTAGACAAACACAAAATAGTCGAGTTTAAAGCTATACTGTGGAGCATTCAAGGTAAAGCAATAACGTTTCCAAGGAGACAAGCGGCTGGCGGAACAGAAAAGTTACATAGTGCACCTTCAGTGTAAAATAATCTAACAGAAAAGATTGTCAGCACTTTTATTTTCACTGAGATTGCTTGGATTTGGTGTGTGATAAAGCCTTTTGCCGGTGACACCGGAGACACACAAACTAAAGAACACATTTAGCAGCTTGGCTTTTGTTAAAATGACACGGGCAGATGGATGTGGTTTAAAGATGGTAGATTACACTAAAATCAACTACATGTAACTCTTTATCAATAATCCAATACACTAGATCAATTCTATATCAAGGATTTGCTTCATACACTATGTGGAGTAATCCTTCACACTCATTTATGTTTTATGTTCCAAACGAATGGACAAGGAGGCGTTCTGTCCATCCTCTGTGTTGTTCTTCTGTCCATTACATAGTCAATGTCCTTTTTGGATGTGTAGTAACAGAGTGGTACATGTGCTGACCACTAGGGACAGTAGGAACACAGCGCAACAGTGGAAACTCAAATTTGACACAGATGTGATCTAAAAACTGCAGAGGACGCCTCCATGTTTGTTTTTTGTTGCTCTTTTTCCTCCAGTTTGTTCTCTAACTTGCAGGCTTGGAACGCAAAGAGCTTTTTACGTATGAAAATTAAAGGTCAGTAGTATAATCAAAAACGTGTTTCTTAATGACGTAAAGTTCACTGGACCAAGTTGTTCACCCAGCTACAAAACAAACATCTGATATTGTTACCCTCAAAAGTGTTCATAGCCTGAAAAATGCTTGAGATATAATGCAAAGTATTGAAAACAAGCATATAATATTAGGGTTAGGATTTTCAGAATAAAAAAACTTCACCAGTCCAACAAGTCCTTATTGAAACTGTGAAAATAAAAAAAACTCCAGTCAGGCACAAAAATTGTATCATTGTTAAAAGCTCATGGTTGATTTAGCCTGATATGTCACCTTTAATTCAGTACTCAAAATGACTACTTATGGAAACATTATGGAAGCTTGTTTAATATTTTGCTCGGTTAAGCAGATAATACAGGGTGAAAACATTAGCATCTACACTCCAGCCTGTGCGGGGAAACAGATCTGTCAGCGTTTTCTGAGCGGCGCTGAAAAACAGAACTGTCTTTTCCTTCCTTCACCCCTGACCTGAGCCTCCACTCACACCTGGGGAGCCGGCGTGTTCCATTGTCTAATGTGCTGTGGCTAAACAGAGGGAAGGGCGCTATCAAGTGGTGGTACTCACGTCTGTTATGCTGTATTTTAGTTAGTAGTAGGGTCTTTCTACGCCACTCTGTCACACACTTAAATTGGCCATGTGTCGTGCTGTAATAGAGATGATATTTTGAATAAATCAATTATATATTTTTTATAGGCTATTATTTCAAGATTTACAAATGTTGGTGCCCCTTTTTTACGCTCACCAGTTTTGAAGGCTAAAAAAATTACCTATATATATTTATTTTTTACTGTGTACTTTTTTTTACCTAATTTGAAAATATTGTGAACTTGTTTTTACCTTTTATTACAGTCTTGGACACCATTGGTTTTGGTGTTTACATGTTGTCATTTCAGAAGCTCACAGTGGGGGCATTTACACGGCCAGTAAAAAAAAACAGATAATTAATAATCACATAACCCAATAACTACATCTGACTTTTGGTTTGTGTTCACAGCACGAGATAAATCTTAGAGCTGGAGACAAATGTCAGTTCAATCCATGGCTTTTTAGAGTAACTCTTGTATTTGGAAGACAAAGTACAATCAATTTTAAAATTACTTTTTCAATCTTTAACAATTTCTTAACAATTTAACAATTAGTTCACTGTTTTGCATGAGTTTCCTTGTCAAAAGATGTGCAAATGTGAACACTCAGAAAGAAATCAGATTATCCATCAGATGGAACAATAATCTGATAAACCCAGAAATCAGATAATGATAGGATTATATAAACATACGCATGGAAGGGAAGAGTGGATGAAAAATATTTGAGACTTTCATGCAAAAAACAAGTTATTTTTATTCATTTATTTGTCTATAATGTCCAAGTTTTTTCAACAACAACAAAATCGAACAACCTTTTTAAGTTTGACGTACTGCTTCAGTGCTATTACATTACTGCTGTACTCCAAACAAAAGGTTTATTGCAATAGCTGTGAAAAGTATATAAGTATAGCTGTCAAATGGTTGCAGCACCATTTTGCAGAGACTAATAACTCATAATTGCATTCCTCTCTATAGAGACCTTGATGGACAGTGCACAAATGGGCAGAGCCTTGTATCACGCTGCTACACAGAGCTCAAAGCCAACCAAGTATGAGGCAATAATTGTATTTGTGAGCCCTCTCCTCTTCTCTCTGCCTCCCCAGCACCTTCAGCGCCGAGGGTAATTGCTTGAATTGTGTTTTCTAACCGGCATCATAAAGGCTGGCTTGGATGTAAACAAACTGAAATCAAGGCGCGGCCATGTTTTGACAAGCGGTTGACGAGCCAGTGCCCGTACACCCACAGTATAAGCCTTTACTGTCAACTTCTAAGGACACTTCTGCAAACTTTACTTAGACAGGCTTTTTCTCTGTTGAAATAGTTACAAGGACTTGGTAGTTTTGCAAAATGTATCAGTGGAAGAAAGGGGGGAAAAAAGGCGGCAAGACGTTGGGATGTTGAAGAAGCGGTTTGCGGCTGTGGGTTCAGAGGAGAGCTAAAGTGATGGGTTGTGACAAGTGCGGCTCTCCCGGCCCGCCGTCCCGGGCAACCGCGCGCCATTAGTGCGAGGAATAGCAGAATGTGAAGACGAAAGAGGAACAGAAGAGCTAGACCGATGTGATTCTGGAGGAGATGGGGAGAGGTTTGAAAAGTCTGAACGTCGTCTGAAACAGGATCGGGAGAGCGGAGATTCTTGTCAAGAACTTTGCAGTGATTTTCTCCCATTTGTTAACACTTTTTATGTCGAGCTTGCACCTAAAAAACTCTCAGAAGAAAATCCACAACGGTGATGCAGATAGTTGAGTTTGTAAACCTAGTCAAGGTATAAGACCTCCAGCTAGGTAATCCCAAAGAATATGTTGGGTCACGACCTGGAGAAGCAACAGTGAAAGTCCATAATGAAATATCTCTGTATATTTAAATCAGATCGATATCAGTCAGGTCACCGGTTTCATCTCCCAGAGTTCAGATGGGCGAGATGGACCTGTGGATTAGACAATCAGCGACATGAATGGTCTGTATTTATTGATAGCTTCATTTAATCAGGAAGTTCCAGTTGAGATTCAGATTCTCTTTTATCCCAGAGACCTGACCAAGTTAGAAGCCAACATGATCAACAAGGCACAAAATACTGATTATATTTATGAAGAAATAATCAGTGACCATAGTTAATCTACATATAAAGCTGCATTATGACAAGGAGATGTTATGTTAAGATTTTATGTGTTAACAAAAACCCTTTATATTCTGCAGGTGGATCTTTAGTTCCAGTTTTCCAGTTGTTGAAACATGAACTAGACTATGTACTTAATATTCAAACTGAAATACACTAATGCAATCATATTATGTCAAAAGAATACACTCTCAGATTTAACTTTAACTTTGGCAACAAATTTGTTTTACTATCCTTTTTTAACTACCCTGCTGTTAGGTCATTTAATACGTGTCCAATCACAATTCTTCGGACGACACTATGAATGTCTTTGAATATGGACCAGTGGATTCACTCTGTCACTTCATCCAACAGATCAGTGTGTGGATGCAAAACAATGTTATGAACTTTCATGAAATCATCGTCTTTGACCCAAAGAAAACAAACAGAAAATCTACAAATCAAATTTGAAATCTGGGGGTAATAATGGACTCAGACTTTAATCTTAACGGGCAAATCAAATAACAAAATAACATCAGCAGCTTTTTACCATCTAAAAAACATTGCCAAAATCCAAAATATAGTGTCTAAACCAGACTTGGAGAGACTTATCCATGCGTGTGTCTCCAGTAGATTAGACTGTAACGGCCTGCTCACTGGCCTCTCCAAACGAGCTGTAAAACAGCTGCAGTACATCCAGAACGCTGCTGCTCGGGTCCTGACCAGAACCAGGAAGTACCATCACATTAGTCCTGTTCTCAGGTCTCTGCACTGCCCCCTGTGGCTCAGAGAAGAGACTTTAAAGCAGCTCTGCTTGTGGACAAGTCTCTCCATGGCCTAGCACCAAAGTACATATCTGACATGTTAGTGCCATATGAACCATCTCAGACTCTGAGGACTAAACATGGACCGGCCTCCTGCTGGTGCCAGAGTCAGGACTAAACATGGACCGGCCTCCTGCTGGTGCCAGAGTCAGGACTAAACATGGACCGGCCTCCTGCTGGTGCCAGAGTCAGGACTAAACATGGACCGGCCTCCTGCTGGTGCCAGAGTCAGGACTAAACATGGACCAGCCTCCTGCTGGTGCCAGAGTCAGGACTAAACATGGACCGGCCTCCTGCTGGTGTCAGAGTCAGGACTAAACATGGACCGGCCTCCTGCTGGTGCCAGAGTCAGGACTGATTCAATCAATATTTAAATAAAAATACATCTAAATATAAAGTGCTTTTTCGTCTGTTTTTGTCACATTGACTTTATTTTGTCTAACAGAAAGTTAAATTTCATAAAACTGGTCACAAACTTGAGAAATAGTAATGTGTTGGACGAGATTTCACACTGTGAGTATTCATTAAATTCTGATGTTTTTTCTCACAATTATCGTAATGCTAAAATTTGACATTATGACATAATGTCAGAACAAAACATCCGTTTTATGTAGCTTAATTCTGGAATAGTCTTCCTGAAGATTTGAGACAGGCCTGTGAGCTGAAAATTCAAATTTAGGCTAAAAACTGTTTTGTATAGCTGTGCACACAGCCTCGACAGCATCACTGAATTGTTTCTAAGTGTTTTCAGAACTGACCTAAACAATCCTTGACTATTTCTACTTTTAATCAGGCCTTTAAAAACAGTAGCCATCCAGTTGTCACTTCTGTCTGCCCCCTCCCATAGTTTAAAAAGAGGAACTTCAAAATAATGAATAAGAAATATGTTCAAAGTACCACAGCTACCCTTGTGTTATGGTTTAAATTGCCCTGTCCTGTAGTTTGGCAGTCCAGACAAAAAGGCGTCACCAAAACCATTGAAGCTAACAAAGGCGTTTAGCTTTAGGCCAATGACACGTCGCACTTGGAACCGCTATAACGACCTCACAACGCATCTGAATATGACTTCTTCTTTGTACCTTTACCCATTCTTTACCCATTATGTGTCTATAAATGTAGGCCTAAAGCTACGCTTTAGCGTAGCCGCAGCCTCGTCTTGACCTAGCTCTAGCTGTCTGGATTCTTCAAACACATGCGAATTATGGAAAAGGAGCTAGCTGCGAGCGCTGCATGTGTAAATGAGCGCGGCAGCGCCTATGTGTGCCTATGCCCACGGGTCATGCAAGCGGGGATGAACTTAAAGGCAAGGGCGACATGATGGTGAACAGTGAGGCCTTGTTCATTTTACGTTCTCGACAACAAAGGGCGTTTTCCGGCAGCGTTTCCCTAGCTTTTTCAGAGGCTTGTTTGGGCGATGTAGTGGATGGCTCAAGTCATCTGTGAAGGGTACAGTGTGGTTGAGTCTACGATGGGTATGGGCCATTATACTTGGACAGAGGGAAGTTTTAGAGAACAATATGGGATCGGACCATTGGATTGTTTGTTTTTGGATTTATTAAAGGGGACATATGATGCAATTCCACTTTTATGAGCAGCAGAACAGTGTTTCCGCTTCATTATCTTACACAAAGTTGTGCTTTGATTAATTCCTGAGATCTGTAGAGATCTAATATGTCACATAGACACTTTTCAACAACAAAAACATGTGAATGACAATCTGTTGCTTGTTACAGTGAAATGTCACTAAGAAGAAGTTTTACAGGAAGTCAATGGACCTGTTTCTGTTACTAAGCCGTTTTAGATCAATATTGAGGTTTTATAGTGAACACAAAAATGTATTGTTTAATTTTAAATCCAGCAGTGAATCCAGGACAAAACCAAATCTACTTTTATTGACTGAAATCATTTCTAAACCAGGAGTAATTACTATTAAAGGAGGTATGGACGATTTTTCGGCGATTTGAGAACGCAGGCGGAAGTGCACATGCCACTCCCCCGTGTGGACCGATACAACACACACGTGCGTTTGTTTATTAGCGCAAAGGAGCGCATCGCATCTCTCGTCTCCCGTAGATTTCTGTCTACTTCTGCGTCAGCTCGAACTGTCTTTCTCCGTCTTCATTTTGCCCCGTACACTGAGGGAACTATATTATGATAGATCCATGCGCTTAGACACGCGGAAACGTGAGCACGAGCCTGACGCGGCTGCAGGTGAGCGGTAGGTGCGTTTTATGATTGATACGTGGCAGGACTAATGATTTATCCACGCCACGAGGAAATATGATAAAAAATTTGCTGAAAAAAATCGTCCATACCACCTTTAAATATGACATATCATTGCTTTTAAGAGGAACTTTATTTGTGAACTAAAGTTCAGTTCAGTGTTTTGTTTTTTCAGTTTGGTTCAGTCATAGCATAATTACTTACTTACGCACGTTCGCACGCCTGTACATGTACTTTCTAAAACAGGCAGAAGCAACATAAAAAACAACAACAGCAACAACAACAACAACAACAACAACAACAACACATACATTGTTAACATTGTTCCATAACTGAGCTCCAAGAAAAGACAAACATCTTAGTTCAAAATACATTTTCAATCATCATTTAAATGATAATTTGTTTGTTTAAGTATTTTTGAACACCCTCTGGATGAGTATTTCATTTAGATTCAAACACAATTTGAAGTAATTTGTTATAGGCAATGTGCTTAAATTTTAAATGAATAATGCATTTGTATGTTATAAGTTCTAATACCCGTGGATCCTATTTTGGACACATCAAAACACTATGTTTATCTAAAATAACTTAATAAACAGCTCACTTTGAAAAACAAATTCCCCTCTCTGAATTCTAACATTATCTTTTTTTCCTTGCAGCATAACGGCACAAAGTCACCTTTAACTGGAAGTAAAATCCTGCCTTTTCTCTGACAGTTGAGTATCGATCCGCCGTGCTGTCATGGAGCCATCTTCCAAATTGCTCCTTGGGTTTTAACGCGCTCGGTCCAGGTCGCTCTCTGACCAGTCAAACGGCTGTCTTAAAGGGCACTTCAAACCTGACACTGACAGCATTAAAGGGGAGGGTCCGGGGTCAAAAATAAACTGTCTGTCAAATCACAACAAGAGCAGGGAGGCTTGATGGGACGGCTTGTCTCGTGATTATCGCTCCCACTGCAGGCAAGAAAACTCAAAAGATCCATAAGAAAAAGAAAATGGTATTGCATTTTTTCTCATTGGTTTGCAACCTCGACTCATGGCGAGAAGATCACAGGTTTGATTCCCAGACTGTACTGTGTGGTGTTTGTTGGTGCGGTTTAATTTAGCACCACTGATGGTCGAGACCGAAACAAGACTTTTAAAGGTCGAGACTAAGACAAAGACTGTGGCCCATCCAGATCAAACCATCTTGGTAATTTCCTGCATTTATTTCTGTTTTACTGTGACAATGGCATATATCACAGGTTTTAATCAACAATAAATGTAAAAAACCCAAGGAATGAATTATGGAATATTTTAGTTTTAGGAGAATAATTGTTATATATAGATTATATAATATGTTATGTATATGGTGTATATAGAGGAGGCGCTGTTAAAAAAAAAAGACAACTTTCATAAAGTCCTTTTCAAAGGAATTCCATACAATTGGAATGTATTATTTATTTAATGCAGTCTGTAAGATTCCATTATCTTACAGACTGCAGTGCTATTTTGCAGCCTCTGTAAAAACCAAAAGCTCATTATGACAAAGACCGTGCCTTTGTGCCCTTATGGGGCAAACTACAGGCCACATGTCTCTGTTCTCTGCCTGTGTGCACTGTAGCATTAGTTTGGATCAGTTATTGTTGGGAGTTTAGTTTTGCTTCCCTGATCAGTGCATGATGAGGAGGCAGCCTCTGCACTATATGCAGGGACGAGAGAAAGGACCAGCCCCATGACCAGGGGACAAGCTGCCATGGACAAGCCTCTATGTTGGGGATCCACTGGCTCAAATCGAGTGGGCAGGCTGCCGGTCCTGGTGCTGGTTTAGCCAAAAGCAGCGGACATGATGAAATGTGATCTCACTCATCGAGTGTCAGAGTGTTTCTCAGTCTGTCCAGAGTCCAAACCCCCTCAAGACATTGACATGAGTCATTGCATCACAATGTCATTGTTACAGATTGGAAACATTGCATCCATCAATAAGTAATGTAAAGTGCCTTTCAGTGTCCAAAAAGCGCTGTATATACATTCAATGCATTATATTATTAATTATTATTAGGGTTGGGACTTTGACATCTGCCGTTGCGACTTCCATTAGTCCCAACTCGGCTCAGCTCTACTCGGCTCAGCTCTGAGCTCGTGGCCCTACTCAGAACTGATTGTATTTCCATTACAACTAGTGCTTGGTGCTATGCATTTCAAAAAGTGCAGTAACACTGTTTTGATGTACAGTGATCCCTCGCTATATCGCGGTTCACTTTTCACGGTCTCGCTGCTTTGCGGATTTGCATCATGCATTGTGTTCTGCATTCTGATTGGCTAAACAGTCTCTCTGCGTCTTCTCTACCTGTGTGTCAATAACGTTATGGATTAATATGTACACATACGTAAAACCACTTGCCAAATTGAAGTTTGCGAGGCCGGTGAGAGCGGCACGCGTGAGAGCTTCAATGTTTCATTGTATAATAACTGTAAAAAAATAAAAGTTTCTACTTCGCGAATTTTGCCTATTGCGGGTTCGTTTTGGAACGTAACCCACGCGATAAACGAGGGTTCACTGTACATCTAAAGTAGACATGCAGTGTGCCACTCTTTTTCTTTGTCATCTCAAAGCGAGTGGCTTTACCTTGGACAGGAAATAGTTGATGCTAGCTGTGCTACCTTTAGCACAACTTTTGTTTGTGATCCTAGTAAAGTGTGCTTTTTTAGCCAGGATTGCTTAGTCTTTGCACCCGAGGGTCATACGGATGTTTAACACTCTCGTCATGTCTGTGGTCTGCATTTTATGTCTCATGTTAATACATCGTTAAGACTCTAAACTTGGGAAGTGCGCAGCTTGATTATGGAGGACACAACAGTGTTCTGTCTCCTGCTGTTGCAGCAGGAACATTACACTTTTACCCAATGAGCATCTGACGCTCTGTGGACATCACGTTTAGTCCCTGCTTGGCTTGACTTGGAGAGGGAAGAGGGTACTAAACAGTACCTGGCCTGAAGAGGTAGCACCAAATGGATATGTTCTAAAGCAGGGCTGAGTCGAGTCGGTACTAATGGAAAAACTGCATATACAATATCCAAACCATCTAAACATCTCCTGCAAACTCTTTTGAGTGTTGCAGATCTGAGGGCTGCTGAGCCAAGACGACAGCTGTCATGGCTCGCTCTCGCACAACAAAACACCAGAAACAGCAACTTTACCTACCCACCGCTCTCCTTTGTGCAAGCAGAGCCTTTTGGGCAGGATGGTTCTGCAGATTCCTGCCGCTCTCAGCATAAACCGCGCTGAATTGAGAAGTAAATAGTGACCAGTTGAAACGATTGGGCGCTGCAGGGGATATCCTTTGTTTGGATGCTAATATGTTGCTGTGATAGCGTTATATACTGGCACAGGTCCGCTGCTAGCTTTGATTTTTTCCTTTTTTTTACTAGTGGGAACATAAAGGCATCCCTGGGAGAGAAAATGAGGGCTTTTGTTGCAGGCTGACCCCACAGGCAGCGAGAGGCATTAACATATGGGTAATATCTGACGCCGCTGCTGTAGCCTTTGTGGAGCAGGAATAATGAGGCCTCAATTCAACATTTCAATGGCTTTGTTGGAGAAGAATATAGTTTATTGGCAAATCAGTACATTGGAGTATAGTAGAACTTGTTGTAGAAGTTGTTCTATGTAACTTTTGTAGTGGAGGATCTGCCACCTGCTTGTCTCCATGGAGGTGTTATTGCTTTGCCTGGAATGTTCTACAAGGTGTGATTAAATGTGTCTATCCATGGGTCTTAGTCACGTGACATATTTGTTGTTGTGGCCATGTTGAAGACATCACTCATGCTGTTGGCTCTCTGCTGTTAGATAGTAGAAAAACAGCGCATACAACTGAAAATGAAAAGAGTTAATACTTATTTTGGGCTTTGATCCTTATCTACAGCTATTGACACTTAAAAGCAACAAACGTTAGTGGACATTTCCATCTGTTCTTCCTCATTGGGAATGAGGAAAAGCCCTCAAAGCTTCAAACTTAACAGTTATAGTGGTCATTGCTTTGCTATATTTCTTGGTTATAATAATTCCTTATTTGTAAACACCTGAAAAAGTCCTTTTCCTTCAAGCCAAAGAAGTCTTTCAACAAATCATACTGTAGCTCTTCATTTGATTTTCTTTTACAATCTGGTACAAAATATTTATTCCTTTTGATATCCAGACCTTAAATCTCAGGGTTGTTTGGTAAGGTTAGGATTTTAAAACAAAGCACACATTTTATCCAGCGATTCTCAGTTTCCTCCGTATGGCTCAACTGTTTGTCATCTGCCAGTTAGGCCTGTACAGGAACTTCCGGCACCACACTACTCTCAATATTTTTAAGTGAGCTTCATATTCTTGGTCTTGCCAGTACAGCAATGCACTGATTTGAGCTGAAATAAATTATTTTTTTAAGACAAGGTCAGAAGCCCAACCACCATTTCACAACAGTGTTCAAAGAGCATTCTCTCTCCCCCTCTCCACAGATGTAACCGGTAACTTGTTTATTCACCTGTTTGCTCACCATTACGATTTATATGTTTATTTCCATTGATAAACTTGCTATCTGAGAGAATGCCCACGAGTAGACGAGGTGGAAGCAATCCATTCATTCACAGAGAAAACTCAGACTTTAATAATGACGATATACTAAATCCAGACAGACAGACGTGAAGAAGAATAAAGGGCTCCAATAACCACAGTGGTCCCGTATGAATGTCCATAAATGCTAACGACAGCTGCGGGCTAAATGCACAAGAACTATCTGTTTATTTTTCTGGTTTATAATCTCTATTAGTTACTCAACTGGAATTAGTAGTACTTATAATATCCTGCAAATAATTCCCCAGGAAATGTTTTAAAAGAGTGGCAACACTGCCCACGCCAGACCTCGCTTCCCTCTATGACGCATTGACGACAATATTGATACTGTAATGAGTCTCAGAGCTGGAGAAAGCTACGCCTGCACTCCTACTGTAGGATGTGTCCTGCACTTTCCCCACTGAAATGGTCAAGTGAAGTATGAACATTACAAACACATATGTAGAAGTCACCTCATGATGTCATCAAACATTCATAAATGAAAAAAGCACCACCGTCACTCCAGTGTTTTTAGACAAACTTTATTGATCCGCAAGGAAAACGACTTGAATACAGTAGCTCACACACAAGAAAAAATAAAAGTAGTTACGGTTAAAAGCACCAAAAAGTCGATTTCAACAGTCGCCATACTCCAAACTTACTGCACATTTACAGACATTTCCTCAATCTCTGAATACACGGCGAGATATTTTAAGCCACTCCACACTGTACACGTCTCACTCTCCCATCTCCAGTGTCCACCTTGTCCTCACTTTGTGTAAGCCAACTCCTGCCACACACACACAACGGTTCCACAGAATCACTTCTCCAAACCGCAACTTCTCGTCTTCTCCCGTCCTGTTCTGCTGTGTGGAGCTCATCGTTTTTAAGTGCTATACCTCAGGCCAGGAAATGGACGAGCGGGGCGGGGGGAGTCGGGTCGGCTTGAGTGATGGATGGAGCGCTGAGGTCGGACCAGGAACTAACCAAAACAGCCAAAGCAAGAGCGCAGGGCTTCTCCGGTTACGTTTTAATGGCACCGGTTCATTTTTCTGCCCTTAGCGCTCGAGCTGAACCATTAGGGCCCCGAAGCAGAATGTGTAAAGATTATAGCTATTTTAAAACCGCAATTTGTACCGTCAGCTTCCATGTGCTAAGTGTGTGACCTCACCGCTCTGCCACGCCGACCTTCTTCGCCACCAAACAAGAGAGAATGTATGTGTTCAAATGACTCTGATTAGATTAGTTGTTTTATTACATGAGTTTTCCAGACAGCCAGAAGGTCCAAGAAACCTTTATATTGTGATGTGTTTTTCTCCAGATGTGATTTTCCAGCATTAATCTAAAAACACAGTCTAATCCTCCAGCTAAAGCGGCTCTGACCATGATCTAGCTCTAGATCTGCTGAGGTGTCTTTGAGCACCACCACCAAAGGCCAGATCTTTGAAGATATTTGATGGAGTTTCTCTTACATTTTCTCCTCTCTGCCAGAACTTTGACCTGTTTCAAGTCTTTATCTGTTTGACTAAAGCTAATCGTTCAACCTTTAGCATTTTTTCCCATTTTTTGGGAAACCTTCTTCATGTTAGGGCCTTGTTATACAGGTACATTTAAGGCCCTGTTTTATTCAACTGATTTCCAATGTATTTATATATCTATGTATAGTTGTGATATTATAGTTAATTTTAGGGCCAGAATGAGGGTGGATGTTAGGATTTACTTTTTTAAATATAAACATTTTAAAGGACACATATTTCGCAAAATGTACTTTAATTTGTATTGTTCCCTCAAAACATACTTGCGGTTGTATTTGGCTTCATTCACACATGTTGATGAATCCTGTTTTGTAAGTCTTCTTCAAACTAATTCCCATATTTGTGATTTGTGACATCCAGAGATCTCCTGTACTGTTTTTTAGTCCATAAATTATGTTTATGCTTCAAATTCATGTTCAATACAACTGTGTGCCTACAATAAGCGTGTCAGGGAAAGCTAGCTTTTGTTTGTTTCCCTAAGGTAATTCCTTCCTTCTTCTAAAACAAAGTACAAAAGCAAACATACTCAAGAGCATGTTTAAAGGCCAATAACAATACAAATAAAGTGTTTTTTTTTAAATGTGACGATAAATAAAATAATGCATCAGAACCACCCAATTCATGTTTTGATTCTATAATTCTTTCTGTCATTTTTATACATTAGACTTTTCCTTTTTGCCCCTCCCCTCGACAGAGCATTTTTCTGCCCTGTTTGGAACTCTCCACAACAGCCCATCCGTTAGGGCTGGCGGGTCCATTACATGTCCATGTTTTTCGCACAGGCCTTGCATTAAGCTAATATTATCTATTCCCAGAGTGGGGCTAGCTCCTCGGCACACGCCATCAATTATTAATCTCCGCGGCTCAAAGCTAATGTTTGCGCTGAATTATTTAAGGCTATCTTCAATAAACATAAATGTTAAACAAAGAATGCTGATGAGTGCCGTAAAAAAAAAAAAAAAAGTTTATACGATTTTGTGATTTACGATTGTGATATGTTATGCTAGTAGCAAGTTGCAAGCATTTTTATGATCAATATTGTCAGCACTTTAACCATCAAGGGGCAATTTTCCGAGGCAAACTTTCATCTTTTTTAATGAATGGATTCTTTCACGGTGCACGGAAGCCAACCTTTGCAGAAATTTGCTCTTGTTGAAAGCATATTAGCGGGCGCGTCTCCCCGGGGTGCCATTACTGGTCAATACCCCCGCGGTGAGAACAAAATGAAGCTACGAGATGTCCAGGCTGTTTGTGGAATGGAAATGAAAGAGCGCGGAGCAGTGGTTGAGTAATGAGGAGAAACAGAAAGGAGAGAGAGAGAGAGAGGGAAAGGCAAACCAAGACATGAGTCATGATATTTTACATGCCCAACTCCTTTAAAATGAATTCTAAATGTCAGAATTGAGCAAAAGTGAAGTGGGACATAATATGATTTTAATGGGGGAATTGATAATATAAGGCATTTTATGTGTAAAAATGGCCAAAATCGCACCATTTCTGACCTGAAAATGGATGAAGCCATATCTTCCTTTATTTTGTCGATATATTGGATACTAACATACTTTAATCAAATCAAATCAAATCAAATCAATTTATTTTTGTAAGGCCCAAAATCACAACAACAGTTGCCTCTGAGGGCTACAGGGAGAAATGAATCAACAATGTCTGTGGTGGCGATGGAGTCAGACAATGTCTGTGGTGGCGAGGGACGATGTCCCAGGGTCCTCTGTCCTTAGACTCTCCTTCTCGGCCAGGAAAAACTACAAAAAAAAACCTCTTTGGGAAAAAAGCGTAGAAACCTGGAGGAGTTCCAGTGAAGGAGAGATCCGACTCTCACAGACGGACAGACGGACACAAGGAGACTGGAGCTGGACCCACTCTTCAGGCAGAAGAGGGACCGTCTGAGTCGAGCTGGACCCACTCTTCAGGCAGATGAGGGACCGTCTGAGGCGAACTGGACCCACTCTTCAGGCAGATGAGGGACCGTCGGGGGCGAGCTGGACCCACTCTTCAGGCAGATGAGGGACCGTCGGAGGCGAGCTGGACCCACTCTTCAGGCAGATGAGGGACCGACTGAGGCGAGCTGGACCCACTCTTCAGGCAGATGAGGGACCGTCTGAGGCGAACTGGACCCACTCTTCAGGCAGATGAGGGACCGTCGGAGGCGAGCTGGACCCACTCTTCAGGCAGATGAGGGACCGACTGAGGCGAGCTGGACCCACTCCTCAGGCAGATGAGGGACCGTCCACACAGGGCAGGGACCACTTCACCAGGGGAGGGGCATCTGGGTCCACAGGTCCTCAGGAGTGAGAGAAAGAAAAAGAAGGCGGTGAACAGTTTGCAAGTGGAATTAAAAAAAAAATATTGTTTGATAGAATAAGTCAGAAGAAGAGGACAGAGCTCAAGCTGTCATACTTCCCCCAGCATAATTACTCCTAGGGCAGCGTAGCTAAAGCTGTGGGTTTATGTTTCTGTTCCTAACTACTCTGACCATAAGCGATTTCGAAGAGGAACGTTTTAAGCCTGGACTTAAATGAAGAGACTGTGTCAGCATATTTAACATGGGTCGGGAGCTGATTCCATAACACAGGAGCTTGGTAGCTAAACGCTCTACCTCCTACAGTACTTTTAGAGACTCTTGGCACCACCAGAAGGCCGGCATTCTGAGAGCGAAGAGCTCTGTTTGGATGATATGGTTCTATAGCATCTTTGAGGTAGGATGGGGCCATGTCATTTATGGCTTTGTGGGTCAAGAGTAGAATTTTAAATTTGATTCTAAACTGGACAGGGAGCCAGTGAAGAGACTTCAGCACCGGCGTAATGTGCTCTCTTCTTTTTGTTCCTGTTAGTAATCTTGCTGCTGCATTTTGAACCAGTTGAAAGCTTTTTATGGAGCTTTTAGGACACGCTGCAAGCAGGGAGTTACAGTAGTCTAATCTAGTCGTTACAAATGCATGGATACGTTTTTCGGCATCACTTTTAGGCAGGATTCTTCTGATTTTGGCTATGTTGCGCAAATGGAAATAGGCTGTTTTACAAGCTTGATTTATATGAGAGCTCCTGGTCAAATAAGACTCCAAGGTTTCTTACAGTAGAACTGGAGGCTACACTGACATTGTCCAGTGTGACTATCTGCTCAGATAGAGCGTCTCGTAGCTGCTTAGGGCCAAGCACAATGACCTCGGTTTTTTCAGGGTTAAGAAGCAGGTAGTTTAGTGTCATCCAGGTTTTTATCTCCTTCACACAAGCACTAAGTCTGTCTACTTGATCGCTCTGATCAGGTTTCATTGATAAATACAGCTGAGTGTCGTCTGCATAGCAGTGGAAGTTAATGTCATGCTTTCTGAGAGATGAAGTGGGATAACTTATTTAGTATTTGAATAATCCAGATTGAAATTTCCATTTAAAAAAATGAATGTATTCCACCTAATTCTTTACAGTTAAAATCAGGCTTAGAATTAGATCCACCAAAATCTCTCTTAGCACAAGAATGTAAAGTTGGGTGTGTGTAGGTGCTATTTTAAAGACTGATCTTTATGTCTCTGTGGGAGAAAAGTGCATTTGGAGAAAATGGCCCATATAAATCTATGGATACAAATTAAATGAAAAAGTTCAAGGTGAAAGTGAGAGAGAAAACAGACCAAAAATTATGATGAAAAAAGGAAATGAATTGCAGTTTATAAAATGCATTTCACCAGTGCCATCGTGTACGCTGTGGTCTGCTCAGATCATGAAGAAGGCCGGATATGTTGTGTATGAGGAGCTGGACTCTCTGACTGTCGTGGCGGACAAGAGGATGTTGTCCAAACGCAGAACTATTTTGGACTGTCCCTCCCACCCGCTCCAGTGTGTCAGCTGCAAGAGCTCATTCAGCAGCAGACCGTTAGGCCGGGTGCACACTGACTCCAGTACGGGTGCTGCGCTGGACCCGGCGGGTGACTTGCAGATTGCCTGTTACACCAACTTCAGTCCACTGCACCATTTTTGGCAAACTCCATGCAGATTCACATAGTTTCACGCAAGAACACTCCTCTAATGAAGCTGCAGGCCGCACCAGGCCGCTGCCGCCTCCGGCAAAGACAGACTTCATATTCTTTCTGTGGCTCCCGTGACCGCAGTGCTCGGCGGCCTGTAACAGGCTACATTGATTTTAAGCACTTTCTAAGTCTGGCAGGACCCGCACCCGCACCAGAGTCAGTGTACACGGGGGCTAATGCCACTGCTCCATATGCAGAGGAGAAGTGAAGCAACAGCAGCGCCAAGTCTCAACAAGGGACTTAAAAACTTCTAGAGACAAGTCTGTGTTTGTAGCTAAGGCTCTGTTGACTTTTCTAATAATAAGAAGTTTTTAGAAATACAGGCATTTAACAACATAGAGTGCAAGTTTCTGTTACGAATTGGTCAGTGAAGTTAGTCTATGCACTTTGCGTGGGTAGCTCAGTAGGTAGAGACCCACTCTTGCATGTTAGGTTTTCTTTAACTTTTGTGTTATCCACTAAACATTGCTTATCTATAAAAGTCACCGCACCAAGGTGATGTCTTTGGAATGATGTCTGAATATATGTGATTTACAAGTGAATAAGTGCATCCCATGTAAACATCTCAAATTTAAACCATAATAAGAGAATAAGAGATAATCTACTGTATTGTGACAGGGTTTTATTATACATTTAAGACATTAACTACTATAAGTGAAACTATATAATATCATACTATCACAATACTATACATGTTTATATATTTAAAGAACTGAAGAGTATCCCCAATTATTTACTAAAACAAAACATTAAAACTCTTGTTTGCCCCAGTTCATATAGAATTGAAGTTTAGCCAGAACATTTTCAAATGTTTCAAAATAATCATCTTCTAATCAATCAATTAACAAAATTAACAGAGCATAATACTATTTTCATCCAGACTCCACACAAAAATGAATGTACTGCTTGGTCTAAGTTGTTAGTTGTTGCTTCGGCTTTTTATTCACCAAATAAAACTGAATTCTTACTGACAAATACTATATAGACTTATTGTTATTATAAGTAATAGATATAGTTGTAAAGTGCAATTAATCTTGACACTTTAGAATCAGAAAAGGTTTATTGCCATTGTCAATGAACAGAAGTCACAAACATAGGAACTTGTTTTGGTGATTCGAACATAAAACAATGAACAATGAGAAAACAACACATATAATGTCAAAAAGAAAAACAATTTAAATCTGCTTTAGGATCAAATTAAAAGATACAAACTGAAAATAGGCTTACTGTGTGCACAATTTAGCTGAGAGTATAGTTCTTAATCAAGTCCATATTCAAGGCTGCATTTGTCTTATGAAATGTCATATTCTGGAAATGTGACTGGTCAGAGAATGTTCAGGTTTACAGAACTTTCTCCACATATTGAGAAACACTCAACAGCCTGACCACAACTGGTGCACATATTTTATCCTGTCCTGATAAACCAGAGGGAATTTGCACAAACAAATCCTCAGGGTTGATTGGCCATTTCTTGTTGAAATGTGCTCATTTTGAAGTTAGTGTTACTTTTTTGTCTTTGTACTTATACACTATATCCACTATGTGGAGCACTTTAAATGTGCTATAGAAATAAAGTATATTTAATTGGATACTGCCCAGCAGATGATTCCCTGAAAATAAATGACCATAGAATTTGTCAAATTCATAGCATCAAACAAAATGAAGGAATTAATAGTTAATTAATAGTGAAACATTTATGTCTTTACAGATACACTGCCAACATGGAGTCAGAAAATGCATTGGACTTCTTTGGTTCATCAGATGACTTTTTGGGTTACACAATTACGTCGGTGTAATCCCTCATTCGTCCAGGCGTGTTCCATAGTAGAAAAAGCTTCAGTTGTAGTCATCTGGACTCAGTTTGAAAAAGTAGACGTTTCGACTCTCATCCAAGAGTCATTGTCAATAACAGAATTTAGGTCGAGAACTCCGATATTAATACTGTTCTGTGGTAAGACCCGCCCATTGGGAGGAGCCTTCCTGAAGTAGAAAGAGTTGTTGGTTTCAACAGAAACTCCCCCCTTGTATCTACCGAGCTAGCCTATTCAGAATCTTAATGGGCTGTTAAACCTCTTTGTCTTAGTGAGACCCTGGCTCAACCACCCTGAGTACCTGATTAGCATTTGAATTCCCTGGTCCTTTACCTTTCCAGGGGTTCAGTAACCCATTATAGATAACAGGAAGATTAAACCTAAGCCCTCCATTTCTGTTTAAAGAAGGTCTTTCTTTTTTAACAAAAATAGCTTCCTTGACTCCTCTTTCAAACCATCTTTTCTCCTGCTTAAAACCTTCACCTCACCGTCTTCAAACGAGTGATTAGAGGCTTCAAGATGGAGATGCACGGCACTCTGAGGTCCTGAACTTGTATTTCTTCTGTGCTGATAAAGCCTCTTGTGTAGAGGCTGTTTCGTCTCACCTATGTAACGGTCTTTACAACTTTCTTCACTGCATTGGATCGAATAAACTACATTGCTCTGTTTTTGAGTCGGCAACTTGTCCTTAGGATGAACCAGTTTTTGTCTTAAAGTGTTTCCTGGTTTAAAATAAACAGGGACTTCGTGTTGTCTAAAAATTCTCTGCAGTTTTTCCGAGAGGCCAGACACATAAGGGATAGAAACACCCTTCCTTCTCTGTTCAGTTTCCCTTTTGTCCTGCTTCTTGGTTCTCTTCACTCTGTTGAGAGCCCAAGCGGGGTAACCACAGGCTGAGAGGGCATTTCGGACATGTTTTTCCTCTTTCTTCTTGCCCTCTGAGCTGGTGGGCACACCTTGAGCTCTGTTACTTGGCAAGAAGAAAGAGGAAAAACATCAATGTTTCATGGAGTATTTCATTGTATAATAACTGTAAAAAAATAAAGGTTTCTACTTCGCAGATTTCGACTCCCGCGGGTTCTTCTTGGAACGTAACCCCCGCGATAGACGAGGGATCACTGTACACAAAAAATGAAGCCCTGGTCCTCCATCTTGTCCTGCCGTCAGCCCCGAGCCAGACTCTAGCATGGACATGGAGGTCTGTCTGAAAGAAATGAGATATATTTAATCACGTTTGACAAAAACTTTCTCTCTCTCTCTCATTTGTTCTTCTTACCGTATCGTGTAAAACACACACTTTGAAGACGTACAACTACAGTAGGTGGTGGTAATGTAACACTTTATGAATGCCAACCGCCATTAATAGAACAGAAGAAGAAGAAGAAGAAATGGCATGGGATTCTAATGCAAATACTTAAAAGTGCATTGTGCAATCTCTCAAGTGGTAAGTCTCCACACAGATGTTCCGCGATATGGCATTTACCTTCATCTATCTCCATGGAGACAAACAGGTGACACCACTAGGCTCCAGGTTAGATTTGTTTACAGTACAGTTTAAAGCAAAGTACTGTATATGTTGTACGTATGTTTTTCGAGATGCTTTTGAGTAGTACAGACACTCATAATGATAAAATGCTTGATGAGTTTAAGGCAATATTCTAGAAATGTTAAATACTGAACCTTTAAAAAAATGAATGGACAGTGTTCACAGTTGGCTTTCCTTTGCTTAACTTGATGTTACCCAAAATCACATAATTTGTACTTTATTGGTTTTTAACATCAACATTAAACACTGCATGAATTCATACTTTAAACACATTACACCAACAAAAACACTTTTGGCTGTATTCATACACAGCCGCAAAACAGAGGCTCCTTTACGGTTTCCTGAGGCGGTGCAGCAAACCGCCTCTTATCGACCAACCCAAACACAGAGCACACACCATCAAGGCTCCAGAACGTTTAACTGTTCTCCTCCAGGACGTGGAAATGGCCTGCTCCTGTCTACAAACCCCTCCTGGACGTTTTCAATGACTTCTTGATGACTCCATGTTGTATGTATTCTCAGTAGATTCGACAATCAAGGGCTCCCACAGATTACGGGGGGATCATTTGAGCGGTGCAGAAATTTGTCAATGTAATTTCTTTGCTTGAAGCAGGAAATTAAACAAATGTGTTATTGTTCATGAGGTAAAACTGGAATACACATGTGCCGGGGCAACAGTGGCTTAAGAGGGTTAAATCACAGCTTGTGTTATTGTGTCCTAAGGAAAGACACTTAGGCATGTAAAGTGAGCGGGTTGTGGGGGTCGGAGAGGCCATTGGCACAGCTTGGCAGCCACTTGTCTCTTAATCAGACTCCGACAGCTAGACATTCCTCACCATCATTTGCTCATTTACTCAGTGGTGGAAATTGATTAAGAAAACACAACACATGTTTTCTTACTGAATAAAATCTAAATCTCACATTTTTAATCATTATCTTGATCTCAGAAATTCACCAATAGCTGTTTAGTAATTCAAAGTTTGTGGCGCTGTGAGACGTGGCTAAAGCCAGAGTAAACAGGAAACTACTTTTTATTTATCCTTAGCTTTTTCTGTATTTATTTCACTTCAAAGCCTCTACACCACATTTTCAAATCTCTTTATGTAATACTTTGGCATTGGATAATGTTAGCTGCATTATGCACTGGAAATATAATATTTTGGGTCTTGACGCGAGTGTCTTGCATCAATAAACATGAAACAGCTGATGCTATAACATGCTAGCTTTGTTTTACTGAGCATGTGGGCTCGATATGTAAGCGAGCCTCTATTGTTGTATAGGTGTTCATCTAGAAATGATTCTCTTTTTATACAAAGCCTGTCAAAAAAATGTTTGGTAGGACTGTCTTTAGTTTTGATTACAGCACGCATTCACTGTGGCTTAGCTTCAACAAGCTTCTGCAATATTTTCAGATTCATTTCTGTCCAGTGTGTCATTATTCCTCACACAGATCTTGTGTTGATGATGGAGAGAGTGACCACTGCACAAAGCCTTCTCCAGCTCGTCCCAAACACTCTCACTGGGGTTCAGATCTGGACCTTTTTCTGCTTTCTCTGATCAATGCCAATGATGTTCATCTTTTCCATGACCACGGGATTTTTCTTTCCACATGATTGTTTTCGAAAATAGTCGGGTTTAAATACTGTGTTTGCAGCCAAAAGACCATCACCCATGCAGTTATCTAGTCATACTACTGTGCTTGCTTGGTTGAATCCAGTGTCCAGTTTTTGCCATCTTGTTTTGGCCTGAGACTATGTTCTGTCCAACCATCTCACTGCGGGGTGTAGCTCCTATTCGGACCCCTTAAATGGGCCGGATGACAGTGGAGACACTTTCGAACCGTACTGATCTGCTCCTAAACGTACCAGTGGAAACACGGCTCAGATCTGTGCCTTTTTCAACACATTTTTGAGTAATAAAATAAAAGATAAATACAAGGGCTACATTTAACATTATATTTCGGAACATTCCTGCCAAATTAAACATTTCGGCCAAAACCACCTGGAGACGAGCCGATGTGCAAAAATAGTTTCACAGTACAGCTACATTTATTATATGAAATCCAATAAGACGGTCGTAAATTCTGGAAATAACTTTTATGGTGTGATATATATGGATTACCTTTCCCAATTTATCAAAGTGAAATTGTAATACAAACAAAACATTAACATGCAAAGCAGTTTTTTGTTTTTTTGTGTGTTTTACATGTGAACGGACAACGGACTGTTGATCCAGAGTCGGCTCTACCTCCTGAGGAGACTCAGGTCTTTTGGAGTGACAGGGCCACTCCTGAAGACCTTCTACGACTCTGTGGTGGCATCAGCTCCTGTACGGTGTGGCCTGCTGGAGCAGCAGCATCACAGAGAAGGAGAGGAAGAGGCTGGACAGAGTCATCAAGAAGTCCAGCTCCGTCCTGGGCTGCGCTCTGGACTCGGTGCAGGAGGTGGGGGACAGGAGGGTCCTGGCTAGATTCACATCTATGCTGGACCATGAGTGTCACCCCCTGCAGGACACTCTGTCCGCTCTGGAGAGCAGCTTCAGTGAGAGACTGATCCACCCTCGCTGTGTGAAGGAAAGGTTCCGTAGGTCTTTCCTTCCTGCTGCTGTCAGACTTTATAACAAAAACTGTTAGTACTGAACACTCGCAATACTGACCTAACTTAATACTGATGTGCAATTCTGTCATATGTGCAATTGCTGTTGGAATTCATGTGCAATTTATGTGCAATTACTGTGAAATTCATGTGCAATCTATGTGCCGTCGTGACACATATTCATGTGCAATTACTGTCGTGATCACATGCAATGGTATTTATGTATTTATTTATTTGTCTATGGGAGTTTTTATTTATTTATAGGAGATCTTCTACTGAAAGTGTTTTTCAGACTTCCTATAAGTGATCTGTTCTTCTGTATCTACCTCTGTATCTACCTGCGTTGCACCAATGAAATTTCCCCATGTGGGACAATAAAGGAATATCTTATCTTATCTTATCTATGGGACTCAATGACGCAGTCGTCTCCCAAGGCACTCTGGGATACCTTTAGGACAACAGCGGCTGTATTAGCACCATGATAGATCTACCTCATTAACAGCTTATTGCGCCTGTATGCTACGCCACGACATGCACAGGGGCCTGGAATGTACTGGGGTCTTTAACGCAGATGGGCGGAGAGAGAGGAGAGAAGGAGGGCGTCAACAGTGTCAATCTGTGCATCATTACACAAGGAGACAGGATTATGGAAATGCACTCACAGAATGATCTATCTCTCTGTCAGTCATGTGTTAGGTCACAGAGTGCATGGTGGGAAGTTATGGAAGAGGTTCAAACTATAGGAACAGGATTTTACTTATCGGTGGTCTCTGTTCTATAAGACATATTGTGGTTTATACTGATACTGAAAGCTACCTGAGAATTCTGAACTTACTCAATTTCATAATACAGATGTTCTACAATGTTTTAATGGTACGCAACCTATTAAAACAAGAAAATATAATAGTGATAATTGACAATACTGCGATAGTAAACACATTTATTTAATCTGTTTAAGGGAATATTTGTGATTGGCAAGATTCATTCAGGATAATATTATGAAATCTGTTTTGAAGATATGAACAATTTGAATATTGAGTAACGTTTGTAGTGTAAAAGGCTTTGGAAAGAGATCATTTTAAATCATTATTTTTAAGTTTTCTACGCTGTAAGGTGATATTTCTGCTCTTTGTAATTCATTTTACAGACAGTTTTGACAAAATAACATTAATTTTATCATTATCGGGAAACTCCCCCCAAAAAATATTGATATTGAGATAATTCATTTTTGTCAATATTGCCCACCCCTACACTGCACTGCATTTGCTTTTTTGTGTACATTATTCAAGTTCTTCTTAAGATTTAAGGCAGTTTATTAAAGCAACATAGCTTAACTTTCTGGAGGTGGAACTTCATCTGCATAATTCCATGGAAACAGACATTTAAAGCTAATAATACTTTTGAGCATTCTCATTTACAATCTGTATGTGTTTATTTTTGACCAGTTAAATGCATAGTAATGAATGCACTAGAGCCAAGGTGGGGCTTTAACCAATTAAGTTAAACATTCAAACTTCTGTTACCGCTGCAATCTTTATACTTGAGCACAGAATAAATAACTCATTATTTAAAGACATGGTACTTTCAGAATCTAATCACCACCGCTGGAGTTTCCTAATGAACAGCTTGTACACATTTTCCATAAATCAATTCAATCCCATGTCTGTAAGTAAAAACCTCTCCGTCAGGGCTTTTTTCTTACCCGCAATTCCCCAGTAGCCTCACACGGGCGCATCTTCAAATTACCACCACTAAATTCAATTGATTTGAGTCAAAAATGACATTGATTTTTGCCTGTCTGAAACGACCGGGGAGTCCATAAAACAGATAAAGAGGTCATTACCGCTTTACCAGGCTGTAGACTCCCCCGGAAAGATTTAAAGGCCTCATGAAAGTGGCATGCTTTAAAATGAGGCCGGTACAGCAGCCTGTGAACGCACACAACAACGGGATCCTGAACGCACCATCGCCGAGAACCTATTACTGGGTTCAAGATGGTGGTCTTTGAGGAGATGATCAAGAATGAATGCATTTCTTGGATGAGAGCTGATGCGGCCCCTGCTTCACTTCTCTGTCTCTTCTAAAACTGTGGAATGCTCGTGCTAAAGATTTATACACCTACTTCCTGTTTTCACACTTGCAATAGTATGATCCTGGTTTGAAGTCAGTACAGACAATTAAATTTTGTTCACATCGCATCAATTTCCATACGTTTTTCTCCACCACAAGAGGGATTAAGCATTTAACTGTTACATGAATGAGTCCAATGAAAGTTTTCTCCATGCTAATTATAAAAAAAATGTCAATTCTTACCTCTGGGACAATGATTGATCACCAACCACAAAGCTCAAGATTCCAACATGAAACTTTCCTCTTAACAAAAACCAAAGTCATGAATATTGTTTCACTGTCGAGAGCCCTTTAAAACCGCTCCCTTCTCAAAGTGTTGCATTGTAATTTATTGTTCGTTTGTTATTGACCAGGCTGTAGCTCAAGCTAATTTTCACCTTTAGTCCTTTATTAAGTCTTACTGAAGGGAGGAGCCTATTGTATTGTACACATTTTTAGAGGTCGGGGAAACCATCTGCAGTTTACAAATCACTATCTTGAAACAATCTCAAAGTTACTCAAAGTTCCCTGACAATGTGTTCCACTTCGGACTTGTCAACCTTCTCACTCACTGTTAAAGGTTGTGTCAATATCTACTTAACCGTCAGGCTTTGCTCAAAGACACAAAATCAAAGACACAAAATCTATTGATCTCCAACCACCCAACTTTTTGACACCCGCTCAAAATTGCTTGTAACTTCTCTCCAAATGAAAATCTAAAATCATCAATACCACCATTGTAGACAGGTACAAAAACTATTACTAATTCATTCTGCACCTTTGCCTCGTGCTATCTCAGTTGCATCCAGAGGCCAAGCTAGTTCCTCCAAGCTCTTGTCAACCTTTTGCTCCACCTGTCAAGTTGGCGATGGGCGTACAAGAGCTTGTTTGGCCCAGCTGTCATCCCAGGCAGTATTAGACGTGACAGGTGGGGTGCGCAGCGGTAACGGAGGGGGCGAACCAGCCGGGACCTCCCACGTCTGGAGCTCTGGATGGGGATTGAGAGAGCAGGCTCCTCCAGCTCGTGTGCAGGCTCCGGAGACACAATTTAGACAGGTTGAGGTGAAGGAGGGATGGCAGTAGGCAACAGGGGAGGTATGGACTGTGATGGGGAACCACATTATCATAGAGCCATACACAACATTCCTCCTATTCCTTCTATTGTGACCATTTTGATGGGACAAATGTATATTTGTCTTTTACTGAAAGATTTTATATTTTACATTATTCAAGCTTTTTAAAGGACGCATTGGACCTGTATGCATAATGTACTTTTTTGAGCTTTTACCCACGTTACGACGGAGTTCCCCTCAAAAACATACCTGTAGTTGTATTTAGCTTCATTCACACTTTCATGAATCCTGTTTGCCAAATCTAAGCACTTGGAAATCACTCACTTTCCCCAGATAGTTACAACACAGATCAAGTCTCATGCACTCTAAAACCAGAAACAGTCCAGACCGAAGGACATTGACTCATCTAGAGGTCATCCAGGCCGATGAGCAGCGTCCAACAAGGTGAGGAGCGTCCAGCAAGGTGAGGAGCGTCCAGCAAGGTGAGGAGCATCCAGCAAGGTGAGGAGCTTCCAGCAAGGTGAGGAGCGTCCAGCAAGGTGAGGAGCATCCAGCAAGGTGAGGAGCGTCCAGCAAGGTGAGGAGCGTCCAGCAAGGTGAGGAGCTTCCAGCAAGGTGAGGAGCGTCCAGCAAGGTGAGGAGCGTCCAGCAAGGTGAGGAGCGTCCAGCAAGGTGAGGAGCATCCAGCAAGGTGAGGAGCTTCCAGCAAGGTGAGGAGCGTCCAGCAAGGTGAGGAGCGTCCAGCAAGGTGAGGAGCTTCCAGCAAGGTGAGGAGCGTCCAGCAAGGTGAGGAGCGTCCAGCAAGGTGAGGAGCGTCCAGCAAGGTGAGGAGCGTCCAGCAAGGTGAGAAGCGTCCAGCAAGGTGAGGGGCGTCCAGCAAGGTGAGGGGCGTCCAGCAAGGTGAGGGGCGTCCAGCAAGGTGAGAAGCGTCCAGCAAGGTGAGGGGCGTCCAGCAAGGTGAGGGGCGTCCAGCAAGGTGAGGAGCGTCCAGCAAGGTGAGGAGCGTCCAGCAAGGTGAGGAGCGTCCAGCAAGGTGAGAAGCGTCCAGCAAGGTGAGGAGCGTCCAGCAAGGTGAGAAGCGTCCAGCAAGGTGACGGGCGTCCAGCAAGGTGAGGAGCGTCCAGCAAGGTGAGGAGCGTCCAGCAAGGTGAGGAGCGTCCAGCAAGGTGAGGGGCGTCCAGCAAGGTGAGGAAGGTCCAGCAAGGTGAGGAGCGTCCAGCAAGGTGAGGAGCGTCCAGCAAGGTGAGGAGCGTCCAGCAAGGTGAGGGGCGTCCAGCAAGGTGAGGAAGGTCCAGCAAGGTGAGAAGTGTCCAGCAAGGTGAGGAGCGTCCAGCAAGGTGAGGAGCGTCCAGCAAGGTGAGAAGCGTCCAGCAAGGTGAGGAGCTTCCAGCAAGGTGAGGAGCGTCCAGCAAGGTGAGGAGCGTCCAGCAAGGTGAGGAGCGTCCAGCAAGGTGAGAAGCGTCCAGCAAGGTGAGGAGCGTCCAGCAAGGTGAGAAGCGTCCAGCAAGGTGAGGAGCGTCCAGCAAGGTGAGGAGCGTCCAGCAAGGTGAGGAGCGTCCAGCAAGGTGAGAAGCGTCCAGCAAGGTGAGGAGCGTCCAGCAAGGTGAGGAGCGTCCAGCAAGGTGAGGGGCGTCCAGCAAGGTGAGGAAGGTCCAGCAAGGTGAGAAGTGTCCAGCAAGGTGAGGAGCGTCCAGCAAGGTGAGGAGCGTCCAGCAAGGTGAGAAGCGTCCAGCAAGGTGAGGAGCGTCCAGCAAGGTGAGGGGCATCCAGCAAGGTAAGAAGCGTCCAGCAAGGTGAGGGGCGTCCAGCAAGGTGAGGAGCGTCAAGCAAGGTGAGGAGCGTCCAGCAAGGTGAGGAGCGTCCAGCAAGGTGAGAAGCGTCCAGCAAGGTGAGGGGCGTCCAGCAAGGTGAGAAGCGTCCAGCAAGGTGAGGAGCGTCCAGCAAGGTGAGGGGCGTCCAGCAAGGTGAGGAAGGTCCAGCAAGGTGAGGAGCGTCCATCAAGGTGAGAAGCGTCCAGCAAGGTGAGGAGCATCCAGCAAGGTGAGGAGCGTCCAGCAAGGTGAGAAGCGTCCAGCAAGGTGAGGAGCGTCCAGCAAGGTGAGGAGCGTCCAGCAAGGTGAGGGGCGTCCAGCAAGGTGAAGGGCGTCCAGCAAGGTGAGGAGCGTCCAGCAAGGTGAGGGGCGTCCAGCAAGGTGAGGGGCGTCCAGCAAGGTGAGAAGCGTCCAGCAAGGTGAGGGGCGTCCAGCAAGGTGAGGAGCGTCCAGCAAGGTGAGGGGCGTCCAGCAAGGTGAGGAGCGTCCAGCAAGGTGAGGGGCGTCCAGCAAGGTGAGGGGCGTCCAGCAAGGTGAGAAGCGTCCAGCAAGGTGAGAGGCGTCCAGCAAGGTGAGGGGCGTCCAGCAAGGTGAGGGGCGTCCAGCATTATTATTCATTCCCACTGCTGACAACAGGGGGTAGTTTTCTTTTTTTTCTGGTATTTAGAATTAAAATAGTGCATATGAAGATTATAATTCTACATTGTGATTATTATAAACCACAATACTGTGCTAAAACTACTTAACAGTAGAAACTGGTCCATTGACCTCCAGTCCAAATCGATTTAACTCATTATCTGCTTCTGTCGATAGAAATCACAAAAAATGAGACAAAAGGTCTTGACCCTGCCGTTGCATAGAATTGTGAAATCTTTCAAATAAAGCTAAAAACTATGGCATCGAATGACAACGGCAATAAGCTGCATCATGGAGGAGATTAAAGCAGCGACTCGTAATGTCCTTAATTTCATAGTGACACACCAAGTTAGATGTTTGAATATTTTGGTGGTATTAAAAACTATTGTGTTTGCAGTACTGTCAAATACATTTCTCCATCTCTAAAACCTATGAACTAAAAATCCTGATGCTGAAATATTGTCTGACATTTAACTTCAATCACAGTTTAATCCTTCACAATGACGTCTGCATTTGAAGCTTTAACTCTTCCCAACAGATGTGGAAGTGCACCAGGGCCAAAACCACAGAATGACTCGGATTATAGCGCAGAGTAGACCGTGAAAATAAATACGTCTTTCTGCAGCTTTGACTCTGAGGTCTGTGAGGTTGGAGGAGATGGACTGTTGGACATGCATGAAAGAGATCGCCTTTGTTCACCGAATTATCAGAACTTCCGCCATGAAACCAGCACAGTTGTGATGATATAGAGCCGGAAAATGACAGCTCTGTTATGGTCTGGTCTAAGGCGAAACAAACTTGTGGTCACCAGGAACTTGGAACTGTCACTGGCATGAGTTTTGTATAACTTGCAAGACAAACAGAGAAGATAACGGCCACTTGGCACTTCAACAAGTTCAAATAATGCTTGCAATAACCTGAACGGTGCAGTAAACTTTTCTTGAGGAAGGTATTCGACCGGCTTGTCTCCATGGAGATAGCTTTTTCTGGAATGTTTTACAGTATGGCATTAAACAAATGTAATGATTCCCTTGAGTTTCCTCACACTCGCTCATTAAAGTCTGATTTTTACAGCGCAAAAGAAGGAGAAAGTTATTTAAATTGGTCTAACTTTCCAGAGCTCACAAACTCTATGCTTCATCATTCATTTTAAGCGCATGCACAATTTTAGAGGAAGTGAAGTTGAGTGAAACTGTAGTGGCCCACCTAAGCACAGCCAATCAGAGTGCTTCTTTTGGCTCTTATGTTCGGCTTTACAAGAAATAAAATACATATTTTTCGTCACAATGTTTTACATACACTTTTTCTCTCACAAACTTTACTGAGTTACAGAAAAAAGTTACATAGTGCACCTTTAACAGATTTCAATCTCGGCCCATCTCGGGTTTCAGTTTCTTATTTAAAGATGCCCTTTTGATGACATTTCACCATTCAAAAGATAAGAATATTACATTTTTATTGCCATGGCAACAGTGCACATTTTCCTTGTCAGTGAAAACCCTGGAAAGAGAACATGACATTCCTCCACCTCATATGCAAACTTTGGAATGGTAATTGCAGGCACCAAGCTAATAAGATTGGACTTTTTTCTGTGACGTGTCCAGCTGAAGAGATGAGACCTGGAAGCGGGTGGAGCCCCCGTCTGGAGCCTTTACGTCACTGCGCCTTTGTTTTGGTTCTTTCACTCCGCCCCCTCCTGTCATCCTTTGATCACCATAGTGTCCAACCTCCAAACCTTCAAGATGATTTCTCTGAAGACGGTTCCTGCTCCCACGGGCCAGGTCTTCTCCCCCTCCTCTCCATAGCTTGTCTTGTGAGCTGAAGTCAGGTGCAGGATGTATAGGACTAGCTTTTCACAAATCCAAAATGAAGCTCCTATAGTTCTACTGTCAGTGCTGCTTCTCTAAGGCAGGATTAGGTCACACCTGTGGAGAGCAAAGCGTTGATGGAAGTCAAAACTTGTCAGTTTCATGGCAGACAACTATGTATGAACTGAAGAATGCTTGTTTTTGTTGCATTATATGGTTTTTATGGAGTATTTGGCAGGTGGGCCAACAATGCTGACAGGGGCTCAGAAAAAAGTCACGTTGTAATTTGAAACTTTTTTTTTTTTTATTGGACAGTTACATTTTGTTGTGGTAACGTTTTTTTTGGACAAGAAATCACTCTACTACACCGTTCCATACGCTGGCGCAAATAGTTTTTCAATGAGCGAGTTAGCGTTAGCCGATAGCCAGCAAACATCACAGGGTTGATCAGGCAGTAGGGTTTAGCTTGGTTTATTGACATAGCGACTTAAATTAGCTGACGACCACATCATAGTTCAACAGTTCTTAAATCTGCAAATCACACCAGAAATTTAGCGGGCTACAACAGTTGGAAAAGCAAATGTTTATTTTGTATCAGCCACAAATCTTATATTAATTAGAAACTTAGAAAATAGAGCTGAACATTAGATATTGAATGTTAATAGTTGACAAATGTATCAATCATATAAACAACCATTTGTCTGCGTAGCCTACGAACAATGTTTTGGACTTTGTTGCCTCTATAAAATGAATACGATGAAACGTTTATATCAGTACTAGGCGGTTCAATACTGGATCTGTATTTCAATCCACATAATTCCTGATGTGATAGTCGACACCGCACCATGATGTTGTGACCATGAGCTGATTCACTACCCACAGTTACCAGTAGGGGTATCAAACATATAATCCTTGACAAATTGGTCGACCTCTAAACGTTTGTACACATTAGCTGGTGTTTCATGTAGGCTCTTTGTGGGTTGTAGCTTCCTGTTTGAGGACCATTTTGAGAACGTTTGACCTTTCAAAAGAGCTCCGTTGTAAAAGCAGTTCTTGAGGTCAAAAAGAGACCGCAGTGTTTTTTCTTCAGCGTTCAAGAACCAGGAAGTAATGCTGAACTCAGTGCCTCCAGTTGTCCTTGGAGGTCGAAACTCGATGTTATTTTTTGTCAGAATGTCTGTGTTCCTGATGTCAAGTTGGAAAAACTCTTACCAATAGGCCTATGCTACAGTAACGACTAAAACAAGTCATAAAATGAATTGTTTATAAGAGTTCTTCTATTAAGAGTGTTGCAACAATGAAATTTCCCCATGTGTGGACAATAAAGGAATATCTTATCTTATCTTAAAAACCAGCAAAGTGCTCAAATCAGCCAAAATGTGGATCCAATGAAGTTATTAAAAGTTATGAAAGTGATTTTTTTTTGTCATTAGCTCCGTGTAGACGTTAGCAAAATTAGCATAGCATAGGAGCAGGTAACCTTTCCCAGCCTTGTCAGATTTTCCAACTCGAATAAACTCTGGGTTCTGAAATGTTTCCCAAGTTTCCAAGTAAGAATCTTGAGATGTAATGGTGTTTACGTGTAATTGTAGAAGTCGTAACTTGGAAAATTCAACTCGAACGCAGCATAAGAGTAGTGCACTCTTAGCATGCTAGTTGTTGTTAGCATTACTGTGACTGAAATCTCCGCTCTAGTCTAATGGTGAATAATAAAACCCTTCTGTATAGCACCTATGCAAATGTGTCATCATTCTTAAACCCATGGATATGTAGCAACAGGTTCAATACTTTCCCCTATGGAACAATCTGAACTATACGCTTAAAAACAATGGCCGCTATAGTGTCAAGTTGAGATAGTGAAGGCAACTCTTAATGTACATAATGAAGAAACTTGTTTATTAGTGAGAGGCGAACATCTTGAATATTGAAGACAGATTCATTTAAAATGCAGGATAACTCAAACAACTTCTGGTATGTTCTTAATGAGAAAAAGTTGAGAAGAATATATTACTTTTAAACTGATCATTATAAGGCATTCGTCCTTCTAGTATTTACTCAAGGTGTGTCGAAAACCCATTTGCCCGCACTCATTCCCTTCTCTTATTTATTCATTGACCATTTTCGAGTAAACCCAACCTCACTTAGGCCTTTACTCTACTTTATTACTCTTTTATTTTAAGACCACCATATTGATTTTTACATTCCACAAGCCGTGGCCATACATTTCCCTGACTCCCTTTTCTCCCATGCATTTTCTCCCACTATTACTGCTGCTACTGCTGCTTTAGCCTTTAATGCCCCCTCCCCAAACCTAGTCAATACTATCGATGTAATCCTACTGGCGTTTTTGAGTGATCTGCGGACATAATGACAAGCTAGCACACAGCAGAGAGGTCGGCGCAACATTGCTAGCCATTGATAAAGTGTCTGGCGCTTTGATTAGCCCCTAGCGCTAATGCTATGCTAAGCAGAAAGTATTACTCTGCCCCCGCTGGCTGTACATGGAAGGAGGAATGGACGGAGAAGGGAGGGGGGAGTAAGCAAACTCTACAGGGAAATTAAGCAATGCCGATGAAATGGTGTACCGAGGAAATTCTTGGATAAATTAACAACGCAATTACATTACATGACACGCCGCAAGATGGATGGGGGAAAGTTGGCGCGGATTATGTTCTGTTTTCCAAATTGCAATTTATTTGAGGGCTCTAATGGATGCCGTATTAAAACATCTCGGGCCGCGGTCAGATTTCATTGTGTGTCACCCAGACTTGATTGATGACCCACTGCGAGCAACTCACTTCCCCCCCTCTCTCCATCGCTCCCTCCATCCCTTCATCCGGTGAGATGTTTTTCCTCTGTTTTTCTTTTCAATCCGAGCTGCATTCCCTGCACATTTAAGCCAGGCGGTCCGCCATTAGCAACGTTTTTATAGATCTGGGATTGATTTTCTTAAAGGCGTATCTCAGGATGGTTGAATGCGCTGCTATTGGATATCTTTGGGCGGCGTACTTATTCCTGCAGGATAGAGAGATGATGTGGGCATTGTCATAGGCCCTGTACTGTTCTGGATCAGGACTTGTACATTATCATTCAACCTGTTAGACTACTATAAGACAGAAAAAAAATCCTTCAAAATATGTATAAAAGGAAGAACATCATTTGTTGCCAGTACAGATACATTGTCTGAATCTAATTATAATGTGATGTATTGGCCGAGAACCAGGAAGTGCGCTTTTAACATGCTGGTTGTTGTTAGCTATATTGTGAAGGCAAAACATTCTGGCTGCTGAAAGTTGTGAAAAGCACTAATAACGTCATCAATGTGAATAATTAGGACGCTTCAAATGCGTGAGGAAAGTGAAGAATCAGTCTGGACTTCTACAAATCCCTGCTGTTGGACGTACATTTCTAAAAGCTTTCTGTAGATTGAGTCAGATCTTTTATTCCAAAAGTAACAATAACTAACACAGACTAGAACTGGCCCAAACGAAGTCTCTTTCATTCTTGGTACGATTCTGATTTTTCCTGACTGAGTTGTCCTGGTTCAGCTCTGGTTTAGTCTTGGTCTAGTCTTGGTTTATTCTTGGTTTAGTCTTGATTTAGTCTTGATTTAGTCTTGGTTTAGTTCTGGTCTAGTCTTGGTTTAGTCTTGGTTTAGTCCTGGTTTAGTCTTGGTTTAGTCTTGATTTAGTCTTGGTTTAGTCCTGGTTTAGTCCTGGTTTAGTCTTGGTTTAGTTCTGGTCTAGTCTTGGTTTAGTCCTGGTCTAGTTCTGGTCTAGTCTTGGTTTAGTCTTGGTTTAGTCCTGGTTTAGTCTTGGTTTAGTCTTGGTTTAGTCTTGATTTAGTCTTGGTTTAGTTCTGGTCTAGTCTCGGTTTAGTCCTGGTCTAGTTTTGGTCTAGTCTTGGTTTAGTCTTTGTTTAGCCCTGGTTTAGTCTTGGTTTAGTCTTGGTTTAGTCTTGGTTTAGTCTTGATTTAGTCTTGGTTTAGTCCTGGTTTAGTCCTGGTTTAGTCTTGGTTTAGTTCTGGTCTAGTCTTGGTTTAGTCCTGGTCTAGTTCTGCTCTAGTCTTGGTTTAGTCTTGGTTTAGTCCTGGTTTAGTCTTGGTTTAGTCTTGGTTTAGTCTTGGTTTAGTCTTGGTTTAGTCCTGGTTTAGTCTTGGTTTAGTCCTGGTTTAGTCTTGGTTTAGTCCTGGTCTAGTTCTGGTCTAATCTTGGTTTAGTCTTGGTTTAGTCCTGGTTTAGTCTTGGTTTAGTTCTGGTCTAGTCTTGGTTTAGTCTTGGTTTAGTCTTGGTTTAGTCTTGGTTTAGTCTTGGTTTAGTCCTGGTTTAGTCTTGGTCTAGTTCTGGTCTAGTCTTGGTTTAGTCTTGGTTTAGTCTTGGTTTAGTCCTGGTTTGGTATTATATTTGTTCTCTTTATTGTATCTTAACATATTAAAATGATGCTTATTAAACGATACATTTGTTCACTGCTTGATGAACCAAATGAACGGTGGGAACAAGGATATAAAGGACACGTGAATTTGTAAATGCAGCAGGAGTTTGTGCAGGACGTCCCACCAACTGCTGTTGTTATTTTGGATGTTACAAAAACAAATAGAATTGAATTAAGTCTAAATCAACTTACATTACAATGTGTAAAAAGTTATTAAAACTGCATATCTGTTACTTAATACTGTGTTACTTACATAAAAGTACAAATACATACATAAAAATGATTCAGTTTGCTCACATTACATCCCTACTACACAAAACACTGTCACTGCAGAGGGAAGTCGTTTTAATCAGGCTAAAACTAGTTCTTGCTAATGTCAACGTTGTGTTGTGTCTGGTGAATGGATTTTAAAAACATGGAGGAGCACATTGGGATTACAAGCATTTCATTATTCAAATAAACTATTTTCGCTGTAAATGACTTCTACAGTCACAGCTGCCCTGGCATAGACTGAGAGAAGTGTGGCTGCCAATCCGAACAACCGCCGACCCTCGCCGCTCTAACCACTGAGCCACTGCCACCCCATAACCCAGCTCTCTTTTCCACATTTCCCCCAAAATGTTAGCCTCCTGCTCCCGTCTCTGATCTTTTCACGTGCTTTGGTTCCACTCTGGACGCTCTCCGTTGTCCAAATGTAATCGAAAGTCTTTTTACGGCTGGAGCAAATGCATTAGAGCGTAGGAACATCTGGAAGCCATCCGCACTTATGCCAGTCCTTTATTTGACCATTTATAATTACTCACAGCGCGGCGCAAAAAACATATGGTCCGCTTTGAACTCTGGGAGCGAGGGCTAACCTGCATTTGACCCGGTCAGGCTTACAGGCAACCCAATCCCCCCGCAAAGGGTGAAAAGTGGAAGGTTCCAGAAAAGGACTGATTAGAAAGATGAAATCCAGTCAAGATTCAGCTTTGCTCCGTAGAAACCACGGCCAAATACAGAGTTTAGTCCTGGTTTGGCCTTCATTTGGACACGCTATCAAATTAAGGTGATGTCCTTTTTAATTGAATTATATTTTTATTCCTCCAAAATTCAACCCAACAGTTTAAAATGTCTTCTATACGCTACACATAGATTTAGAATGAAGCTGTGATTCATTTCTTTGTATTTTTAAGAAGTTTTTAATGAGTTTCTTGTGTCAGAGACAGTTAATAATGATATATTTACTAAAAACACACCTTTATATCTACTTTAAATCTAAAAAAGAAGAGATATATAAGGCGTTTCATGCTGTAATCCAAAGTGTGTCCTCTGGTGAGACATGAAAAATCACATATTTAAAAAGACACCAAAAGGAGCTAATCTGTCATTTCTGCTCCAGGACAAACTCAGGGATTCACGATTTAAGCTTTTTGTAATATCCTGCTTTTCTGAAGAACTTTGAACAAGTGAACGGTTTAATGTCCTGCGGTCGGTATGACAGCTTTATTTCCTAAGATAATACAATTCTAAGGATGGGACAGTTACATAATTATTCAACCAACATGATATTGAAGTAATTTATAATCTATATTTTATTTTAATGTCCTTTGATGTGACCGGACATGTTAAAATATCAAAAGACTTTAAGACACACTTGTGGAACGCTTGATTTTGGTGTTTTGGTACAAAGACACGGAACACTGCAGGACAGGAAAAGATCTTGGTCAAGCCCTGGTTCAGCTCAGTCATGGATTAGTGCTGATTTAGACCTTTTTGTCCCATGCGCCTTCCGATTTTACTCCTGTTCGAGCAGTTTTGGGAAGAATACATTGAAAGTCTTGATCTATTTAGTTACAAAATACTCAATACTACTTTATAATGTATTTAGTGTGCTTCCCGAGGTCAAGTGTGGGGCAGGCTCGCCTTGTCATTTCCATCTGTTGTCCCGCACTCACTCTCACAACACACACAGCAAACTAACGTACATGTTTTTAGAGGGAGCACCTCCGCAGACACGAGGAGAACGTGCAAACTCCACACAGAAAGGTCCCACGTCGCCTGGGAGTTGAACCAAACCTTGTTACGGTGAGGGGACAGTAACTATATTCTGAATACCACCAAAAGAAAGAGCAACTGTACTAGAATGCACTTACTCAAAATGAGTATTCTGAATGTATTTTGAGTATATGTAGTCAGTTACTTGTTGTTGGAATCTGATTCTGATTCAGAGCGCGTTCACACTTCACACCGAATCAAAAGTGAGTTTAAACCAGGAACTAAACAGATATCAGGACCAGTTTTGACAAAGTAATGCAGTAACCGTAGTTTTAAAAGTACCAATACCCAACACAGACTAGAACTGGCCCAAACCAAGTCTCAAACCAGGACCAAACCAGTCCTGGTTCAGCTCTGGTCTTGTCTTGGTCTAGTTTTGATTTGGTCCTGGTTAGGTTTCACATACTTCTATATACGTAACTACTGAAGGCCCTTGTGGATGTGACGGATACAGAATGTACTAAATGAGCAGCAGATTTGGGATTTGGTGCTTCACAGTAACCTTCTCAGACTGCGCTCCTTATTACGAGGCTGGGACCACATTCACAGGTGTTGTTTCTCCTATTGACCTACTTTCAGCTCAGAAATAGCTGCTAAATCATTTGGAAAGTTTCTGGAGAAAGAGAGAAGTTTGTGGAAAAACAACCTCGTTCAATTATGGCCCTACAAACGTCTGGAATAAGTAGACATTATTGTTGCAGCGATTGAAAGATAAATTACTGCAGCGCTTTCAGAAGTTTGCAAGACCACAAACCACAAACTAAACCGCGTTAATATTGTTATATGTATGGCGCATGTACTTCATTTAGATTCAGATTTTGTGCAGCATTATGTACCATTCCTTTTAGCTATTAACGGCCAGAACACACTACATGATTGTTGAGTATTAAAATGATTTATGAGCATGTTTTATGTTTAATTATTGTAATTATTGTTTTGTGATCTATTTCCTTTGTTTTATTCTGTATTAGCAGTGATGTTTTATCTTACATTATCACAATTATTTAGTAAGACAAGCTGACAATGTCTCTACCGCCCTGTTTTCATTTCTAAACTTCGATAATGATAATTGAGTGTGGTGTTAGTTTTGCATAACTTGGGGAATACTGCGTTTCAACTCTTATTTTTCCCATGCCATTCTCAACATCAGCCACTCTCGGTCCTAATGAAGTCTGATTTGTGGAATGCAAAAAAAGTCACTGCGCACAATCTCAGTCTGATTTTCTGTTTATTTACACACTATTCTTGGAGCTAAACCCCTAAAGTGTTTGAGTTTATTTCGCGGCTTTTAGGGACTTAGTGTAAACAGTGTGGGGGTCAAAGGTTATCAGAGCGCTGTGAGACGGACCACCTGCTTTGGAGATGCACTTACAGGCCTGGAAAGGAAAGTTAAATTTTTTTTTTAGTATTTCTGTATTTGTTAATGTGAGTATCGCTATGTACTTTTTAAAGGACACATATTCTGCGTTGTTTGTATTGTTACTACGCTTTAAATATGCTCTTGAGTACCTTTACTCTGGCATCTCATGTTTTAAAACTTAAAATAAAGGCACACGGCTCTCTAAAGGTCAAGCGTTCCCTCAAAAGGACTTGTGTAAGCGCTCCATCTACTGGCAGCAGAGGGAATTACCATGGGGAAATGAACGCCTTCATTACAGGTGTTGATTTATGGGCTTAAAAACAATACAGGCAAGGCAAAATTATGTGTAGAGCATATTACACATAGTAACAGGAAAAGATGCATTAAAAAAACACGAAAAACATTATGAATAATTATGAAAAAACAGAAGACAATATACACAGGAGACTTCCAGATCTCTGCCTTTGACGTCACTAATCCGGGAAGTGTTTTTTGTGAGGCTCAGGGAAGGAGCAGAGAGGAGGAGCTCGTAAACAGCACTCAAAGCATTCACACACATCATTCACACGTTCACAATCACAACTCCACAGATTAAAATACACAGAAGTGAACACTAGAGAGGGTTGAAGTGGGAGATTGAACCGCTAACCTTGCTCCAGAATGCAGAGCTCTTTCTGATGCAGCTTGAACAAATTCAAAACTAGATGTAACTGTTTTAAAGACATATTGTATTTTTTCTGGCAATTAGTTTTAGCTGTCGATGCAGAGATGTGTTTTGTGATATTTAAAACAACATACATTCAATATAAAGGGGAAAGTTCTACACCTATTATCATGATAAAAATATGTACCGTATTGTGGACATTGTATTGGGATGTGTATTGTATCGTGGAGTTTTTGGCAATGCCCTGTACTAGTTCTAATCTATAACACACACATAGGGGGGAATTTCAAAGCAACGGTGCCTCAAATGTACGACCGTAAAGATGAGTCAAACACGCATGAATTACTCTAAATACACCTTCAAGTGAGTTCCTTTCATCCTCTTTATCTACTGAAATTTTGTTTTGGCAGTTGAATTCTTCAGACTTCTATATCTCGTCCAAACTGCCTCACTCCTTGCGCCCCCTGCTGGCATACTGTATCCATATCCGACTTTATTCTAAGGTCCACATAGAGGCTGTGTCGTCCAAAATGAGTTTACAAAGGCTGAATATTGCGTATAAGGCCTTAGATGTTGTCCTTACGATACAGAAAAATGATGGACAGGTTGGTTTAGCGATTGGCCTGGTCTAAGCATGGGCTCAGCCTGATGTAAGCATGTATGAACAAAAGCAAACGCTGGAAGCTGTATTTTCTGATCCCACGTTGACCCGTCACTCTCCCAGGGCCTCGGAGCTCCGCGCTGGGCCTCGCTGAGCTGCAGGTCCGGGCCCATCACGGAGGATGTGACAGGAGAAGAAACAGTTTGAGAAGAAAAACATCAACAAAGCTCTTTTCAGAGTGGTGTTCGCCGCTAGCATGAGAAGAAAAAGTGCTTACAGTATACAGTTTTACACATCAGCCGGGAGAGTACAGGTTCTTAAAGCCTGGAAGCTCATTCGGTTTGAATAATGTTTTGTGGAAGTGACATACTGTGCACAGAGGTGGGTAGAGTAGACAAAAAATAGTAGTATTACTTTAGAATACTATTGATTCAGTTAAAGTACATAGTAATGGTCTCAAGTAAAAGTTAAAAGTATTTAAGGAAACTACAATTCAAGAATGAGATACTGTCTGGACATAACATCTGATTTATCATTTGAAGTGAAGGTAATTGGAAGGACAAAACATGGAATAATGCACAGAATCTGGTGGAGAGACACAAAAACGTAAGGTAGTACTACAAATTATATGTTTTCTCCCTCTTTCATTTAATTCGTTTTTTTAATACATTTTCTGAATAATAAAACATAAATAAAATAAAAGAACACAGCAGATTAAAAAAAAATAAAGAAAAAAGAAAGAAAAATGACATCCAAAGAAAATGAAGGCGCACAAAGTCCAAAATAAACGTCCCATTTAGTCCAGAGAGTCAAATCTGTCCATGTTCAGATTAAGTCCAAATGAATCAAGCAGGAACTCAATAAACCCTTTTTACATTAGATTCCACCCCCTTATTCACAAAAGTTATTCTCCACAATTATATTCTTCACTTATCTTCTGTTCTCCCTGTTTTTGTTCACCTCCCATCAGCCCCATGACATGAGAGAGCCTGACCACAGCCATGGCCCAGGCTCTTGGACAGTAAAGTGCACAAGTGTCTAAGTACACATGACACAGACTTACACACTTTGGCCTTAAAGTACTTGGATTTGAAGAATTGCAGGGAGAAAGGGAAGAGTTTTGGAAGCCCTTGTTGAGACATGGCTGGTGAAATTGGTTGCAACTAACGATATTTTTCCTGTTTTCTCATTTAATCCTGGGTTGGTTCTGGTTTAAACCTGGTTTGGTGCTGGATAAGACCTGGTTAGAAGCCTATCTAGTCTTGTCCTTAGGCTAGTTCTGCTTCAGTATGACAATGGCTATTTCGCATTTGTTTGTTGTTTAATCCAAAGAATCTAATAGAACTGTAGATATTTTACCATGATTGAAACAACGAATAAAACGACTTTCAAATTGTGTTCACTGTTGTCACTTTAAGCATTCACTACACCTCTGAACTAAGCCGTGTGTCATACCAGACCAGTACATTCTAAATAATGAAGAATATAATGTTACTCCTTTGAAACTCTACCCTTTAAAACACGCCATAACACGACCCACATCTCCACCGGTGACACCAGCCCGGCCACAGAGATGCATACATGGATTTCACATCACTCTACCCGCTCCCCCTATCCACAATCTTAATTAAATCTGAACGGTTAAAAAGCAGGAGACACTAACGAGGCCGCATCCTCCATCTTCACTCCCTCCCAGCTTTTCAATAATTCATACCTCCAGCGCCTCCAATAGGAAGTCAGGCATCCGCAAACTTGGATCATCTGTCCTGCCCGGGTCTGAGGACGTCTGTGTGGGCAGTGATACAAGACTCATGAATAAATATAGAGAAATGGGGTTTAAAGTTACCCATAGGCGGCTGGTGGTGTGGATAGGATGTACAGGCTCCAGACGCAGCACAGGGCAACCGCAGAGAAGCAAGTGCACGGTGATATCTAAGCTAGAATCGTCCCCCTCACCTCTGGACTTAGGTGCAAGGTTTCAAAAAGGACATTTGGTTGTGGTTTGTCAATGAGAAAAGCCAGAAAATGGTCCTCTCGTTCCCCCAATTTGAGTCATTTTACGACTTTGCATCAGTCATTAAGAATTGTATCTGTCGGCTGTATTTGTTTGCAAGTCATTTAAGTTAAGAAGAGTTTGTTAGGAAAGTTTCATAATGATGACCTCATGAGCTAAGAAACTGATTAAAGAAATACATGTATAAACCTACAGACTCTATTTTGAATTGATTCTTTTTTTCTCAGTTTAAAAAATCTAAATAAAATGTAAACTTTTTAAAATAATCCAGGCTTTTTTTTCAATATCTATGTATCTATATTCATCTTTTCCTTATGTGCATATCCATAAATGTTTGTATTTTCTTTTTAGTGGGCATATATTTGCTTATTTACTGTGTTTTATAAAGAATGCAGCATTTTAGCTTCCTTTAGTTTCATACTTAAGGACTTGCCATCTTCCTCCATCTCCCCTTTTAAACCTATCTTTCAAATTAAAATATCTAAAATACCCAATGCACCAGGCTCAAAACGCCGTAAAGAACCGCACCATGTACTGAGAAGGGCCAATTTGCAGAGCCCCTTCCCCGACTGTGGTGACTTGCTCTGGGGCTGAGATGATAACAAGTGAGACTCTGGGCGAGATGATGGATGGTGCCAGGCTGGGGGCTTGTCAGGAGAGGGTGAGGGCCATATGGAGCTGGCATATGGGGCGTGTAGTGAGAGAAGGAGCCGAGAGGAAGACGATGACAGAGATGTACGTTAAAAGAAAGACGTTTTGCTCTTTAAAAATGCAGGGTTCATCAGTTTGGAGAGGAGAGAGTTGTCAGTTCCGGCACCGCGGGCAGACAAATACACGCAGATGCAAGAGATTTCTGTCGTACAAGCTTTTGTGCGAAGTTTCAGCTCTTGAGTTCAGTGTGCAGTTCAATCCATGCAAGCATTAAAACAGCTTGAGCATGTTAGTTGTTTGGACTTGAATATTCAAGTACCAGATAAGAGTTGAATGTTGGTATAAGAGGTAATTAGGTATGCAATGCTCACATAGTTTACAACAGTAATAGTACACCATTGCACAATCCACTCATTGCACAATCCCCATTGTGCAATGGCTGGACTGTGCAATCATTTGGACTACTACCCGTAGCTCGCAAGCTATAGGTTGGAGACCGCTGGCTTACAGGGTCTGTGTCTGATTTTGAAACATTAGTGAAGAATGTGTTTCAAAATTAACTGCAAGACTACTTAGTCCCTTCTCTCAATCGGACGTTCAACCATGACAGAAAAGCAAGTGTCTGAGATGGTCACAGGCAACGGTCTCGTTCAATGGCAGTTGTTTTCACATGATTTCTGTAAATGTATAGACCAGGGATTTCCAGCCTAAAGCTCAGGAGCAAGCACATTTTTAGTAGCTCGGGAATGGATTTCCAAAACATTGGCTGTCCCAGCCAATCTTGGTTACGGCACCGTGACCTGCAGCCATCCATGTGCAGCAGAATGAGTTCTAAAGAAGCCAAAAACATACAGTTTTTATGAAGACGGGGCATCTGACCTTTTGTTCATAGCCTAATTACATTGCCTTGTTCTGCTGGTGTCAATTTACAAAATGTATTTTATACGATGCAAATCAGCCTCATATTCACAGAGAAAATGCTAAAGTACAAATTAATTTGAAATTAAATTGAACAACATAAAACATAGGTTTAGCGGTCCTGAGTGTTACCCGAGTCTCTCAGTCCACAGATCAGAAGAGAAATGAGGTGAAGATGTGAAGGCCCAGGGGCTGTTCAGCAAAACTCAGGGCCAGGGCTTTCCTCAGCTCAGGGAAGTACATCCTCCATACATAAAACATGCTCCATATGTAAAATCCTCCATCTGAGGATGGACACCAACTTGGACACCAAGTCCAGCTCAAGATAGGGAGAATGGTCCCTGGGTTCTGCACTGTGACGCCCACTGCTCCTGGCAGGTTATGGCATTCAAGTGAAAATATGATGAATTCTTGTGGCTTTAATTGGCTGTAAACGTGCATTTGGTCAACCCTAACCCTAGTATTTCACATGTTTGAACTTAAAATAATGACTTAATACACTTTTTAGGCATTGTAGTGCCCTCTGCTGTCAGTAGTGGTCATTAACAACAAAAACATTTATTGATGTAAAATCTGAGCAGTTTTACCTGTGATGCATCAATCCAGGGAAAAGTCAAACAAATTGATTTGTGAGCCTGAGAAGATGACATTGTAAACAAGCTAAATTCATCTAGGTATGCATTTGATGAGTGGACAACAATTTAAAAGATCAAGTCACAAAAAGTACACCTTACACTTCACCTTAAAGGTCTGTTCAGAGGTAAATAATCACCACAAGAATACTCTTTTTTATCTCTGTAATTTCAACAAAATAACTTAATTGTCACATTAATACTATGTTCTTCCTTTTTTGATTCTGGCCAATTGAATTGATACATACTTTTTTTTGGGGGGGGGCAAAAGATCACACTTATACTCTTAACCTCTCAGCCGTTGGTGTTTCTTTTTCCCCTTTGCTGTCTGGTCCGTGTCTGTGTGTCTGGGGCCCCTGAGGACCTCATGTTTGATTGTATAAAGCCCCTCTTAATTGGCGCTTTGTCTATGGGCCCCTGGATGCGGCAGGACATCCTCAGCGGGACACTCTCGGAGGGGGCTGTCGAGTGGAGACTGGAGGGGCGTTTGACAGGCCCCCACCAAGCCACACCACAGCAGCAGCACCAATTAAAGCTATGAGGAGAGAGGAAGGAGAGGGATGGGAGAGAGGGGGGAGGAGAGGGGGGAGGGGGGGAGAGAGGGGGAGAGAGAGGGGGGGTGGTACGCAGTGAAAATGGTCTGTCTTTAATGCAGTTTCTTTTTCTTGTTGCCGGTTAAGAGACCCTATTTTGCTCAATTAACTGTTTGAGCATTAAGTGCAGTAAAGGTGGGAGAGTATCAAGTATTTTGTCTTAAAGCAGGAGGGGATTAGTACTCAGTTACGTTTTTACTTCTCGGAGTAGTTTTGAGACTCCATACTTTTTCTCCAACTTGAGTAATATATCGTACAATGTAGTGTGTTTCCCAGCTTTACTCTTGTTTGAGTAAAGCTGGGAAACACACTACAGGATATCCAACCCAATTTCGGCCCTTAATTGCTTCTCCCCGGCTTTTGGGGAGGCGTGACCCGAGTTTGGATCTTCGTAAGCGATTTTGAAGCTGCTGCGCTCTTCATGTTTGTGGTGTCAGTGCAGCATCTGTGTTACGATGAGCATAAAACATCACTGACGCAACAGCCGAGCGTCTGGGACCAACACGCCCAGAGACGATCACGGGAAATAGCAAAAAGGACAATTATTACTCGCCTCTCATCGTAAAGCTATACAGTTAAACTGCATCGTTCTCAGATATGTCCGTGACGACACCCAGTCCAAAATATGTTGCTATTAATCCAGTTTTAGTATTGTTTAAACATGAGAAAAAGACTTCCTTACTCCGCATGTAAAAGACAACTCTACTTCCTGTATATCGCCAAGTTTCTGTGCAAAAGATTGTATTGATCCACGTTTCACAATATAATAACTTGCAGATGAACTGGAAGTGCAACGCTCTGATCGTTATCGTCCCAAAGCGATTCTCTTTCCTCTGGACAGGAAACAGTTGATGCAAGGCGCGCTTTGTTAGCTCGCAATGTTTGACTCTGCAGACTTTGCGCTCCGAGAATCATAAGATTTAAAATTCTCCTCAAGTCTGCGCTCTGTTTATAAATCGATTAAGACTCAGTGTCTTCCGGCCTTAATATATTGCACAGTGTAACAGTCTCTCCAAGTGACAACATTTGCACCGCTTCTTAAGATATGCTTTATCCATCTTCATTTTTGTGTCTATCATTTGAAATAGCAGATTTTGTTTATTATTTAAGGTTTTCTGTGTATTTTCTTCATTATCCGGGTCCCGAGAGATTAGAAAGGCCTATACTTTCCTTTCCCTTTCAAGGTTTTGTCGTTTCAATTACATGAATCCTTTCTCTTACAGTAGTTTGATCAAATACGTAGTTGAAAATATTTTAAACCTTTATTTTGTACTTCTATGTAAGCAATGATGATTTCACGGAACGTTACTCTTGCTTAAATCCAATTTGCTTGTTACCTCGTTTATGTTTAGATGGCCTTAGAAATAGAAATTCTACTTTTGATAAACAGGTAAGTTTACAATTGTTGCCTCCATCTCTTCATTACTCATCTCTCCTTCCATCTGTCAGTCAAACTGGGTGCTCAGCCTCTCTTGCCTCGAGGTAGACTCCTGCTCTCCATACAACACGACATTGTTCACCACATACCACCGACCTACCTGAAAGATCTGATGATGCGTCCAAGAGGAAACAGAATCCGCTTTGTTCTGAAAGAATGCGGCGGGCTGCAGACTTGCTTTGCGGTGTCTCAACACGGTGAAGACGAGGTGAGAAGTTTCCAATAACTCCATTTAGGCCCCGAGCAAAGACTAAAATGTTCAGAGCTGGAGTGTTGTGTTACAAACGCAGAGAGCGCCAACGGGAGGGCTTAGACTGTCTTTGTCATTTTGGAATTATCTGGGCACATAATGGATGTTTTGAAGTCTGGGTGAAAAGGAAATAATGAGATTTGGTTTCATTATTGTCAGATATGTGCAGAGGAGGTTTAGTTTTAGAACAAGCGGTAGAAAATGGATGGATGGATGGATGGATGGTGGTTCTGTCTCCAACTGTTGGGTATAATAGGGTTACGGGTTAGGAACAAATAGAACAAATGATAATAGATTATGTAGAGAAGAGGCAGCTGCAATTTACATCCAATCCCTGGTCAAAACTAATAGTAATATTGATACATTCGTCTTAAACGTCGACTTGAAACTCTTTTATGAAGCTGAACAATTCAAACCGCTGACGTTTGGATCAGAGAACAAGCGCCTTCCTGAGCTACGGCGGCCCGCTAACACCCCTGTCCCACCAAGGGGCTAACACCCCTGTCCCACCAAGGGGCTAATACCCCTGTCCCACCAAGGGGCTAATACCCCTGTCCCACCAAGGGGCTAATACCCCTGTCCCACCAAGGGGCTAATACCCCTGTCCCACCAAGGTGCTAACACCCCACATAACCAGCCCAGAGCCAGCCCCTTGGTGGGCCAAGGGGCTGGCTCTGGGCTGGTTATGTGTTTGGTGTCTGTTTCCACTGACAAATTATTCAGCTCGCATTTAGCATTTGTTTTGGTTTAGATTTTTAATAATATGTAACTTATATGTATAATATTCCACCAGAACTGGTTTTCATTTCTGGCCAAGCTGTAACTGGTGCCAAGTCAGAACCAGTTTTCAGCACCAGGAGTCAGTGATTTTTTAAATGGAAAACCAGAGAACTAGATCTGATATGGGCCCAGGAGCGGCACCAGCGTAGAGGACATGGGATATAAGTGTTTACTGTGTATGAATCTAGTAACAATGTAGTAGAATACACTGAATCAATGTGTCTATTTACAGAAAATCATTGTTAAGTTCCCATACAATTGTGCAGAGATTTGAGAAACATTCTGGTGAATCCTAATTTTCTTTGTACTTGAGTTTAGTCAAGATGATTCTTTATTTGTCACGTCATTGTGTTGTGGCCTATTATTCGCTTTTGGACAATGACTCTTGGATGAGAGTCAAAACGTCTAGCTTTTTCTAGTTAGAGTTAGAGTCCAGATGACTACAACTGAACCTTTTTCTACAATGGAACACTCCTGGACGAATGAGGGATTACACCGACATCATTGTGTTGTGGCAAAAAAAGCGAAACACTTATTTTTCCCCACACCTAGCTTGTTGTGAATCCAGCATAAGAAACACCTAGATCGGTCTCCCTCATGATAAAAGACTGGCATAGACAAAGAATAATTCTGTTCTAATACACATTTAGACAAAGAAAATCGAATACCCACTACATGTACAATTTCTCCGAACCTAGCACACCTTTAACACTCTTTTCTCTCCCGAACATGTCGGCTACAAAGCGTCCTATCCTCTGTGGAATACATCTGGAGACTCAATGCTCAAACACCCTCTTCCTGCTTTATTTTTGCATTACCATTTCACTCCCAGCTCACACATCCAGACCTGCTCCTCTTCTTCTGGGATCTGGCCCACATCCAGGAACGCTCTTCTCTCCACGCAGCTGTCCGACGCCATTTAAACGCACCATATGTTCTGGAAGCGCTATTGTTTTGTCGAGCTAGCACAGGCCACTTAACGTCAAGGAGGAAAAAAGAAGTTCCGGCGTCGCGTAGATGGATATTTTCAAGTTCTCGGACCATCACGAACGCTGGCAGACTGGCGAGTTTGTGAGTTGCATACCATCTGGGTGTGAGTCTAATTAGGGTAATAGCTACAAATATTAGTCCGACAGTTTGCGGAGACAAGCTGTTCGGTGCCAAACGTGGGAAGATTTCTCTGTTTGACGGTGCGAGTTAACGTTAGCAACAATGGGGCTAAGCAGTGGTGAATAGCAGCTAATAAGGAGTGTGTTTGGAAGCAAATGGTGCCCTTTTCTGGGGTTTGCAGTATGGTATAGGAATGTAGAGGTCCTCACAACTGAAAAGGTCAGAGATTTCCAAGGGAATTATTTCAAAACTATATAAATGCATTGCTGTCACTCTATCAATGGGAAAAATACTTTATTATTTTTTAATATAACAGATGAAGAATGGGAACATATATACAGTATAAATGTCATGTTTGGAAGGCAAATTGTTGGAAAAATGTATCATATTCATTGGGATATACTTGTTGCTGGAAAAGTTGTTGAGGTTGAGAGGTAACTCATTGTCATGTGTTCAGGGAAATTCTTTACAACATTAACTTAACTTTGCCATCTGGGTTTTAAGAATCTTGCAATGGAAACTATAGATTGTTACCACTGGAATATACGTTAAACAATAAAAAAAATGAAGCTTTCACAATGGAATGGATGACATGCAATGAATAAACTGTCAACGAATGGACCAATAACAAAGGACGGTTATTAAATGAGAGAAAACATTTAATAATAGGTCAATTTTAACATATGACATATTTAATAATCCGTGGTATAAAGTGGAAAAATATGTGAAGCTACATATGCCAGACATTATATGATTTGAAAATCAACACCTCCATATCAAAGGTTATTTTTGTGAGGAGTCCCTGTCTTGGTCCTAATGAGTTTTGTTGTTGTTTCTTTACATTTAAAATCCCAGAAATCAACACACATTCATTTTTCTCTTAACATTATCCAAGCTTTAAAATCAAACAAAGCATCCATTAATGTAAAATGTCGTTACATTGAATTATACTTAGCAATTCATTAAAAACCCTGCTCCTAACACATTTTCTCCATGCATAATTAGGTAAACAATTCCTTATCTATGCATTTATAATTCACTGATAATATTCCATTCATCTCACTGGGGTCGCATCTTCGCAAATGATATTTTTCCAAAACAATACAACCTTTCGCTCACAATTACCCTTTTCACCTGCCGTGCCACGTTCCATCAAAAACAATATCTCATCATCTCCAAACAGACATGAATGATCTACTCCATCTCAGGACTATTTTCTTGGAGGCCATTTTTAAACCCCTAAACTTGACATTAACAAATGGAAGTTAATTTGCCCCCCTCGGAACGCGTTACAATCACAGGAAAGGTTAATGTTTCTGCTAATTTCTGAATGCGGGCTGGCTGTCAGCGTGCGGGGGGATGCGTTTGAAGGGGCTGACAGAGGAGATTAGGCCTGTCAGATCGGCTGTGTGGAGTCAGGCAGCCAGGCAAACACCCCGGGGCGACAGGGGACAGCCCAAACATGGGACTGCCGAGAAGGGCCAGGAAATGAGGGGAAAAAACATTGTTGGGAAGGACCAGGATATGAGAAATGAAAGAGATAAAGTGTTGCTGTTCTTTTTTCAAGCCAGATGCCCTTCTAGGTCATCCAACAAAGCAAACCAACTGTTCTGTCAGCAAATGGAGAGGAACTGTTTGTACAGACAGGTTAGGTGTTATAGCAGTGAATACTTTTGAAACTAACCGCAGTACTGACTACTGATGACTCCTTCGTGGCGGCATGGTGGTGATGAGGACCGGGTCTTTCCAGGAACATGCATCATGGGTAAAATCCTCCAGTTCAAGTCCTGACTAAGCCGAGATCTGGAGATAGGCCCCTGAGCGCGCTATTGCAGCAGCTTTGACGGATGGGTCAAATGCAGAGAATTGAGGATCAATAACGTATACCTTACCTTCTAAAAGTAATCAAATTACTACAATGATTACCAAATATGACTCGAAGGTGGTGCATTGGTTTAAGGCATTACACATGTGGTTATTGTCACCGTGGTTTTGTAGGTTCGATTCCTGGCTGAAAACTTAAAGCTACGAAACTAATTTATAAAAAGCTGGAAATCTTCCCACTTCTTTATAAATTGCTTGAAAGAAACAGCAGCAGAGTGGACATGTATTTTGAGTTGTTCTGATATATTAAGGTTCAAAGATTTATACTTCAACCAGTTTTAAATCTCAGCAATGCCGTAAACTCTGTATAAATGTTCATATAGTGCCCAGAAGGTATTCAGGAACATGAATCACTCAATGTCAACATAAATGTCAAATAGAACCTGGTTGTGGCTGGAAGGGAAGATCAGAATTTTTCTAAATAAATACAGGGCAAAAATAAATACATTCTAATGTAAATGTCTATAGTCTTTGCAAATAAAAACACAAAGTTGTATACGATTTTGAGTATCAGACAGTGACGAGCTAAAGTTGCCCGCAGCCGTCATCGCGCCGATAAAACTCTCTGACGTAGTTAATCTGCATGCGCCTGGCTCTCCCACTCACCCATCATGTTTCAGACGTCACATGTCGCGTTCCCGATGTGAGCTGTGGGTGCGTGGGTGTGCGGGACTGAAGGCCAGGCTGGTGACACCCTGTTTACCCCGTGTCCTGTCACCGCTGCTGCCGGGACAGGCGTTGTCAAATCCCTGGCGCTGAACCCATCCCCTGAACACACCGACCCACTTCTGTCCCCGTTAACTCCACCACCGCTGCAGACGTGTCAACTTTACATCACACAAAAGTTTGACTGCAATTTTTTTGGCTGGAATTTTGTTGGTGGATTTAAAACCATGGCGGTGTTCCATTGAAAAGTAAACGGGTTGTCCTGAGAAGTTTGCTCAACCTCACTACATCAATCAAGGCGTGTGACTAATTGACGATTCTGTTTAAGGTTTTGGACATAAATAAAAGTTCACACTACATGTCGGAAAATATGTAACTTATTACAAACTTATTAAAGGTGCTGTACCTGATTATACTGTTCTGACATGTGAGAAACGGGACTTGTTCATTTTAAACTCTGCAGCTCCACACATATCACTCTTACCTCGCTTACTTCACTTCTCAGCATCCTAAATATTCACCACGATGAGTTCATAAGCCCTTTTCACAAATATCTGAGGCCAGAGTGAGTTTGGCCACGAGTTTATGAAGCTAATAAACACTAGCATGCTGCTTCTTTGATAATAAAACGCTTTATATTTGAATGCTGAGAAAGGGACTTTAAAATATATATATTGAGGAAAAAACTTTATTACATCCAAAAAGTTGCATAAATGAACAGTTTTTTATGTTTCAAAAGGGAAAACCAGGTATAGCCCCTTTAAGAATAGAATGGAACGTGAGATCGACAGGCGGATTAGTGCAGCGGCTGCAGTGATGCGGTCGCTGCATCGGACTGTTGTGGTGAAGAAGGAGCTGAGCCGAAAGGCAAAGCAATCGATTTAATGGTCAATCTACGTTCCTGCCCTCACCTATGGTCATGAGCTTTGGGGAATGTCCGAAAGGACAAGATCGCGGATACAAGCGGTCGAAATGAGTTTCCTCCGCCGGGTGGCTGGGCGCTCCCTTAGAGATGGGGTGAGGAGGTCAGTCACACGGGAGGAGCTCGGAGTAGAGCCGCTGCTCCTCCACGTTGAGAGGAGCCAGCTGAGGTGGCTCAGGCATCTGTTCCGGATGCCTCCTGGGCGCCTCCCTGGAGAGGTGTTTCAGGCATGTCCCACAGGGAAGAGGCCCCGGGGAAGACCCAGGACTATGTCTCTTGGCTGGCCTGGGAACGCCTCGGGATCCCCCCGGAGGAGCTGGAGGAAGTGTCTGGGAAAGGGAAGTCTGGGAGTCCCTGCTTAGTCTGTTGCCCCCCGCGACCTGGCGCCGGATAAGCAGGAGAAGATGGATGGAAGGTTCAACATTTCTGTGGCCCATGAAAATTACCCGACATGCAGCGTCTGGGATAAAACTTTCTATTCTCATCTTTTCAAAAGAGAGAGATGCACAAACAATGGCATCAGTGAGGAACATAGTGACATTTCTGCCTGAACACCAAATATATTATTTGAAAAATGCAGCCACAAACTACTTTTACACTTACAACAAAAGCCAAAGCGCATCACACATAAATGATGTGTAAATCAGCCCTGCTCTGTTCCTCTGTGTCTGACGTCCTGTTTGGACACAGCTCCACATGACACAGGTTTTCCTCTGATAAATACATGGTAAGTTTGTCCAACTTCTTCACCTCTATCCACCTCTATCTTTTTTCTTCTTCTTTTTCTTTAAAAAAAAAACATAACCAGAGAGTAAATCACAAAACAGAAATACAGACATCAACTATACATTTAAACCAGTCCCATTGAGTCCAGAGTCAGGCAAATGTTTCCTTTTCCAAATTAAGTTTGAATGTCATTTTTTCCATCTGTCTGACGTCTGTCCTTGTGTCAGTCCAGTCCTTGATCGCCGGGGGCTTTTGTGTCATCCATTTCTTTGTTATGGCTTTTTTCCCCCTGCAAAAGTACATTCAAAAGGTATCACTTTTTGAGTCAGATGGCAATGTCAAAAATAGTGTGCAGTGCATTGTTAATTTCGGTCAAAAAGTTTGAGCAACAGGACATTTTAGAGACTCTGTTTTGGTCGGGACGTGATGACATGACGCTGTTTAAATAATGAATCAACAGTCGCACTTCACAGGGGCAGAGAAGAAGCGATGCACTCTATCCTTTCTGCCACCCACACACGTGCAGGTGTTGGAATCAGTGACGAGGGTTGAGAACGATCTTTACATCCAATTGTTCAATGTTTAGTTGTTGTTTCTCATCGCAATCACACCACACAGCCACACTTTCATTCATGGTTTAGAATGATTCAAAATAGCTGTTTTGCAGAATTTGAATTCAGTTTCCCTCCTTGTTTTAACTTTGCTCTGAGTTTCTCCATGTCCTCCCTGTACGCGTGGAGCCTGTTGTGTTGCCTGGCGTCCTCTGGAGCATGTGTCAGGGAGCAGCCCATTAGACCAGGCCCTGTCAAGCTCCACGAAGAGCGCACCAAGATATGCACTCGGGGTTTGGACATGTAGGAGAGAAAGGGGTTTTATAATGCAGCTCTTATGGGACGATAACATGTATGGGACCATTGGCAGCTGACACAAAATGTACCGTCTAAATGTGCTTATGACATAAATCTGAATTTGATTTCATCGAGATCCAGTCATTTTTAATCTTCAGTGATCATCTGGGGTCTTTTTAATGAAGAGGTCCACTGTCAACTCACTATCAAACTGAGAGGGATCACGGTACATTTGTTTCAGTCCTACCCCTGGACATTAATCACATTTTTGTGTTCTTTTAAAGCTCATGTGTGGGAGCCTTTAGATTGCAAGTGTCTGGAAGGAACACTGGAAGGTTCTATAGATGTAGAAACGATCAGAAAGTCTGTTCCTTTTCCTTTCCTATCTTCTCAAGCCAAATGCATTCGCTCTCCTTTTTTATTCTTCCTGCAGTTTCCACAACCATCACCCTCGTCAGCCTATCACATCTCCTCCTCTTCACCAGTGTCTCTTTCCGAAGATAGACTTTTCCCCAAAAAAATCTAAACCAAGAGTCTTATGTTGTATTTTAGCTTGCACTTTTGAGAAACAGTGCGTACTTTTGACGGTGAGTTTTGCTCCAGTGTCTGAATAGACTGTATCCTCCAGGGGGTCTCATTGTCCCCACGCAGCCCCCTCCGGAGAGCTTGTTCTGGGACAGGTGCTGCTGAAGAAGCAGGTGCGCTGGAGATTTGCCTTCTCATCGGTTTCCACACTCACAGACTGGAGAAACAAGCGAGCGAGTTGAAGGCTGGACTTTGTGGCAGCTTCCTCAGTACCAAGCTGGGTCATTGCTTCTGAAGTTTTTAGTGTAAGTTGAAGGCAAGTTATCTATGGCTATAGATATATATAGTATCTTTTAATTTGGCATCTCACATTCTAAAACCTAAAATAATGAATGTGTGGCTTGATGAATGAATGCATTTTCTCATAAGCGCGGTGCTGTGGCGGATAAAAGGTGCACTTCACCTGTCATTCCCTGGTGACCAGATCCTTCCGAGGTCGAGAGTGCGTGTGTCATGGCGCTGCAGGTCAGCACTAGCTCCAGTCAATTGCATGTTTTAGTTATTCAAAATTCTTAATACAATACAATTTTCTTAGCTGCTAGGCGTACAGCTTCAGAAGTCCTGCGCCTTCCGAAGCACCAAACTGGTTTCTTAATCGGTTCCTCTGATTGGCTTGGAGATAAGGGTTGTCACAGCTGTTGAGCTGAGCTGGTCAGTGTAACATAGACTTATTTTGATCCTATACAGAGTGTTTCCCTCAGTGTTGGTGACACTGTAGTGAGGGAGGTTGGTTCTCAGCGTGATCAGCAGATACTTTCAGACAGTTAACATTGTTATGTTGCAAATTAGTCTTTAAAACCTAATTTTGTCATGGGTCTACCTGCTGTAGCTGCTGTTGAGGCTAAGTCACCTGCTGCCCTTCCTCCATCTACTGGCAGCAGAGGGAATATCCATGGGGAAATAAATAAAAGCTAGCCTGCTCTGACATGCTAATATAAGCACTCAGTTATAATTAATGTGATCCTCGGTCTTGCGAGTGTGACGATGATTCATGGACTTGAAAACCATCTGGATTTCTACCTGTGATCTTGCAAATGTACGTGTTCAGTGTTAGAGGACAAGCGTGAATGAAGCTAAACACAATCATTTGTTTGATGAGGGAATGTATCTGCACACATTTGCATAATTGAAAACATACCTCGTGTTTGCCTCCTTCTCAATAGCTCAGAATGATCTGTTCCACCCGCTGATGTCACAAAGTGGGCCCCCTGATTCAATGTACCCCTTTACATACACTTTATGTGCTCTCTGCATGCAACATTATATTAACCCTATTATAAAAGTGTGGCATTTAATATTTATAAAATGTCTTTTCATTTTTCTCTTTATTTTCTCATACTTTTCCAGTCAAAACTAAATGTAACATTCACAAACTAAACAAAGCACAAACATGAACAACCCTCTGGCCCCTGCACACCCCGGCTGCCATGACAATTCTCTATGGGGTCTGTGGATTTAAGAGGTGACCCTGGGCTCCATGCTGGGTCCCTCTCTCCAGTCCGGACCCCCTCCCGACCGGGGCCATTCAACCGTTAAATGAGGCCCCTGGAAGAAGTGGGCCCTTAATGAGAAGTGGCATTTTGCTGGGGTAACCTCGGGAACGCCGCTTCTATAAATACCTCTGATATATAAAGTCTACCTGCTCCCAGTAAACGTGAGGGCGCGCTGCAAAGGTCATGTGTTGTTCTGCACCTCTCCTCACGGCATTTCTTTATTCTTTTATGTTGAAAAGTCTAAGAGTTAAACCAACGGAATATTTCATCATAATTTTGAAGTATAAAAAGTATTACAAATTAACGTGCACTGTGTAACTTTTCTTTTTCGACAAGCAGGTAGCGCCTCCAGGCTAAGCACATCCACATATTTTATTCCCCCATAACTATTAAAGTTAGTTTCAACTCATTTATTATTCATTTATTGTTTTATTTATTTGGCTGGAACATTGCAGTCAGACGTAATTACAAAATAAAGCTTGTAGTTGATGCATACAGATTAGATTATAGCAAGTGTTATTTTTCAGCTCTTCAACTATTATAATACAAAATACATTAAAACACATTTCCATTATACATTTAAACACATATAAATACATCAGTGCAGATTTACAAAGCTCATTCTCACCTGCATCTGAATATCACGTTTTGAGCATTGGACACGGAACGTCCAGGCCACGTCCAGCGTCAACCAATCAGAAATCACGCTTCAGTGACGTGTTAAAGCATTCCATTATCCAGAGGAAGGACCAAAACATCCTCCAGATGCAGCTCTTGGAGTAAATTATGATATTCACTAAACTCTGCTCACCTCTGAACTTTCTGATGGACCCAGACAAGCCCCGGAGCTGATCGCCTCCAAAGCCTTTCACGACCTATTCTGCCATCGGACCAAGAGAACAGCCACACCGGGAAACACAACACTGCACATGTGCAGTGGACGCCTCAGATGCCTCAGTGTTTTTAATGGACGCGTGTCCTGGACGTGCTGATGAAAGCGTCTGCCTTCAAATGTCCAGCACAAATTTGGCCCCCGCAGTCCGAGCGTTCCTTTAGAGCTGAGCAACTTTTAATGAACAGCTGCCTGCCTGCTTTTCTTCATGTTCCTTCCCTCTCGCTCACACAAGAGCCCGACCTGCACCACAAGCCCGCCGCCGAGCCCGCCGCCGAGCCCGCCGCCGAGCCCGAGCCTCGGCCTATTATAATATGCTTTACTTGTAATATAATAATGTATATTATTAATATAAAAGTCGCAGAAACGCTTTGTAGTTCTGGACCTCTGCTCGTGAACTTTTTCTTAAACTGGATCTCGGTTAAAGTTTATTAGTGACCCATGATGTAGTGCATGAGGGGCCAGGGGCTGATGTGGACATTTGGACGCAGCCTTTAACAAACATTTAAGGCCACCGTTCTCACTTCATATTTGGAACACAGGGGCTAGAAGGCTAGCAGGCTAGCGGGGTTCACTCCGATGTACAGTCTATGGATAAACCGAGTTATGCCTTCATAATTAGGAGTTTAGCTTTCTTAATAAGCCGGGTCACATCTGCTGCGTGAAAGTCGCAGGTTCAAGACCCAGTCATGTCATTTTTTTATTTTTTATTTCCCTTTTGCATGTATAGACAAAAAATATTGAGTTAAAGGGCACATGTTATGCAAAATTTACTTTTTGGAGCTTTTAACCCTGTTCTAACATTGTTCTCTCTTCAAAGTAGTTCTGGGAATCTTTTCTGCTCTTCCTAAGTGCATAAATCATCTCCAGACTTGGATCTGTGACTTTTTTTCATCTTATCATGATCAGTACAACTGCCGGCTGGGACCTAGAAGTATACCAACAGCGTGTTCTATGAAATGTGTATCTTAAACTGTTGAGTGGTGGATTAATTTACTGGCTGCAAGGGGGAATTACAGAGTTTACACTGTTGGAAATTGGTAGAGCTTGCTATAAATATTAAATGTTTAGTTCTAAAAATATGAGATGCAAAACTAAAGGTACTCAAGAGCATGTTTAAAGCAATACAAATAATGTATAATATTTTCCCGTCAAAGTTAAATGTTATTTTTATTGACAACTGGGACTATTACATGTTTTGGAAGAAAATAAACATATAAAGTGCAATTAAGTGTCCAATTTGAGCCTGCTACCGCCTTACCTCAGCTGTGAACTTCACCGCCTGTCACTGCTAGTGGAGTAAATAACACCTTATTGTACATTACTGAGAGGAAACGTGGTATCCATTTTGTTCATGACACACAGGCTCTGAACCCAGGGAACATTCTCAATTCTGTCCATGAAAATGAATGATAAAGGGCAACCTTGTCGACTTCGATCATGTTTGAGCGTCTTCATTTAACCAAATCCAAACCTTTCTAACATTTGATTACTCCCTTAATCTAACAAATTCAATTCCACATTTTCCCTCATTGGATGACGCAGGAGTACCTCAGAACGTTCTCTCTGGACCCGGTTCACTCCTTAAACACCACTTAGCCTTCGCCATTTTGTGCCTGCGGGCTTCTTAACCTGATTAAGCCCGACCTCTCGACACATCCAATAGCACTTATGGATCAATATTCACATCGATCGAGGGCCCTTCCATGCTGGATCAAGGGCGCGTGCTCGTATTGATTCGGGGGCCGATTAGAGGAGACTAAAGGTTGCCAAATGTGTTTAAATTCAGCCTGCCGACACGATATGACAAGCCCAGCCCAGGGAGCGGTCGCTAGGGTAACATGTGAGGAGCGCTAACGGTTCAATTGATGCCAAATTACCATTGGGAAGGAAGAAGGATAATCAACTAACTGAGTATGTTAATGCAGTGCGGCAAGTCCCTGGGCCGGGCTGGGACAGAACTATTGACTTGTTCAGGAACAGGAGATCGGAGACGGATGAATGTAGCTACAAATACCAGCCAGGTTAGTTGCAATACCAAGTGGTGTTTATGTACGCTTATTAGAGGCTCCACAGTGAAGCCGTCGCATGGTGACTGACGCTGTTAAACCAACCACCAAGTCTGTGACTGGAGAGGCCATTGGGTGCAAAAGGTCAAGGTTGTGATCTGTTTTGTCAGAGGATGAAAACTTTAACTTTAAACACCGACCCAAAGCAGTCATGAAGATTTTCAACCAAATATTTAACATAAGTGATCTTGATGCGTGTTCATAAACCAGGGGCGTGGTCTTTTAAGTTAACTCTCTGAGCGTTTTGTCAGTGTGCCGGGCAAAGGAGGAAGCAGAGACACAGCCTGACCACCACACAGAGGAGATTTTTAGCTCTTTAGGAGTTTTTATTTAATCTCAATCCATTCAGGTTCACAAACTATCCAAGTGAAATTATTTATTTGCATGCAGGGTGGTCTTGCACTTGCTTTGACCAAAGCGCTTATAACGCTTGATACTTAAATTAGGATATATTTGATGACTTATAGCTCTTTGTATTCCCAATTAGGCCTAAATGTGCAGTAGAATTCACCCAGGTTTGTGCTGTTTTTACTTATTAACTTACTTATTGATAACACCAGGCTTATTACTTCATTATTTGATATTGATATATTCATGCATTAACGTGCCAGGAACTAATTTTAAGTTAGAATTAAAAAGCAAACTTCAGTGCGGAGAAATCCATATGTACCGATCTTTGGTGCATTAGATTCTTGATAATTAATTTTAGATCGTTTAAAAAATACACTGAATTTACAACACTGATGAGCTGATGATTGAGCATATCGATTATGTTTGCTAAACACTTTGGTGAAGAAAATGAGGTGTAAGGACTTTCAAAACATGGAGGAGCAACACCTCATGACAACACTGGGTAGAACGGAGCATTTTGAGCTTTTAGGAAATAAATGGACTAAATAAACAGGATATACAAACAAAACACGTCTCCAGTTTTTGATCTGGGAAACAACATTAACATAAATATGTGAAACCCCAAAGGAAAAGCAAATTGTTATCTTTTGAATAACACATTTCCTCCTCTTTATCATCATTTTAAAACACATTATTGCAAATACAGACACAACAGACGTGAAAACAAAACCTCCCCAAATGCCTTGTGTAGTGTGCGTTTGGAATGCGCACACTATCTTTTATCAAGCCCGGGGAAAACACGCTTCCGACGCCATTAAATATTTAAGCTGGAGGGAAATAAAAAGAGTGAATAAGTCATGATGTACTGACAGGAGGAACGCAGCGCTGCAGACGTGAGACGGAGCTGATGTGAAGACGAGAGAGAAGAGAGAGGGAGGAGATGTAATGTGAAGGAAAAGGAGGATTTCAAAATAAAGTGTGGCTGGAGAGAGAACAGAACAATGAGGACGAAACAAAATAGTATAACGTGTAAGGCTTGTAAATTCAGTTTATGCATATAGAATAATGTTTTATGGGTTTGTATAACATAGTCTTATCTCCATGGTGATGAGCAAAGTCAGATCTATGGAGAGGTCAGCCCGCTCCCGGTAAGAATGCAATGTTTTTCAAAGTCAAATTATATGCACAATGTAATAAATGCAAGACAAATATGTTTAAGCCAAGCGTGACAAGATTTAGACAGATTTCTTAGTTTCATTTTTTATTCAAGTTTAAAAATAAATGAATAAATAAAGCAACATTTGAATTTCTAACTCTTTTTTGAATCTCAACAAAATTAAATGAAATATATTTCTTGCATTCCTATCCTGGCTCTTGTGTTTACAGTCTATCAATTCATTTTAATGGAGCAGCAAATAAAAAAAGTAATTTTGTCATTTGTAGACGAGTCACAGTCCAACTTCAACCTCTAGTTTCTAAAGTTTACTCTTGACAGTTTTTTTGGTGCTTTGTGAAACAAAACATAACTTTTCCTGTTAAACTGTCTCTCACAATGTTTTGGTGCATTATTGTCCAGATAACGTTAGATTTAAGAAATGTTTATTACAAGGTTGTTGGGTTTTGTTTACACTCATCTATGCAAATTCTGCAAAAATATGATGAAGAGTACACATGGGTGAATAGGAGCATGACAAAACCACCAGTGCTCAGCCAAACTGGTTATTACAGTATGCAACTCACTCAATGTCCACTCATTCTTAATGTTGTACACCTCAAAGCCCTCTTCTGCCACTCTTTTTTTTTAACAGGTTTTTATTGTCTAAAACATTCCATAACCTGACAAAACAACTGAATAAAACACTTTGCCTTCTTTCTATTGTCTTCTATTTAGTAAAGACTCAACACACCTTTTAGTACCTTGGTGTTTAAATCCCCAAGGTCCTTACATTTCAAGATGTTTGATTCATAAAGAGATCACTTCTGTGATCTTTACGGTTCATAATTTGAAATGCTTTGCGTGAATATTACATGAATGACCCCAAACAAAAGATGAACGATCTAAAATGTATTTCAGACAATGAAAACTTTCTTTGTATTTGAGTAAACTACAGAAACGTTTTTTTTTTAAATTGATAGTTCTAAAACTAAGATTATTTTCTTTTTCCCCCCTATTCAGTGTCTCGTGTTAATGCCAGACTGCGGAATTCCAGGCAAAGCAATAACATCTCCATGGAGACGAATAGATGGCGTAACCTCAACCATCAGACATGTTTGTACATACAGGCATTTGGACTCACTCCACTTTAACACCATTTTCATCTAGAATCTTGGTGGTAAAAAACATTTAGGGTTGGACTGTGGGAGATGTAAATAATAAAAATAAATGATTCCCCAAAGCCAAATGTTAGTAATGACCAATGAACTCCATCAAAATTTGATGGAGTTCATTGGTCATGCTTTCTCTGCAGCTACAGTGACTATAGTTGGTGGTTGTTGTTGGACTGGTGAACGTTCCATTAGATTGAATAGTCTGCACACATTGTTTGAGGAGTGTCTTCCTAAAGGTCAAACGGTCAATAATCTTGGCTCTTTTTAATGGCGTGGTCTAAATTCAATCCTCTGTCAGTAAAGGCATGTCGAAGAAATTTGACTCTTTTCTGTCAAAAAAAGTGTTGGTCAAGTTCATAAAATTACCATTGAAAGCCGTTTTAGTTGTCAAAAATTGAATCAAAAAGTGTTGGCATCACCATGTTGAAGATTTACAGGACATAGATTTGTGAACATGTTTATGAATGAACTTGACCTTCTATTCCTGCAATGCTCACAACGACACTTCCAACCGGCCTGTCCCTCTAACTAACGCTTCCATGTCCGTTACAACTGTCACACTGGACAATAAGCCCCGTTTAGTCCTCTCTAATTGAGCTCGGTAATTGAACGGTTGCTTCTTCTCACATGTCCCTGCACAGCTAAAGGGCCGAGCCTGCCACTGCCCCTGCCTCTGCCTCCATCGGTGGTCCCTGGTGGTCTCATTCTGAGGACGTCATCTTCGTGGGTCAGTGGGTTAATGCTGTAAGTATGGCCTGCCAGCGAGCTCCGTCCTGGGGGTGGGTGTCTGGTGTCAGCTCTGCCCGGTGGAGCTTCTGTGACAGAGCAGAGTGGTAAACGTGGGCATTATCACAGCAGTAATCCAATCAGACTGTTCTTTAACTTCACTGAATGTTAAACGATAGGAGAAAGAGATGATGGAATCTAAAAAGGCTACACAGGGCATTGTACAATTCTAAAGCGGGAGGATGGGTCAGAATTCTTTGAAATTATTCTTTTAAGTGTAAAACTGTTGACTGATCAGTCCCTCCTGCATTTGTTTGAATGCAAATTTGTAGAAAATGTCTCCTTTGAATATCTTTGTATCATTCAGAACTACATTTATCACTTAATTTACCTCAGATACATCAGAGTTTAGTGCTTCTATTGTTTATTCTGCAGAGATCCGTGTTATTTCTCAGGCCTCTGATTGGTTATCTGCCTGTCAATCAATGATCTCAGACCAAAACATCTTTGTTGTTAAAGAAGAATCTTTAGGTTTGATGGATACAGAAAGACCAATGAGTCAGTGTAATCCTTTATTATTTTCTAAATCAAGATACAGTGTACAATAGAGTGATCATCAGTCTGATAGTACTGAGAAGCTAGATTCGTCCTAGCCTCCCTTTGCATGCCTTTTTAAATTTTTTGTATATAAAAAGTTTACATAGAACTGAGTGGCCTACTCCAAAAACTCTTTAGGGTTATGTGCTCAGAAAGATGACAAATGAGCAAGTTTGAGGACGTTTGTGTTCTGTCCATACGTACGCTTTACGCAGGAATTCCACGATAGGTTTTCTAAATGAGACCTGACTACCTTTGAAACCTTTGAACCCTTTTTTACTGCAATAAAAACATCCATAATGAAATACTTTGTAAATAACACTCTAACAGCATTCATCTTTTATCCATAGTCTCAAAAGTTGCACTAAAATCACCCATAACCGACTAAGAACACAACGCACCACGCACTTTGTCACTCCAGAGCTTTTCCCTGCTCTCTCTCACCTCTCTGCCTCTGCCAAAGCAGCGAGACCCTCCTTAAGTGCAGTTTGCATGGTCTGAAGAGACGTTAGCTTTTGTGCACGGCGGCGGTGTGTTCCTCTCAAAGTGCCCGGGCCGCATTCTTCTCAAAAGCTCCAAACAAGAGCCGGGTGTCAGCGCACATCAACCGAGCCACAAAACCTCCTGACAGCACCAAAATGGCCGCTCGCACTCTCCCGCCTCTTCCTTCTCTGCTCCGCTCGGCTCGGGCTAAATGACCACACTGAAGCCCTGTGTGCCACTTGACAGGCCGATGGATTCTGGAGAGCGAATGGTCGAATGTGTGCCATGGCATTGTGGGAGGTGTCAAAAGGGAACGGCGTAAGTGGTTTGGTTCGGACTGAGTGGCCCTTTGAGACATTAGAGAAGGCTGTGTAAGTGAAATATGGGTAATTATTTGCTTTGAGAATTTCAGTTGAAAGGTCTTTTTTGTGCTGGATGTGCAAGTAACTGTGTAAACCTTTAAATGACTAGTGTTGCATTCATTTCAATATGTGGCTAGCATCACTGTTAGCATTATAGCCTTATCATAGTGTCAACATGTGATTTAGTGGGAGTGCTTTAGCATGATAGCTAGAAGGTGCCAGGTTGGATTCCCAGACCACAGAGGTATAATAAGATCTAGAAGGTGCATTATAAGATGGAGTCATATTGGTTTCAATGGCCTGGGACCTTTGACACAAAACAATATTTCCTTCCGCATTACTTCCTCTAGTGTTCCACCGTGTGACGACAAAAATGTATAATCAGTTTTGACCAATCCGCAAGGGCCCAGAGCAAGGACAAGCTAAAACTTACAAAGCTGTGAACATTTAACATTGAAAACGTTTATGTTGTGAAAATGTAGAGGAATCGTTTCAAAATCCAACCTTTGTGAGCGCTGTAGGTCCCTGTCAGCAGTTTGATAAAGGGCCCAGTGCAGTACTCTACTAATCAAGTTCACAGGGAGAGTGTCTTATCCAGTTCATATATCTATGTTTCTTGGTGCAACTATGACAATCTTCTGTGTATTTTGACAGAAACTATTCAACTTTCTATACTCAGTATAGAAAAGGAGTTTTTATGGTATTGTAGGGATGGGAATCATTCATATTAACTTTGACTTTTGTTTTGTACAGTCATCATAGAATGTAGCTTGTCTCTTTGATCAACGCAGAGCATAATAATAAAACGTGTCACCGGTTCTGTTCATAGTTTTTATGGACAGAATTTCTAGGCGCAGTCAGGGGTCGGAGGGTGTCCGGTTTGGGGACCACAGGATCTCATCTCTGCTGTTTGCAGACGATGTTGTCCTGATGGCTCCATCAAACCCGGACCTGCAACATGCACTGGGACGGTTTGCAGCCGAGTGTGAAGCGGCTGGGATGAGAATCAGCACCTCCAAATCCGAGGCCATGGTTCTCGACCGGAAAAAGGTGTCTTGCCTTCTTCAGGTGGGTGGGGTGTCCTTGCCCCAAGTGGAGGAGTTCAAGTATCTCGGGGTCTTGTTCACGAGTGAGGGAAGGATGGAGCGTGAGATCGACAGGCGGATCGGTGCAGCGGCTGCAGTGATGCAGTCGCTGCATCGGACCGTTGTGGTGAAGAGGGAGCTGAGTCGAAAGGGAAAGGTCTCGATTTACCGGTCGGTCTACGTTCCTACCTTCACCTATGGTCATAAGCTTTGGGTAGTGACCGAAAGAACAAGATCGCGGATACAAGCGGTCGAAATGAGTTTCCTCCGCCGGGTGGCTGAGCGCTCCCTTAGAGATAAGGTGAGGAGCTCGGCCACACGGGGGGAGCTCGGAGTAGAGCTGCTGCTCCTCCACGTCGAGAGGAGCCAGCTGAGGTGGCTCGGGCATCTGTTCCGGATGCCTCCTGGGCACCTCCCTGGGGAAGTGTTTCAGGCATGTCCCACCGGGAAGAGGACACGCTGGAGAGACTTTGTCTTTCGGCTGGCCTGGGAACGCCTCGGGATCCCCCCAGAGGAGTTGGAGGAAGTGTCTGGGGAGGAGGAAGTCTGGAAGTCCCTGCTTAGACTGCTGCCCCCGCGACCCCGCTGGCAAGATTATTAATTATTAATTAATTATGTTTTAATTGAAAATTGAAAAGCTTTGTTTTTGTTTTGCAAAAAAAATAATGTTTTATTTAATTCATATTAAATCAATATTAGACACAGGTTAAAAAAGTTGGGCAATGAATGTCAAATCAACCAGATGTTCATAGAGAGAGGGTAAAAACACAAAATAACCTTTAACTTAAGAATATCCTGACAAGCTGCTGGGTCACTACTGGTAAATAATGTATCACTCTATGTGTAAGAATACTTTTGAATAAACAGTAAGTTTAGTATTTAGCATCTTAAAGCGAGACATTACAGGACAGGGGCCAGCAAGTCGCAGGATTAAGTTTGCATTATAAATATACAAATACAAAGAGACAACCTAAGAATAAAACAATCAAAACGCTCTGGGTATAAAAGACATTTCAGGTTGTCTTGCTCTTGTTTGCTCAAAACTGTTCATCAGCTGTTGTGGGTGATGCTGATATAATACATACTATTACACATACTATTACATATACTATTACACATACTATTACACATACTATTACACTCTAGCTCCGTCCAGACTGTCCAGACGGGGGCCTCTTACCACAGCGTTACCCAAACAAAGCCAAAGGCAGCTCTCGTCCTCTCCACCTTTATGTGCTGTTCCCATTAACAACTGTTACCGCAGCTTTAACGACGCCCCTGTGATCCTAAAGAGTGGCGGCCATGTCGTCCCTCTCCCGCGGGATTGTGGGTGATTACCGGCATCCATCCAAAAGGCCCCGCTCGCTCCCTCTCCTCCTCAGCCCCAGCAAACATCTGCTCGCCGGGCTGAGAGTGGTCGGAGTGGGCCTGTCCTCGCCTATGGATCCATGGGGCTAATTTGTTTATTCTCAGGACGGAATGGGACAGTCTGTGGTCCCACTGCAATGTCCGAGTGTCAAGACTGGACATTATCTATGCAATTTAATAAAGAGTGTAATTTACATGTCGTGTGTCAGGGGGATTACTGCCACGGACCGGAATTTTCTTAATTTGGGCGTCTATCATGGTGACGTTAAATTTTAGAGGGTGCGAAGCAAAGTGAAGTTTTTTTTTATTAATAAACATGAAACCAAGAGTAATTGGTTGTTGAGCAAGGTGGTAAGCACATTAGGTTTAGCTTGAAGTCTGGTTGGTCAGCATCAAGGGGCAATTTGCCGTGCCGTCGTAAGCCACTTTTCGACTGGTTGACTTTGGGGCGGACTGGGACGGTACTAAAGTGTCTCCACTGTCTTAAATGAAACATACGGGCCCGTTTTTGGGATTCAAAGCCGACCCTGCTCGGGGGTAGCTTCCAAGTCTGGACCTTTTCGGCTCTCAGAATGGTTTTGCGCTGGATGATTAGACGCAGATACGGATGAAAAGAAGACGTCAAAAAGCAGATAAAAATAGGAAAGAAAATCCTTTCTCACCAAATGCTGACTTGATCTTGAGACAAACCGCTGTAATTCCACTGATGCTAATTTATATGTTGGGACCACAAGCTAGCAAAAAAAGGCTAGACCATGTTAGCCACATGTGTTTCGTGTTTATTGATGGACACCACTCACGTAAAATCAAAGTATCTAACATGAATAAAACAATAAATGTTTACCGTAAGCTGGGAGTAGTTTCTTGTTTACTCTTTAGCCACGTCTCACAGCAACACAAACTTATAATTACTAAATGTCTTCTTGGGATTGGCTTATGATTAAAAAGATTTCTTATTCATATTTGTTTTTATTTATGAATAAAACCTTTGTTATATTTGGGTGACAGTTGCTCGGACGTCTGCGAGTCACGTCTTGAGCATTGAGAAACATTCTGCCATTAAAAGAAATGTGCCAAAGTGCTCTAAAGTTGGTCTTAAACCTTTTTCTTGTAAGGGCCGGTACAATAAGAAGGTTTTTTTTTTCAGGGAAAGCTTAAAGAGCAGGACAAACCCTTGTTCTAAATATGTAGTAATTGTCTTATTACTGATACTTGATGTGTATTCGGCTCTATATTATCTTAGTAAATACCACAGGGACATAGCAATCGACTATAAAACAAAAATAAAGTACATTTTAATACATAACGTTTGCCTCTGGGGCCCTTTAGCAGTTGGCCCGCAGCTCGGTTTTGGGCCCGACCCAGTGGTTAGGGACCAAGATGTACTATATGCAGAGATGTTTGAGTGCTTCATGGGTCTGTCAGTATAAAAAGTATAAAAAGCATGTGCTCTTCAGGAATTCACGGAAAAGTGTCATAGAACGGCTAAGAAAGGAGGTCCAAGGAACTGTGGCATCATTATAAAAATCCTTTGTTAGAACCGGGAAATGCCAACACAGTTTAACCCCATATGGGTCTTCATCAGGGCAGTACATTTGTTCACTGGTGCTTTAAATAGTCACGGCGGTCGTGTGCTGCAGTCACATGACACTCCAGCTTAATTCAATACAGTCAATACAAACAGCAAAACAAAGAAGCTGTTCTGTAGAAGTTTCTGCTATGGCATTAAACTTGTTTATCTTGATGGGGACAAGAGGGAGGACCCACCAGGCCGAGTTACAGGTCAGATCTGTGGTGTGAGGCCGCTCACAGTGAGAATACATGTTTTTGCGTGCTAATGCGTGGTATTATAGAGCAATAAAAAACACACAGTGGAATACTTAGTTTGAAGTTTAATGTCATACTGTGGATCATTCCAAGCAAAGCGTTGCCATGGAGACAAGTAAGTGGCGGACTCACCATGCACCAGAAAAGTTACATAGGGCACAAAAGGAGGAGTACAAATAAAGCTGAAAATAGTATCTACAATAGCTTCAATAGAGGTTATGCAGCTGACAGCACATTTTGAATTTTGGCAATGAGTGTCAATGGTGTGTAAGGAAATATTCTCCCATAAGAGCTAAAAAAAAACAAGCTCTGCTAAATATTTAAGCTTAACTTTATACAGCAATATGGAAACTGAATGTACCTTTCTGTTTTTGAAGGAGACAAAATGCAAAACAAGAAAGAATGAAAGTAAACACAGGTCCCAGAAGGTTTATTCTAATTCCAATTGTATACTAAACACAGTTTGGGTACATTCTTAATGAAGAAACAACATTATAACATAATTATGCCCTCAGATTTTAAGTCATTTCCTTACTTTACTTCTTAAAATGACAGTTATGTTAAGAACAAACAATGATAATAAATGTTGACTGTGGGTGAATAGTGATGTCAACTGACATAAATGATATGCCTGCGCGGCCTCCGAGACACAGTTGTAATTTAATCCTTCTTAAGCAGTCATGTGATTGTTCTAAATGGACTGATTATTACTTTATTTTAACCACAACATTTCCTTGAGCTTTCCTTCCTACTCCTTTAATTACAACTTGCTTTTATTATCCAAAATCATCCATATCTTTATCCAATGCCACAACCCTCTGCCAACATTTTAAAATCAGAAGCCTGCTTTAGGATGCAATCAGCGACAAAATCCTTGGTTATTTTTGAAGCTATTTCCCTCTTTTTGATGCGTATAGGCCTATAATGACAACACTTAGACATTGCGAACCACATTGAGGATCTTGCGTTAGAGAGATGAAGGGATAGCTAGCTCTAAATACAGTTATATTTTGCAGAATTTGAAAAAAGCACGCCGGGCTTAAATTATGAAATGTTCTGTGATCAAAGCAGCTCGGGAAATGTCGCGCTTAAGCAGGTCAGAGTGTTTAAAAGCTGGTTTATTTATGCGCTTTTTAAAAAGAAAGTCGTTGTCAATATTTGGCAGCCATGACAGTAACAGGGAGCGTATTAAAAGGAGTGGAGGTTCATAAATATGCATAAGGATATTAGTGTGGTGTTAGCGGTTAGCACCTGTCGACTTAGCTCTGACAGGAAGCGTGCAGGGAGACTTTACAGAGGAGGTCCCGCCCCCTATAGGTCGTAACCGGAGATGTACTCAAGATGCATGTGACAAGCGAGAGGAAAAAATAAAAATAGTCAATGGTTTTCAGAGAATATGCAGCTAGTCTTGCATTTTTACTACCCTTTTCTGCTGTTCTTGTCAATGCGAGTACATAGCCTTTCAGTGTTTGTAATTTCTGAAGATTAGATTAAAAATAAATAGTTATTGAGCTCTACTATATGGTTGAGAAGATACTTTATTGCAATTTTCCATGATATATAATAATTAATTGGTGATACAATTTATGTCTGGCAACGAGGCTCAGAAATGACTGAAACGGTGGCACAGTTGCAGAGTAGATCGCTCTCTTGCCTCACAGCAAGAAGGTTGCGGGTTTGATTCCCAGTTCAGATGTGGTGTTTCTATGTTGAATTTGCATGTTATTCCCTGTGTCTGGGTGGCACAATATGCACAATAGATCCAATCCTCCAGCTACTGTCGTCTTGACCAAGCCCAGCACAAAGATCTGGAAGTGTGTCCCCAGGCCCCAGAGCTCCTAAAGAGAAGCCTCAGCGACATGAGGGGTGGCACAATATCCCTCTGGAGAGTTTCGCCATTGAAAATGTCCCTTTTGAATTTCAGTTGGTATGATCAATAAATTATGCCATTTAACCCTCTCAACAACTCAACAAAAAGACCCACAGGCATTAAATGTCTTTTTGCACTCACCAAACCGAACAAACCGTTTGAAATTAAATGTTAGAAAAGAACCTGAGAAATTGTATATTTTATTTTATTGGCTAAACTAGAAAATGGTCAGATGGAAATTGATTATCACAATGTCACCATTTTACCATATATACTTGTGCACACCATAAATCATAGTTCTCACCATTTGATTACACACATTTAAAAAAATACTTAAAAGACTAATTTGGCGTGTTCGTGATTAGCTCGAGTAGAACTCCCAGCAGCCTCACACAGACCAATAGGACTAAAGCAGAAATTCCGCCGCCGATCGACACCGATCAGATCTCTTCAGGTCCTGCTCATCCCAAACGCACTTACCGTCAGAAAGCTGAGGTCCCCCTAGTGGATTTCTCTAGAACACCTCTACCGAAGGGAGCGAAGGCTGAATTAGGCTGGGTTCAGCTCAAAACAGTCATGCCCGACCTTGGGGTCGGGATCCAAATTTGGGTCCCCAAAGATTCTCTGGGGTTCTTGAAAAAGAGGTCCGGACTTGATTGTGATAATAGTTTATGAACAAATGGCTTATAAAGTATTTTATGATCATTACTGTATATCAATAATTAATTATAGATAATTATATTTTGCTTATAAGACAGTAGCATTGCATGTAGCATAAGGACATTTGGGTCCCCAATGTATCCGCAGGTAAAATATGGGGCACTGGTTTGATCTCAAAGGTTTGAAACCACTGACTTTGACATGGTATGTTTAAATAATCCTATTAAAGTTAGGGTACCTCATTTTCAAACCGTGAAAGGAGGAAGTAGTTATTTAAACACTTATTCACATACATTTATTTTCAGGCTTGTACACGACTTTAGAATAGCTTTTTCTGACAGTACTGTGAAGCTGGGGTGGTCCAACCCAGCGGAGCCTATCAAAACATTTGGCCCTTACTTCCTGGTTGACAATTTATTATTAGCTGAAGACAGCTCGCTAATGCTGGAATACACTAAAATCACAGTAATTCAACTTGATTTTTTTGTGTGCATTGACTATGCTAGATATGAATACATTTGTGTGGTTACAATGTCTACCAATTGTACTAAACAACACATTTGTTGCCTTGTCATTCACACCCGACTCGACTCGCTTACACTGCATCAGCAACACCAGTGTCTACAGTCTTTGCCCTTCCCTGTACATACAGTAAGAGACCAACTCATTATCTTTGAACCAAAACTGTCACCAACCACAGGACGCCACTATACGGACAGATGTGGGACAAAAGGTGCTGTTGTTTACCGCTACCCCCACCACCTCAACCTCACCCCCACCTTGTCTTAAACGTGACAGGGGAGCACCAAAGGGCCCGGCTGGCTGCTTGGTCGAGTTTGAATATACCTCCGTGGGTCAGACCTCTACAAGCTGTGCGGGGGAGGCCAGGTGGCTCGTGTCTCTTCCCCACCTGCTCCTCACCTCCACCACCTCCACCCCCCCCCCCCCCCCCCCCCCCCCTCCATGCCACCAAGTCCTGACTGACCCAGACAAGACCGGGGCAGGCAGCAGGCAGACGCACGGAGGGCAACCGCAACACCTGCCCCTGTCACATCGGCGCCCCCCCCCCCCAGAGAAACGTGTCCGTGCCTTTAAAATAACTTTGGCCAACGTTGTGGAGTTACACATTCTGGGTAGATAAAGTAACAGGGGAAGAACCAGTTTAAAGATGCACTGTGCAACCTTCCTTGGGAGTCATCCATCAAACGATAACATCTACATGGTGACAAGCAGGTGGCAAACCCCCCAAACGAAAAGTTATGCATGCATAGAACATTTATAAAAAATAAAGGTTAACCTAACAATCATCAATTACAGAAAAGACTTGGAATCTTTGTTTTTCTTCTAAGGAAAATATTAGGGATGTGACACTACATGACTGGGATGTTTCACACGATCAGTCGAAGGTTTGTCTGTTCAAATATCAGACTCTTGGCTCTGTGGGAATCACTGTAGTTGTACCATGTCTTTTTTCCGCCAGTTCTGCCAGACTCTGTTATAAAACCTGTTACAAAGCTCTAGTTTAACCAAATTTCCTGTTCCTAAACCCAACCTTGATCCTACACTAACCTCTAGATGTGAAAAAATCACATATAAACATTTGTATTTGTAAATGTTTGTCCATGGAAAAGGAAATGTGGTGGTCCCATTCACGGTGGAACTCTGCTCTGCTGCTGTTACTTTAACAGAGCGGAGCACTGTTTTTTTTACTGTTGGTCACATGTTGGTCAAATGTTGATGACATAGATTGATAGTGAGAAGAGGGTTCACTCTGCAGCAAAAGTCCAAAATATGAGACCCAGCTTGATAATAATCGCAGCTTGGACACGGGGCACAAATGCTGGTACCTTCTGTGCATTTTCAATGACTTGTATGTAAAAGCACAATTTCAACCTAAATATAATATATTTTGAATGAGAAAGGTCTTCACAGAATCCTTCAAACCAGGAAGGAATCATTTGCCAGAAACCCCTGAATACCTTCTTTATGAGATTCCACCCATTTACAATTAGTCCCCATTATCATAAAGATGTTGTTTTTTCCCCCCAGAATCTGCATTTAAACATTATGCTAATTACTACATATGATCGCTACAAACCTAATGTTTTATGCTAAATGTGCACATATTGTAAAAACAGCTTCATTTAGCACGTATCATTGCATCAGCATATGGACTGCATCATAGGGTCATATCTGATCAGCACAGCACACCTCACTGACTCCACAACACACGAGGCGTTTTATTGTTTGGTTACTTCTGTTAACCAATAAGAATCCTCTCACTTTCCTCTTTTGGGTCATCCGTGTTTCGTTTTTCTCAAAAGTGGTGTTTCCAGGGCTCTTGTCAGCAGTTTGTTTGTTGCTTTCAGATCTTCGACGGCTCACCTATCCCCTCACTCTGGACTAGTTTTCGCCCCCCTGTCACCCCCACCTGCCGCACTGCCAACCTCAGCAACCTCCGCCCCCCCACCCCTGCGCCCCCATCCATCTCCGCGCCCCCATCCATCTCCCTTGCACTGCTGAACTGCCGCTCCCTCGCCAACAAATCACCTGTTATATCTGAACTGCTACTGGACAATAACATTGATCTGCTTCTCCTCTGTGAAACATGGCAACAGCCCCTGGACTTCTATGCTTTCAACCAAGCCACTCCCTCCAACTACACTTACACTGCCAAACCCCGCCTCTCCGGGCGTGGGGGAGGTCTTGCTGTTGTTCATAAAAAATCTACATCCATCACTGAACTGAACCTTAACCTTCCATCCATCTCATCATTTGAATACCTCGCCTTCTCCCTCCCCAACTCTATCACCGCTATCCTGATCTATCGTCCCCCAAAGCCCCACCCCTCTTTCCTCACTGAATTGTCTGAACTCCTCACCATCGCATCCTCTCTCTCTGCCCGCCTCCTACTCACTGGTGACTTCAACATCCACATTGACTGCCCCAACGCCCCACTGACATCCGACTTCCTCTCTCTCCTGGACTGCTTCCATCTCACCCAACATATTGACTTCCCCACCCATACCAAAGGCCACACTCTGGACTTAGTCTGTTCCTCTCTCCTACCCATATCTAAGCCCCACCCCCTCCCCTTCCCACTCTCTGATCATCTCTGCATCCTTTTCTCTGCCCCCCTACCCTCGCCCCACAACCCCAAAAAACGCACCATCACCTACCGCAATATCAAGTCAGTCAACCCCCTCACGCTCTCCCAGCTCATATCCTCTGCTTTCCCCCCTGACTCCCCCCCTCTTCCCCCGACGACTATGCTGTCATGCTCAACACCACCCTCTCCGACTCCCTTGACTCCCTAGCCCCCTGGAAAACCTCCTCCGTCTCATACATCAACCCCGCCCCCTGGTACACCCCTGAACTCCGCACCATGAAGCAGACTGGCCGCCAACTCGAACGACTCCTCAAAAGAACCCGCCTCACCGTCCACGCCGAAGCTTTCAAATTACACATCTCCTCCTACCGTGACGCTCTCCAAGCCGCCAAATCTGCCCACCTCTCCACCCTCATCAACAGCTCCCACCGGAGCCCTCGCACCCTGTTCTCCACCGTCAACAAGCTGCTCCAGCCACCGGACATCACTCCACCCTCCTCCCCTGACCTCTGCAACTCTTTCCTCCTTGCCTTCAATGACAAAATTTCCAAAATCAACAGCTCCATGACTGCCGTCTCCATTAACTCCATCACCACCCCCACCCCTGCCCCCCCTCCTCTCCCTGACCACCCACCCTTCCCTGCCCTATCCACCTTCTCCTCTGTTAACTCCTCTCATATCATAGACCTCATCACCGCTTCCAAAACCACCACCTGCTCTCTCGACCCCCTCCCAACGAATCTAACCAAGGCCTGCCTCCCTGCTCTCATCCCCCATCTCACCACCCTCTTCAACCAGTCTTTATCCCTCGGCCATGTTCCTTCCATCTACAAACTGGCCTCCATCACCCCCATCCTCAAAAAACCCACCCTAGACTCCGCCAACCTCTCCAACTACCGCCCCATCTCCAACCTGCCGTTCCTCTCAAAAACGCTGGAACGCATCGTCGCCGCCCAACTTCACACCCACCTCCAGTCAAACAACCTCTATGAACCCCTCCAATCTGGCTTCCGCCCACTTCACAGCACTGAAACAGCCCTGGTCAAAGTACTCAACGATCTCCTCACCTCTGCAGACTCCGGGGCCCTCAACATCCTGTTACTACTAGACCTCAGCGCAGCCTTTGACACTATAAACCATTCCATCCTCCTACAAAGGCTGCGCCAACTGGGTGTTGAGGGCTCTGCACTTGACTGGCTCACATCCTACCTCACCAACAGGCAAGAGTTCATTTCCCTCTCCGGTCACTCATCCACCCTCTCCCCAGTAACGCAGGGGGTCCCCCAGGGCTCAGTCCTCGGCCCCCTCCTCTTCATCTGCTACATCTTCCCCCTTGGTCACATCCTCCGCCAACTCAACCTGGACTTTCACGGCTACGCTGACGACACCCAGATATACCTCACCACCAAATCCACCCAAAACCCTCCCCTCAGCCACATTGAAACCTGCATCTCTACAATAAAATCATGGCTCACTCTCAACTTCCTCAAACTGAACAGTGACAAAACAGAGCTCCTCCTCATTGGCACCAAATCCACTCTCAATAAAACTGGTCCCTTTTCACTCAGCATCGACACCTCGACCATCACCCCCTCTACCCTGGTACGCAATCTCGGTGTCATCATGGACCCCACCCTCTCCTTCACTACCCATGTCAGCCACATTGTCAAGACCTCATACTTCCACCTCCGCCGCATCGCCAAAATCCGACACTGCCTCACCCTCCCCGCTGCTGAATCCCTCATCCATGCCTTCATCTCCTCCCGCCTTGACTACTGCAACTCCCTCCTCACTGGCATCTCCTCCCATTCCCTCCATAGACTCCAAATGGTCCAAAACTCCGCTGCCCGCCTCCTCACCCACACCCTCCTCCTCACCCACACCCGCCTCCTCACCCACACCCGCCTCCTCACCCACACCCGGTCCCGTGATCACATCACTCCCGTTCTCCGCTCTCTCCACTGGCTCCCCATCAAGCAGCGCATAAACTTTAAAATACTCCTCCTCACCTTCAAAGCTCTTCACCACCTTGCCCCCCCCTACCTGTCTGACCTCCTCATCCCCCACCGCCCCACCCGAGCTCTCCGATCCTCCTCCTCTCTCACCCTGACTGCACCAACATCCCGACTCAAAACTTTTGGCGACAGAGCATTCTCCCGAACAGCACCCCGACTCTGGAACTCCCTCCCCCAACCTGTCCGCCACTCTCCCTCACTCACAACATTCAAATCCCGCCTAAAAACATACCTCTTCACCCAAGCCTATGACCTCCCCTACCCCTAGCCTCCTCTACCCCATTGTCTACTCTTCTACCCCCTGTTACATCCCCATCTTTTTCTCTCTACTTCTTCTGTCTTGTTCATTTTATCTGTATATTAATGTGTTCTGTACGTGTTGTCCCCCCTGTCTGTAAATACCCCCCCCTTTTTTATTATGTTCAGCGTCTTTGGGTCACTGAAAAGCGCTATATAAATAAAAGTTATTATATTATTATTATTATTCATAGTTTAGCAACGATGATGAAACTGATCAAGAGGGAACTGTTTAACCTCCAAATGAACCAGATTATAGTATCTAGCAAAGAAAAGAAGAGCTATGTTCAGTAATAAAACAAGAGAATGGTACATGAGATTGTTTCACATATTCTTATGTTAGCATAGTCTATTTTTTCTTAACTATTATGTTGCATGTTGCACCGCTGCTCCTAGTTTGTGGATTTTTTCTGATCCTTTCTGATTCTGATCTGATCGATGAGTTTCAAAGTGATGATTCATTTTAATTGTTGTCATTATAATGAACAAAAAAACAAATCCTTTAATAGTCAAAAGTCTTCAAACTGAAACCTTTAAACAGGAAACTGAAACCCAAGCCTCTTTATGTTGGCATAGGTGGATACTTGATCCATCACCTTAGAACGGCCCACTACTGACTTTATACATTTCTGTTGCGTATTGATGCCAGATTGGCAACAGTGGACAATTATACATGAAAATACTTTTTTGTTTATCCAAAGTTTTAGACGGATCCAAATGCCACTCTCTTGGGGGTCTGCGAGGCCAAGTGACACATCAGATCTGGGGTTAACCCAAACTCTAACAAAGGCTTTCACTCCACGGTAAGGATTCATGCTAAATGAACTAGAACATTAGAAGATCAACATTTTACATTTTGTTCATTGTAAAGCACAATATTGATCTAAAACTACTTAGTCACAGAAACAGGGCCACTGACTTCCTCTTCCAAACTGCAGAACTGATAAGCCCCTCCTCCCTTTAAGTTGCTTTATATTGTGTCTCCAAACTTGGTGGGGGTAAATAAACAGCTTACGCTGCCCCTGAGGCTGATGGAAATGTAGCTGTCAATCTGCACCCACAGCCTCACCCAGCACCCATATAATCAGGTTAAAACATTATTGTTCTCCAGAGGCAATGTTGTCTTGGACAGATCTGCATAGATGCTGGGGACAAAACATATGAACACAGACTAGTCAGAATACATGGTTCCCAATACTATAATATCACAATTTTGCAATACATGGAATAATGGATGATATAATGCAATATATCAATATTTGAAGAACTGTTTTGTTTACGAACACGTTTTGGCAAAAAAAAAAAAAAATCTCTTTCTTTTGTAATAAGTTTGTCTTTTATTTCCTTGACCACAATCTGTCCTCTCTCCTTCCATCCCTCTCCCCAGGCAGCTCCCCCCTGCTCCCCTCTCTGAGCCCTGGCTGGCCTTCCATCATGGCGGGTGCTTGGCTCTCTCACCTGTCAGCTCTGCTCTTCGATGGATCACAGCGTGGATCACAGTCTCAGGATCGGACCTGGACCGTGCACTGGGCCGTCACGCACACTGACACCCCTCTGTCTCCTGTATGCACCCCTCGTCCCGTCAGGCTGACCTCGTCCCGCCCGGCTGCCCTCCCTGACCCGCGGGTGGATGTACTGACAGGGATCGGTGGAATGAGCAAGAGGTAGCACAAACTTCAGTGTAGAGATATTTTACCTTGTTGTGTACTAGAAGAACATGTCAAAGTGGTTAGCCCTCTCATCGACATGTTCTCTCCATATCTGAGTCAATATTTAAAAGAGACAAACTGTGCATTTTTCAAGTTCTTAGTCGTGGGTTTATTTACTTTATTTTGATTGATCATCACCTGACATCATTTTTAGTTAGAACTTAGTTAGTTTAGAACAAGATTGGTTCAAAATGTCATGATAATAAAAACAGGTCCATTGACTTCCTGTTCAAAACTGTAGATCTGAACAGGTAAAAGTTTGTCAAATTTGAGTTAGCATAAGTATTTTGTAACTTTTTAGACATTCTGCATTCACAATTATCCTGATTTGGTCCTGACTTATTCCTGCCGTAGACTTGATTTGATCCGGATGATAAAAAAAAAAACATGTTTTTGTCCAAAATCCTGTGCATGACCATAATTGTTGGAACAATCGTAAAATCCAACCTTCTAAACTTTTAATGAAACCAATAACATCACGACCGCGCCTCTTTGTACTCGGCTTCGCTTCACCGCCCTGTCATTCCATCACCCTCCCTCTCCCTCCCGCTGTAGTTCAAACCGGCTGCCTCGGCTGCTTGCCCATAGCCCCTGGCCTTTTCACGCCCTCCAGCCTCGCCGCGCTCCCTTTGCCCCCAGCATGCGTGGACCTATCCTCGGGCAAGGTCCAGCCCCGTGCGGCTCTCCTGTCCACAGCACAGGTTATGGGCTGTGATCCGCCGCAATAGATTTCCACCAAACCTGCAGGCCTGGGGGTGGAAGAAGAGTTAGACGGCGCAAAAAAGACAGGTAGAGATATGATGGAAAGAGGAGGTAGAGTTAGCCTGGAGGTATGGATGTGGTGATGAGCGGTTCTCAAAAGCAGCCGGGCCAGTAGGAGACCACCGCAGACAGGAGTACCAAGCCGGAAGGAGAGAGGGGTGTGGGGGTTTGTGGTTGGGTTGGGAGAGGGAGCACCCCACAGACACACTCTGAAAGTCACACGCAGACAGACAGAGGTATGCTGGGAAGATGGCCGCTGTGATCTGCGCTCTGCAGTCTCTTTGGTGTAAACTTTTAGATCACCACTTGTTGACCTTTTGTTCAGTTCTGTGTGTAGTTGGGTAAAAAGGCAAGTCTGAAATCTAAAATAGTCAGGATTCAAAGAACCAGTTGTACACTTTACTTTACTAAATTTACATGGGTTTGGTTTTACCTTTAAACTTGCTCTTGTACGTTTTCTTTGATATCTCATGTTTTAGAACAGGATTTGCTGTTACCGCTCTACACTCTATCTCTACTGGCAGCAGAGGGAATTACCATGGGGAATTGAACAAAAGCTAGCTTGACCCAAAAGCTAATACAAGCATGCAGTTGTGATAGACGTGGTTTGACGGCAGAAATACGAGTCTGGGGATGATTTATGGACTTTTGTTTTTCTGAGATTCATCAAACAAGGTTGAATAAAGCTGAATACAACTCCAGTCATGTTTTGGATTAGGGAAAATGATTAATAAGCTCAAAAAAGTATACTGTGTACATTTAATTTAGTTTCCATTTTCCACTTTCTGTAGGTTGCTAGACTAACCCTAACCAATGGTTTAGTCCTATTTCAGACTTGGTGCAACCCTAAGTAAAAATCCATCCTTTTTCATTTCAGTTCTGGATCTGTTTGTAATTTGAAGGCCAAAAGTCTTTCTAGGTTGTACTTGGTTTGAAAGGTTTGAGAACCGTTGTGTTAGAGCATACGCCTACAAACCTGAAATTATGCAGTTTGATCGCGGCTTTGATCTGCATATGTGGTTCTGTGTTGTTGGGCAAGACACTTAACCGACCTTGCCTAAGTATGAATGTCATGTACGAGTTATAAATTGGTAGTAGCTGAATAAGCCAACGACTATAACAGCATCTTATCCCCGCCATGTAGGAAGTGAGGGAATAATGTCATGTAAAGTATGTTGAAAAGCGCTGTATAAAACGATTACAATCATTAATCGCGCCATCCTTTCTTTTTGGCTCTGAATTGGCATTGGCTGGGCTCTGGTTTGTTATGGTGCGCGCAGATATTGTAATCAGGGGCTCGTAATCACACTGCAGCCGCCGAGTGCGCCTGCACGGGGCCCGGTGCCAGCAGCTCTAATGTGGTTCTCCGAGGGCCGATAGACTGAGCGAGCACATACGGGCCTGGCATATGGACCCCGCCATTAAACACGCACAATCAGACAGCAATCACACGGCAATATGTGAGAGCGCAGAGGCAGAGGATGGACCGGCTTAGGGGGGTTAGCTACACGGCAATCAGGGCTAGCCAATGGGTTTTAATAAGATTTACGAGATCATGTGAGAAATGACTATAGATTATTGCGGATTTCAGTAAGCATTTTGTCAATTACGATGATCCAGCAACAGGAGGTCAAAACGAGGGTACTATTGTGCAAATAAGACAATATTCTTGCGTACTTAAAATGCAAGCACGGGGCTAAAGGACTCCATCTGCTGGTAAAAAGGAAGATTTGAAGGCCGTTTTGTACAGGCGAAGTAGCGAGTGTGGATGGGGTTGACAAGGGTATAAAAGGATCTATAAGGCTTTATTCGACATGTGAAATGGGAATGAGACTGGGGAATGACATGCAGCAAATTGTCAAGGGCCGAATTGGAGCTCATTATCATTTCAGTTCTGGATCTGTTTGATCTGCATATGTGGTTCTGTGTTGTTGGGCAAGACACTTAACCGACCTTGCCTAAGTATGAATGTCATGTACGAGTTATAAATTGGTAGTAGCTGAATAAGCCAACGACTATAACAGCATCTTATCCCCGCCATGTAGGAAGTGAGGGAATAATGTCATGTAAAGTATGTTGAAAAGCGCTGTATAAAACGATTACAATCATTAATCGCGCCATCCTTTCTTATAAAAGGATCTATGCGAAATCCACTCGACCACAAGCAGTACGCCACTTGCAAGAATGAGTATGTGGTAAAGAATGAATGAATGAATGAATGAATGAATTGAATCAGATATCAAAAATGTAGAGGACCAGAATTATAATGGGGCCTCTGACAAGTTTGTGGCCTGGTCTTCATGGAAACGTTCTTCAAGTATTTTCCTGGAATAGGTGGAATATATCGCATAGATCGTAGAACCCTCTCATTAAAGTGTTGCGGCAAAGATAAAGCCGTGGTTAAACATATTTATAGCATTATTAGTGTGCTAACATGCTAACGTTTGGACCAGGTGTGCAGTTGTCAGTTAAATGACAGAGAAAGTGTGCTTGTCTTCTGTGGAAAATACACAGATTTTTTGATGTTAATGGCTATAATTGCTGCATTAAATTAAACCATACTCTAACCAGACTTCTACTCACAAGTGGTCAAATGGTTGTCACTTCCCAAAATGGTCTTCAGGATTCGTAGTAGGTGAGACATAAGCGTCTTTTCCTACCAGTAGATTCAGAGGGCATTCTTTATAAAAGCACTAGGAGATTCTGAAGTAGACTTACTCTGGCCATGACACGCACACACCTCATCTCCTCCTGACATATAAATCATAAAGGCTAATGCTAATAGCTCAAAGCTCATTGTGAACATGTCAGTCATGGTGCACACGGGCTAGGCTGCATTATGCTAAATGGAGGGTATAATGAGAGGCGCACTTTAGCACACCTGAGTAGTCCTGACATGGCCCTCTCCAGGACCAGGCATCGGCACTAATCGCACTTTCAATTTCCAAAAGAGCGTCTCCACTCGTCGTAAATCTCTGCGCTGAAGGCAAGCTTGTTTCTCTTTCTCTAATTGTGCGTGTCTCCTGGTCGTAAATTTCACCGCAGTTATGGCTATTAGTCAAATAAAATGGAAGGATGATGCTACTCTTCCAACTGGTGATTTTGTTTGATAGAGAATGTGATTTCTGGCATAATCTTATGGAAATAATATGGAAATAAAACGTAGTTTAAACTTAAGAATCAGAAGGGATTTAGACCTGGTGTAGTCCCCAAACCTGTCTTATGCCTGTGTTAGCCCTGGTTTAGTCCTAGATGGTTTCTTATGCCTGTGTTAGCCCTGGTTTAGTCCTAGATGGTTTCTTATGCCTGTGTTAGCCCTGGTTTAGTCCTAGATGGTTTCTTACACCCGTTTTAGTCCTGGTTTAGTCCTAGATGGTTTCTTATACTTGTGTTAGTCCTGGTTTAGTCCCAGATGGTTTCTTATACTTGTGTTAATCCTGGTTTAGTCCCAGATGGTTTCTTATACCTGTGTTAGTCCTGGTTTAGTCCCAGATGGTTTCTTATACTTGTGTTAGTCCTGGTTTAGTCCCAGATGGTTTCTTATACTTGTGTTAGCCCTGGTTTAGTCCTAGATGGTTTCTTACACCCGTTTTAGTCCTGGTTTAGTCCTAGATGGTTTCTTATACTTGTGTTAGCCCTGGTTTAGTCCTAGATGGTTTCTTACACCCGTTTTAGTCCTGGTTTAGTCCTAGATGGTTTCTTATACTTGTGTTAGCCCTGGTTTAGTCCTAGATGGTTTCTTACACCCGTTTTAGTCCTGGTTTAGTCCTAGATGGTTTCTTATACTTGTGTTAGCCCTGGTTTAGTCCTTGTGATTTCTTATGGGTGCTTTTGGGGTGATCTCCCCAAAACCAAATGCTTTGAGAATACATTTGTGTTTGGGTCTGGAACCATATCCAGTTTCAAATGGGTGATTGACAGGAGGATAAACTAATCTGGGAAATGCATGCTAAACAAACATGGAGGCTTACGAGGAAAAAAGGAAAATGAAACTGGACATGAACAGGACTGAGGACTGAGAAATGACACAGGTTTCTAGCAACAAAATCGTGTGTATCTGAGGTAAAAGAAGTTTTAAATTTTGTTCTAAATGATTTTATTTTATTTAGGTTTATTTAATTGAGACAAGGATGTTTCATGAGGTCAGACACTGCATTTCAGACGGGGTTAAATCTCAATGTCCGGTTTTTGAAGACAGACACAAACAATGCAAAAGACAATACAATTCATAAATTCCAAAAGAGGTCAAAAATGGTTACACATCTTACTGATTAAAAATGATTTGAGTTCTCGTTTGAAAATGACCCAGTTTGTGGAGCTAGAACTTGGTCAGACTTCTGTTGGAATTGGTAGAGTCGTTCCAGTCTGAAATAGTTAATAGCTATTCAAGGTGCAGACCCACTATAGAGGTGGGTTAAACCTTTGTTAGAACTGCTTTAGAGTAGACTTTAGTTATACCTGGTTCACATTGCGCTCTATAAAAAACAGGTTGCGAACGTTTATCTGAAAAGTGGTCCGGTTGTGTTTGTGTTGCACTGAGCTCCAGCAAATATTTGAAAATGTGATCTGTTTAGAAAGAAGGCCAAGTCAACATTGTAGTGGTCGGACAAAAATCGACATAAAACATTGAACAAGGGAATTCCATTGTCTGGTTCAAATGTTTAGACTGGTTGCTATGGGGACGGCAATGCTGGGAAACGAACATGGAAAAGTGTGGTCACATTCATGTATCCTGCCTTAAGTGTGTTGGAAGTCTTTGTAAATAAAAAGGACGCAGCCGCAGCAGTAAAATCATTTCCTCTCACAAGTGCAGTGTTTCCGGATGCACATGAGCGGGACACGACCGGACTGGGACAGGACTGGGACAAAGGACTGGGAAAAAGGATTGGGACAAAGGACTGGAACAAAGGACTGGGACAAATAACTGGGACAGGACTGGGAAGAAGGACTTGGACAAAGAACTGGGACAAAGGACTGGGAGAGGACTGGGACAAAAGACTGGGACAAAGAACTGGAACAAAGGACTGGACAAATAACTGGGACAAAAGACTGGGACAAGACTGGGACAAAGGACTGGGACAGGACTGGGACAAAGGACTGGGAAAAATAATTGGGACAGAGGACTGGGACAGGACTGGGACAAATGGCTGGGACAAAAGACTGGGGAAAAGGACTGGGACAAAGGATTGGGACAAAGGACTGGGACAAATAATTGGGACAGAGGACTGGGACAAAGGGCTGGGACAAAGGACATGGACAAAAGACTGGGGGAAAAGGACTGGGACAAAGGACTGGGACAGAGGACTGGGACAAAGGACTGGGACAGCGGACTGGAGCTGAGGATTGGAACAAAGGATTGTGGATTGGACTTGGATAAAGGACCAGGACAAAGATCTGGGACAAAAGACTGGGACAGGACTGGGACAGGTTTACATCAGTCAGGTGACAGTTTGAGTTCTAAAAGAGAATCCCTGTACCTCTGCCGTCAATACAAAAACACAATCACTTTTTTAGACTTTTTAAAGGTGCTATATGTAGTTCTGTTCTAGTGTGTTATGACTCTACATACACTGCTGTTGAGTTTACCAACAGTAGCACTGCCCACTGTGGCTCAGTCTTATTTCAGAGCGATTGGATCTGTTTTTCTGCAGAATCATCGGTTGTGACGTAAGTGTCACCATGGTTACAAGTTACAAATGAACAGCTCAATTGCAAAACACACAGCTCCGCATTTTTATTTACAGGTTATTTACAGAGCTTATGAATGGAAACAATGTTTAGTGGAATTTATCAAGAAGGGATGGAATAATAGTAGTTATTATAAAGTAATGCCAAATATTAAAATTACCATAAAAGATAATGGGGAGTTAATTTGAACACATCATGATAAACTTGCTGTCTTTAACATTCCTTCAGAACGTCTTTGCAGTTTCCTCAACAGCACTCTCAAGCTCTCCAATTTGACTTCTTTGCACACATACCATGAAACCAAGAAACTCAACTCATATGACCCATAAAACTATAATTTTAATAAATCACTGACAGTGTTAATAATGTTAATATTATCATTAATACGATCATCTCTTCAGACTGAGCATTTGAACTCCGACTGTGGAATAAGTACAGCAAATTTATGACTAATCTTTCTCATCTATGCTTATTATTTCTCTAAATCACCAAAGAAGCGTGTCGTGAGCGTAGGTGTTAAAATAGCTGAACCGTTTCATTAAATCACATTATATTCGAATGGCATTAAAAGTCGTCATTTGTGAGTGGTTTTTGCAGAAGGGTGGAGGATTACCATGCTGCGTTCAGAATGAGACAGGTAATGGTTCAGATAATTGCCTGTAAACCATGGGCGCTTAATAATGCAGGCCTAATTGACTCCTATCAGTTTGTTACACTGAGAATGGCTGGCAGAAATCACCTTCAAATCAAAGGCAGTTAGACAATAATAAGGATATATTGGTTTACCAGCCACACTGAGCTTTGCAGAACGGATTCATCCACGAGAACATACTTTATTTGGGGAGGAACTTCTCCTGGAACACCTGGAGCAGGTATTGATTCATGTGGCAGTTCTTTGGAGCACATGTGACTTTTGGGGTCAAAGCCTTGGGATCAAAGCCTGTGGTCAGCTGACCCACCATGTGACTAAAACCATCCAATAGAATATGTTTTACTGCAATAAAATACCAAAGAAGCAGAAGAATAGTTTCAAATACAATAGTTAAATAAGTTCCAGAGTTCACACATACACTGAACAAAAATAAAAACTTTTGTTTTTGCTAAAACTCAAAGATATGAAACTTTTTCTATCCACACAAAAGACCCATTTCTCTCAAATATTGTTCACAAATCCGTGAAAATCTGTTTTACTGAGCAATTAATAAACAATAATCCGTTCTAGCTCACAGGTGTGGCATGTCAAGATGCTTTAGACTTAAATAAGGGCAAAACATTTTATGTTTAGATTTTTGTTCAGTGTATAAGAATGTCACTACACTAACTCAAGAATGTCACAGAATGGTATAATGAATTGGTGTTATAATGAAGGGGTGCATCTGTTTACCCATCCATCTAAGCTACAGATACAGCGGGCATCCGAGGGAACGCCCTCCTTTTACTGGATTGCTTCAATTCAATTCAATTCAATTTATTTTTGTAACGCCCAAAATCACAACAGCAGTTTCCTCGAGGGGCGACAGAGAAAAACATATTAAACAATGTTCATAGGGACTTGGTAATGTCCCGGCGTCCCGTGTCCTTAGACAAATGTCCCAAGTTCCCTGTCCTTAGACCTTTGTGATTTCTGTCATGTTCTTGTGATTTGAATGATTTTTTTCCCCTGTTGAGTGAAGCACTTTTAATTACCTTGTGTACAAATTGGCCTCTACAAATGAACTTGCCTTGCCTTCTTTTTGTTCCTGTTAGTAATCTTGCTGATGCATTTTGAACCAGTTGAAAGCTTTTTATGGAGCTTTTAGGACACGCTGCAAGCAGAGAGTTACAGTAGTCCAATCTAGTCGTTACAAACGCATGGATAAGTTTTTCAGCATCGCTTTTAGGCAGGATTCTTCTGATTTTGGCTATATTGCGCAAATGGAAACAGGCTGTTTTAAAACCTTGATTTATGTGTTTGTAATGAGAGCTCCTGGTCAAGTAAGACTCCTTCTTACAGTAGAACTGGAGGCTACACTGACATTGTCCAGTGTGACTATCTGCTCAGATAATGCGTAGTAGATGTTTAGGGCCAAGCACAATGACTTCGGTTTTTTCAGGGCTAATAGTTAAGTGTCATCCAGGTTTTTATCTCCTTCTCACAAGCACAAAGTCTGTCTACTTGATCGCTCTGATCAGGTTTCATTGATAAATACAGCTGAGTGTCGTCTGCATAGCAGTGGAAGTTAATGCCATGTGACCTGATAATGTTGCCGAATGGCAACATATAAAGAGTAAACAGAATTGGGCCGAGTACTGATCCCTGTGGCAAACCGTAAGTCACCGTAAGGTGAGGAGCTCTGGTTTACATTAACAAATTGGTACCTATCAGATAAATAGGATTTAAACCAGCTGAGGGCTGTTCCTCCAACACCTACATCACATTCTAACCTCTGCAGTAGAATGTTGTGGTCAATGGTGTCAAACGCTGCGCTGAGGTCCAACAGAACCAGGATTGGGACCAGTCCAACAATCAATTTGTGACTAAAATATTGCTGGTTACCAGAGGTCGGGGAGCAGCAATGGAAGAAAATCGGGTACGGCTTCTTTATTTAGGAAGTTATAAAATTGTACTTGCTACAATGTAGTTTTCAAATAATGCTCAAACATTTGACCATTTCTTAAAATCCCTTTAAATCCATATATGTATAGCACTTGTTGACTCTTCATACAGTAACATAAGCCTGTGCGTGGCGGTCCAGACTTGTGAGAGCAGTCTGATATATGGATCTATCAGCAGACGTGTGCCCGTGCAGAGGAGGGAAGGAGCGACCTGGTCCAGAATATTCATCATGGCAATTATTGAAGGAGTTTTTCAGCTGACATCATCGCGCTGGGGCCATATATCAGAACAGGAGAAGGTGTGCTCATGACTTCAGAGACATGGGCTGACGAGGAGAAATTAGTGAGTTAATCCTGGTGAAAAATGAAGCCATCACTGGGCCATAAGCAGAGTGCATTTGTTATCCCAGCCAGGCTATTTTAGTAAGCTTTGCTTCCATAGAGATGTCCTTGCATTACTTAGAATATTCCGCTGTATGGTATTAATCTTGTCTATCTCCATGGAGACAAGCAAGTGACGACATACCATGCTCCCTGTAAGAAAGCATGTTTTTATTTAAAAGTATTTTTGTATATTTTTTCCTGTGGAGAGCAACAGAAAAGTGCACATTTAAATTTACTAACTCTGAACTTTGAATTTGAACGAGAAGACGAAACATTTTCTTTGTTCTCCTTCTGAAATGTCATTTTTATTTATATGTAAAGGAACAATACATATGAATGAATGTTTATTGCCATGTAAATGTGTGAGATGGTGGCCAGCGTAGCTAATTCTTTTGACCAAACAAAAGGAGCTTCTGTTTTCAAAATGTGTGATCCAGGCAGCTTCCATCATGAAAGCAAAACTGAATTTTAAACTGGACAACTGCTTTTTAATAGTGGATATGTTTCGACACTCATCCAGGCAAGGCTTTATTTTTCTCTTTTCTTTGGCATACAACTTGCAAGAACAGTAGGTTTTGTAAGTGCAACTACAGTAGAAGACAGAAAAAAAGATGTAGAGTTCCATTACGTTAACTTCAGAACCGATTTTGCTGATCCGATCTCCACCATAACAGACTGTTCTTAGTCCAAATACCGTATAAGCCGTTCAAATGTTATTTTCAGCTGTTTCGTTGCAATAAACCCAGCTCGAACCTCTCTCTCTTTTTTTTATGTGACACTTACAGTATTTGCACAGTATTTCATCATGACCCCCCCGGCCCTTTAACCCCTCCATTCCCACACTACACCTCCCCTTTAAATCTTGTAAACACTCACCATCCTCTAACATGGAAACTTCTCAGGCCCATCCATTTCCAGACAAGTACTCCTTTTCTTGGCTTGGAAATCCTGGAAGTCTGTGTCCCGGCCCTGAACTCGGGATGCAGGGGGGTCAGCCAGGGGCCGAAGGGTGGAGTGGTGGAGGTGGGTATATCCTAGGACGGGACAGCTATTAAACATAAGAGAGGAAAGCTGCTCAGGATGTGTCTTTTACAGGCGGCGGACGGCGGTACTTGGAGGCATCCTGGGAAGAAGTCTTGGGTCAGAAGTTTTACAAGGTCGGCTCAAGGACCAAAGAGGGGTTCATGCAGGACTTGGTAATCCGGACTCTAAATCCAGGGAAAAGTCTGTTAAATTGGTCACACCCCCGGAATGACCCTGCAGGGTAGTACACAAGAACAAATGTATAAATAAACTTTCCTTAAGTTCAAATTTTTGTATTTTTAAATGCTTCAAAATGTGGCATAGGATATTTCACAATGCATTTCTGACCATTAAGCTTAAAGGGGATGCATAATGGAAAATCAAATCACCACAGTGTTTGTTCATTTACTAGTTACTACGTAACTACTGTACTAGTTTTACGAGTTATTTTGATGGATTCCAGTGCACAAAAAAATCCTGTTCTCACCTACCCTCTATCCCCGTCCACATTCTGTCCATGGTTGTGATTATTTGAAAAGTTAAGATTCTCAATGACAAATGTAGAGATCTAAAATGTCATTAACTCCAAAGGTTCAGAAACAGTTTCATTTTAGGGAAAATCTGCCAGAATGATAAGAGTACATTTTATTAACACATGTTTTGTTTATTCATGTATTAAAAATGTTGCAGTTCGAATCCGGCTCTCAACTGTTTTCGTTTTTTTCACGCCACACTTTCTTGTCTACGAAATAAACTGAAAAGTGAAACAGATTTTGCATCAACCAAATGACCTCCAGATGACCCCTGACTCTCCATCCCCTCTCTGTTTCTCTCTCTTCACCCCGCCCTCTTGGTTTCTCCTCCATTACGAGGCTCCTGGTGCGACTTGAACTTGTCCTGGGTCTGAACGTGGCTGACAGCTCACTAAATCAAATCTTTTTGTGGACTTGCCCCCTCTCTGTCTGTCTCTGTATATTTGAATCGGCGCATACTGCCGTGAGTGCGGGTACGTGGCCACTGTGTAGAAACCAGCCCATAAAACTCTGTAAAACCCAAGCCCGCTGATGTCATGCCACTGTTAGGGGGCTTTTGGACCGTTTTTTCCCCAAGACTTTTCAGGGCATTCAGGTGTTGATTTACTATCAGAGAGTCAAGCTGGATCTTTGTGAATTCTGCCTCGGTGAATTGAATATAGGGATAATATTATGTTTTTGCTTCTCTGTTACCCTCTTGAAGTTGTACTTTGACTATGAATCATGGGTGTTTGAGAAATGTTTTCCTGAATGAGTACCAAAAATATTTATTAAGACTATATTCATTAAGTTTCTTTACCTGTGAATACATTAACAACAGCCGATCATATATTCAATATCAGATAACCTATGTCTCTCAGGATTTTAAGACTTCAATTGTGGGATCTGGTTCATTAGTTTAATTGCAAAAATAATAGGTGACCGGTCAAAGGTGCGTGAGGTTGGGCAAGGCAGGGTAAGGCAAAGCTAAACAAAACTGTTTTCCCTGAGCTCCTCAGAGTCTGAGATGTTCATATGGCACTAACATGTCCGAGATGTACTTTGGTGCTAGGTCATGGAAAGGCTTGACCACAAAGCTGCTTTAAAGTCTCTTCTCTGAGCCACAGGGGGCAGTGCAGAGACCTGAGAACAGGACTAATGTGATGGTACTTCCTGGTTCTGGTCAGGACCCGAGCAGCAGCGTTCTGGATGTACTGCAGCTGTTTTACAACTCGTTTGGAGAGGCCAGTGAGCAGGTCGTTACAGTAGTCTAATCTACTGGAGACACACGCATGGATAAGTCTCTCTAAATCTGGTTTTGACACTATATTTTTGATTTTGGCAATGTTTTTTAGATGGTAAAAAGCTGCTGATGTTATTGATTTGACGTGGCTGTTAAAGTTCAAGTCTGAGTCCATTATTACCCCCAGATTTCTAACTTGATTTGTAGGTTTTAGAGTGAGACTCTGGAGGTGACTGCTAACACTTTCTCTTTGTTTCTGTGACAAAGACCATGATTTCAGTCTTGTCTGAGTTCAGCTGGGTATCAACTGTTGTTGATGCAGCATGTAGAGGTTGAAGAGAAGGGGTCCCACGACTGACCCTTGGGGCACTCCACAGGTCAGGGGCATGTGGTCTGAGACACAGTTACAAATTTTGACTAAATACTTCCTGATTTCCAATTGGACTTGAACCAGTTTAGGGCAGTGCCAGTGATGCCCACCCAGTCCTCTAGTCTTTGTAAGAGGATCCCATGATCGACAGTGTCAAAAGCAGAACTGAGATCTAACAGAATTAAGACTGAGGCTTTGCCCATGTCAGTGTTCAGGCGGATGTCATTTGTCACCTTGACAAGAGCAGTTTCAGTGCTGTGATGAGGTCTAAACCTGACTGGAAAACATTATATGAGTTGTTTATTAAGAGGAAATCCGTGAGCTGTTGGTAAACGACCTTTTCAAGGGCTTTAAAAAGGCAGATTGGAGCGTACAGGCGGTTCAGGGCACACTGGATGTACAAAGGGTAAGGACCATTGTTCTGACTCTCCTCGTTTTCACCGACCCCCGATACACCCACTGCGCTGCACTTACTTCGTTGTCCTATTGGTTTTTTCTTCAATGGTAAGAAACATCAGCTTCAGCAGCGTCCTGTAGCTATTTTGGTACAAATCCCACCATGATTTTTGCTCTTATTTGGGCCGTCAGCGTGGTCCAGCAGAGCAGTGCTTTATTTGGACCACTTCTACAGTAACATAGTGTAAAGGACCAGGCAGACTTGTTTCTTTTATTATGTCGTTTTAGATCAATATTGCAATATATTTATGAATATAAAATAAGGATTCACATGTGGGGAAAAAGGGCTTTCTTTTGAGTGATTCTGTTCATTTAGATCATCTTCTCCTGAGCTGAAAATGCTCGTCTTCACCTTTGCCATGGTTCAACTTTGAAGCTTTGCCCTGAATCATAAACACTGTCACATATTCAAATTCCATTCAATAAAAGGATCATGTTACTTAAGCGATCATTTCCCCCCCCTCTTGACCCTTTCCGTGTTATTCCTCTGCAGAGTTGAGATTATTCCATGTGGATGTGCATCACTCTGCGCTCTCGGCTCCACAGGTCTGAGGTCGTGCCCATGTGTCATGTCTCAGAGCAGAGCGAGGCCTTGGCTGTGTTTGTTTTATGTACAGTCACAGCCGAGTGGGGCTCGCGGCTGATTGGACTCTATCTCTCACCTGACACTGCTGTGGACAAGCTGCTTCATAGCATCCGAGCCAACGTGCCTATGCATCATTCTGAGAAGTGATGTACACACTAAAGTCTACGGGAAAGGATGAAAATGCAAATACATGTGGTGCAATTCTAACTTATATATATATATATATATATTCTTGTTTTCTTATTATTATTAAAGCTGGGATACCTGTATTTTCTTCCTCATATAGAGCTTAGGGTAAAGTGTCTGATGAGATGCTCGAAAAATCCCTGCGTGTGAATACTAACAAGACTTTGTGAGACTTAGGAAAATAAGATCACATCCTGCAGCTTAAGGACTTCATTATTTATTTTCAGGAATATACTTCCAAATGTTGAGGAAATTGTTGCCTGCTGCCCTGCACTGATGTAACCCCAATGGCATTGAAGAATGAGTTAAATGCTGAGGAAAATCTATATTGTTCTGTAATGTTCTGCTTTAAACTGAAAGGATCCCGAGGCTGGCTCCTCTCCACGTGAAGGAACAGCGACTCTACTCCGAGCTCCTCCCCCTATTTAGGGTAGGAAACTCCACCATCTCGTCCTTTTAGATCATGGATTGGTCAGTACATCGAGACGTTTGCCGATTGACTGCAACAGTCACAACAATCCTGATCACATCCTGTTTTAAAGGGGCTCGGATTGTGTCATCACACATCATCGTTAGCCTAATGTTAGACCAATGGAGATTGTAAATACTAAACTACGCATCCATTAAAACTTATTCTGACACTATAGTGCGACATATGTGTGTACCAGTACTGACCTGGCTGTTTATTGGGTTGCTCCACAGCTCTTGGGTTTAACTTTTTGACATTGCTTTGGATGTTTAGAACACTTTGGATTTCCATGGTTAAGGCTGTGTTTTGTTTTACCTTCCTTTTGTTTCCTGTAATAAAGTCAAATCAGTTTTGCCCCAGTACAGACATTATGTAAAAGCAGCTCTTAGCATCAAAATCAGACCGCGGTGTGCTCTCTGTCTGCATTTTATCCTTTGCAAACCAGGAAATGTGCCGTTAGCATGATAGTTATTGTTAGCATTGCCATTAAAACTCCTCTTTGGCTTCTGAAAGTTGCAAAAAGCTCTTATAAACTCATCGCAATCAACAATTAAGGTGCTTGAAATGCGTTCAGAAAGTGAAGAATACGTTTGGACTAGTTCTGTTTTCACGTTTTGAAAAAAGAGTAAGTTAAAATCAGGAGCAGGGCCTTGAAGATGTTCCAACTGAGGATAACACTACTTCAGTTCTTCAAACCTTTTTCAGAGCCTCTCTCTCCCTCTCCCTTGCATTAATCGTGAGAAAACCCCGCTCCGAGTTCTTCCTATGAGCTTCTGTACGGTGTTGACTTTAGATGGCTTCGCTGGACAAATCCCCCTGTCCCCAAAAAACACATGACGAATGGCAGAGCGCGGCCCAAGCTGCTGTCTGGCATTTTGAGAGTGTGTGCTTTGCTTGGGCCAGCGATTTAGCACAGGTGACGTCTTACTGTGGAGGAAATACAGACGAGAGGAGCGCAGGGGGAGAGGAGAGATGATGCAAAATGTAGGTAAGCTTCAGCGACAGAGATGGATGGAGAGAGTGTGCGGCTGAGGCAGGAGATTTATGGAGAAGATGGAATAAAAAGACGTTCGGATTGTAAAGTAAGCAAAACAAATTGGGGTTACGCTAAAATATCTGCGGAGATTGGACATTATCGAGGGAAAGAGTCGCAAAATGGAGTATGTGAAATATAAGGCTTGCAACAAACGATTATTTCAGAAGTCGACTAGTCAGCGATTATTTCTATCCTACATTGAGACTTTTTAAATACATCTATACATACATCAACCAAAGTCCAACTGGTTTGAAAACTTTATGCCTAAGCCAAATACGAAGCCTTTCATTGGTCAAGCGATCCAATAAGACTTGGTCCGTTTCGTCTGTGGGAGGGATTGTTATAATTTGTGGAGGGAAATAATCAGACGGACAGTTAAACAGCTTCAGTCTGCTGTGGTGACATCATTTGGATCTAAAGTTACCTGTGCAGGCCTTCTTTATGTAAAGTGTGAGGTGGCTCGGGCATCTGTTCCGGAGCCTCCTGGTCACCTCCCTGGGGAGGTGTTTCGGGCATGTCCCATTGGGAAGAGGCCCCGGGGAAGACCCAGGACACGCTGGAGGGACTATGTCTCTTAGCTGGCCTGGGAATGCCTCGGGATCCCCCCGGAGGAGTTGGAAGAAGTGTCTGGAGAGAGGGAAGTCAGGGAGTCCCAGCTTAGACTCCTGCCGCCCCGACCCGGCCCCGGATAAGCATAAGAAGATGGATGGATGGATAGTGAACATGATTATTCTTATATTTTACTAAAAATATGTCAAGTTTTCTAGTTTGACAATTACGGTGACGTTGATAATGTTACATCCTGGTTGCACATGAGCAGCAGATGTGACATAAGTAGAGGGACTGTTACCTAGCAACCATATCATAAACAACTGCCAAAATTCATATAAATAACACAATAATTAGTATTTGATAAATAATATGTTTATTTGTTAAATACTTATTTAAAGTATGTTCATTTTTGATTACATTATTGATGACATCACAGAGGGATTTTGTTTTACTCAGCTCTACTTTAAAACTTTATTACTAACATTTTAAAAACAATGTGAATGTAAAACAAATTAAAGTAATGTAACCCTTAGTGAGGCACTTTAAAGCAGGCTAAAAACAATAGCTGCTTGTACTAAGTTACTGAAAAGATCAGTTTTGCTGATGCTGTAATGAAACAAAGCTACAACAATGAAACATTCTTTCATTCATTCATTTTTTACCACTTGTATTTAGCATAACACAGCACCTTTGGGTAAACTGAAAATGTCAAGTGACAAAAATTAAAATAACTTCAGTAATTTCAGTTAGGAACACATTCGAAATTACAATTACGACCAAGAAGAAGCACAAAATGAACACAAGAAATAATAAACTCACATACACTCACTTTCATTACACCTTTTGCACTGATTAAAACCTGTGCACTGTAAAATACACTGGATTGAGTTTTTGAATTCAGAGAGTGGAACAAATACATTTTATGAGAATAACTTCTGAAATAAGCACATGTTATGTTGTTTATACTGTCACCAAAGTTTTATGTGCTTATAGGTTCAGAACGTGTTAAAGGAGACATACTGATCATTTTATATTTCGTTTTATATTGAAAAAGCCTTTATTATAGCCTCTTTGTTGTGACATGTCACTGTAACAAGCAGCAGATTGTAATTTACATGTTTTATTTGTTTTTGTGAAAACTCTACATGTGTCACTCTGAGTCTTCCTTTTTCTAATAATCACAACTAAGGACATGATGTGGGCGGGGATAGGGGGAAGGTGAAAACAGGAATTTTCTGAGCACTGGAGGCTCAGTTGCAGGGCAATACAGGATTAACTCAAACATGCAGGAATCAATCAAATTACAACTCTTTTGTGTACACCTTTTTGGGATCCAATAGAATTAAGTGCGATGCAAGCAAGAAGTGCTAAAATGTATTAAAAATGTATTGCAACCTAATCATACATTTTAATTAATTGTTGGATTGATATAGCACTTTTAAATGATCGTTCTTCATCATTGGTCAACATTGTGACAATAGTGTCGGCGCTGCTAATCCCTCTGTAAAGCATTAGCATTAGCAGACCTGGCACGAGAGCCGTTTACTTTGGCTGCTCAGTGATGATGGGGTCCACATCCTCCTGGAGCAGCTGCAGGCTCAGCTCAGCCCTGCTCCAGTGAGAGGTCCCACTGCTCCAGTGAGAGGTCCCCCTGCTCCAGTGAGAGGTCCCCCTGCTCCAGTGAGAGGTCCACATCCTCCTGGAACAGCTGCAGGGTCAGCTCAGCCCTGCTCCAGTGAGAGGTCCCCCTGCTCCAGTGAGAGGTCCACATCCTCCTGGAACAGCTGCAGGATCACTCTCAGCCCTGCTCCAGTGAGAGGTCCACATCCTCCTGGAACAGCTGCAGGGTCAGCTCAGCCCTGCTCCAGTGAGAGGTCCACATCCTCCTGGAGCAGCTGCAGGACCACTCTCAGCCCTGCTCCAGTGAGAGGTCCACATCCTCCTGGAGCAGCTGCAGGGTCAGCTCAGCCCTGCTCCAGTGAGAGGTCCACATCCTCCTGGAGCAGCTGCAGGGTCAGCTCAGCCCTGCTACAGTGAGAGGTCCACATCCTCCTGGATCAGCTGCAGGGTCAGCTCAGCCCTGCTCCAGTGAGAGGTCCACATCCTCCTGGAACAGCTGCAGGGTCAGCTCAGCCCTGCTCCAGTGAGAGGTCCACATCCTCCTGGAGCAGCTGCAGGCTCAGCTCAGCCCTGCTCAAGTGAGAGGTCCACATCCTCCTGGAACAGCTGCAGGGTCAGCTCAGCCCTGTTCCAGTGAGAGGTCCACATCCTCCTGGAGCAGCTGCAGGGTCAGCTCAGCCCTGCTCCAGTGAGGTGTCCACATCCTCCTGGAACAGCTGCAGGGTCAGCTCAGCCCTGTTCCAGTGAGAGGTCCACATCCTCCTGGAGCAGCTGCAGGGTCAGCTCAGCCCTGCTCCAGTGAGAGGTCCACATCCTCCTAGAGCAGCTGCAGGACCACTCTCAGCCCTGCTCCAGTGAGAGGTCCACATCCTCCTGGAACAGCTGCAAGGTCAGCTCAGCCCTGCTCCAGTGAGAGGTCCACATCCTCCTGGAGCAGCTGCAGGGTCAGCTCAGCCCTGCTCCAGTGAGAGGTCCACATCCTCCTGGAGCAGCTGCAGGCTCAGCTCAGCCCTGCTCAAGTGAGAGGTCCCCCTGCTCCAGTGAGAGGTCCACATCCTCCTGGAACAGCTGCAGGGTCAGCTCAGCCCTGTTCCAGTGAGAGGTCCACATCCTCCTGGAGCAGGTGCAGGACCACTCTCAGCCCTGCTCCAGTGAGAGGTCCACATCCTCCTGGAGCAGCTGCAGGGTCAGCTCAGCCGTGCTCCAGTGAGAGGTCCACATCCTCCTGGAACAGCTGCAGGGTCAGCTCAGCCCTGCTCCAGTGAGGTGTCCACATCCTCCTGGAACAGCTGCAGGACCACTCTCAGCCCTGCTACAGTGAGGTGTCCACATCCTCCTGGAGCAGCTGCAGGCTCACGCTCAGCCCTGCTCCAGTGAGAGGTCCACATCCTCCTGGAGCAGCTACAGGGTCAGCTCAGCCCTGCTCCAGTGAGGTGTCCACGTCCTCCTGGAGCAGCTGCAGGCTCACGCTCAGCCCTGCTCCAGTGAGAGGTCCACATCCTCCTGGAGCAGCTACAGGGTCAGCTCAGCCCTGCTCCAGTGAGGTGTCCACGTCCTCCTGGAGCAGCTGCAGGCTCACGCTCAGCCCTGCTCCAGTGAGAGGTCCACATCCTCCTGGAGCAGCTGCAGGCTCACGCTCAGCCCTGCTCCAGTGAGAGGTCCACATCCTCCTGGAGCAGCTACAGGGTCAGCTCAGCCCTGCTCCAGTGAGGTGTCCACGTCCTCCTGGAGCAGCTGCAGGCTCACGCTCAGCCCTGCTCCAGTGAGAGGTCCACATCCTCCTGGAGCAGCTGCAGGCTCACGCTCAGCCCTGCTCCAGTGAGAGGTCCACATCCTCCTGGATCAGCTGCAGGGTCACGCTCAGCCCTGCTCTAGTGAGAGGTCCACATCCTCCTGGAGCAGCTGCAGGGTCACGCTCAGCCCTGCTCCAGTGAGAGGTCCACATCCTCCTGGATCAGCTGCAGGACCGCGCTCAGACCTTTTCCAGTGAGAGGTCCACATCCTCCTGGAGCAGCTGCAGGACCGCGCTCAGCCCTGCTCCACACAGACGGCGAGCGGCTCACATCAGGGGAAAGGCAGCTCGAGATGGTCCGAATGGCTTTTTTCCTGACTTAGATGGGAGTGTTTATTTGGATGATTTAATCATTTGTTAATGTTCTGAAAGTGGTCACAGTGGGAGAAAGGAACGCATGACTAGAGGAATGATTTATGAGCTTGGAGCTGGATAGTGTGCAAGGGTTTTTTGCACCATTTCCGAGATAAAATTTCAGTAATTTTACGTATATGAGGCAGAAAAGGGGTCAGATTTGGGATTTATTAGTCCTAAAATCTTTATTTTCAGCCTTTCTTCACCCATTACTCCAAGACATTGTTGAATTAAGGTGAGTCATAGCAGGGGAAGAGGAACAAATTGTAAATTAAAATATAAATTTCAAAGTTCTTCTGTAGTTTACTTTGATCAAAGTAAGAAAGATATGTCTTCTATGTTTTTCATCATGCCGGTTCATTTTTTGGTCATATTATATTATAAAAATGTACAGAGGTTATCTTGAATATATTTTTTGAGTAAACTAGATAATTCAATTTTACTTAAAAAAGCCTAATTTTGCCTAGTTTTTTTCACTTGAACTCTTTTAGTACAAATAATCTCATCAATCATATCATCTGGACTCTTTTAATTAAACATCTTGTGGTCCAGAATAAACAATTTAGTTGGTTCCACGTGAAAGCTTATGTGTTTTGCCTCTAGTGTCTCACCATAAGAAACCCCAAGTCCTATACTTTGCCCCTTTAATGTTGTTTCTTGTATTATTGTCCAATTTGCTTCTCTCAAGTCCCCAAACCAAACCAGACTTTCCCCAAACGACACCATCATGACCTCGTCCCCAATCAAACACTATTCAGATCAACCCTCCTCTTTGCTTCACAATTAGCCCACAACATTAACGAGGCCGCTAATCCTCGCACCCCTCGTGCTAACGCTTAATTGTGTGTTCCAATGTGTACGCTCCCGTTTGGGCTGTTTACCGGCTGATTTGGACGTGGTTGGGCCCTAAAGAGGCGTCATTACGGTGATGGTGCTTTGGAAAACGAGCCCCCGGTGGAGAGGAAACAACATTACTCACAAGAGACTGTTTATCAGAGTTTTAGCGCCGCGCCCAGCTGTTGTCGAGATGTTCACGACTGTTCCATGACATGTTCTACGGAAAAGGTTATTATTTATTGTGATGTTAAAGCTGGAGTGTCTGATGTTCAAACCGTAAAAGGAGGAAGAGTGTATTTAAATCGATCTGACTAGTTCTTCAGCACATCGTCAAAATCTGTATGAATTATTTTTTTTGGTGTGTGCACGGTTTTAGAACTGTTTTTTTTTCCGATGTGAAGAGAAGCTGGGGTGGACCGCCGAAGCTCAGCCAATCAGAGCGCAGCTGATGGCTCTTACTTCCAAGTTGGTCAAAGACAATAACAAAGTTCAAAATTAAAAGTATTTTTGAGGTCTGTCTGTACTTTAACATAAGAATATTTTATATTGGATATTTTTTTACTTTTACTTCATTGCAATTATAAGCAGGCATCTACACTTTCTCCACTACATTTTAAACTGAAGTTAAAAAAAAGTACATTAGCATATTCAGTTTGATTTAAGGTTTTGAGTTCAAGCCTCAGTTTTCAGAAAACAAAAATATACACATAAAGATAAATTGATTAAAATGATTCTTTTAAAAATTGCACTGCAACAATTAAACAGTTCTCAAATATGTGTGAAATACTTTTCTTTTGACTCTAAAGGGGCAAGTCAATACTTTTTACAGATTTTTTTTATATCTAACTTTATTATCTAACTTCATATTATATATATATATATATATATATATATATATATATATATATATATATATATGAATTATAGCTTTACACCAGTCAAGTAGGTTTTTGTGGAGACAATTTTGAAAAATCTGTAGAAAATGACAGGAAATCAAACTAAGGACACTCCTCCAGTGTTTGCTGGGTAATTTCCAAGTGTGATGTCATCAACTACAAACAGGAAGTGACCTTATAAACTTTAAAAAAAAATAGCTTTTTTCTGTGATAATTCTTTTAATGATTTTTAGCAAAACTCAAAATATATTTATCTTTACTGTGTTTTAGTCAATGAGTCGTCCGACCTGTAGGGGGCACTTTAATGAGATTATCCCAGTCCAACAACGTGTATTTCTGTTTCATGTGTTGTTTGCCCAGTGTTTATAGAGTGATTCTATGAGTCTTATTGTTGTTGTGGATGAGGTATTGGGCCATCTGACAGTACAATATGTGACATGAGACTGGATCATGGCAAACAAGTATGATTTTTGCAGCTTCAGTTGATAAAGAACCTCTGATGTAATGGAAGTCATGTGGTCTGAAATTAATCTTATTGCCAACTTTGTAAATGTGTAGCAGCAATTAAATGTTTTAGACTGATGCAAGCGCTGTGTTTTATCAGTCTTACTTTCTTCTTTGTTGTTTTATGGTGGTTGGTATCCAAGTGTTACATTACCGCCACCCACTGTAGTTGTATGTCTTCTGTAGTTGTACGTCTTCAAAGTATGTGTTTTACGCTATACCGTAAAAAAAAAAAGAGAGGGAAAGAGAGAGAAAGAGAGGGAAAGAGGAAGATGAAAAGAGAGAGCGAGAAAAAGTACCCGACTTAGCAACCTTTCATTTCCGTCATTTATTACTCCACACAAATAAAGATGCGCGTGCTGCTGCCGCTGCTTTATTTGCGGAACTCGCATTCTGCTGACGTCAAAGCTACCGTTTTATGTCCACGTCGCCGCCGGTGACGGGGACGAGGCGTGTTGTGATGGATGGCCGGAGCGGGACGTGAATATGAGACGCGTAAATAAACGGCGGGGCAGGCAGAGCACCCTTGGCCTTTTGTTTGGAGCGAACGCGGCGGCGGGTGATTTACACGCGCTGGCTAAACTCATTTTGGACCGACGCAAGGACAGGAAAAGTTTGGCGGTAATGAGAAACCGCGGCATCAAATCAAAGCGGATAAATCGGGTGTCAGCTCGGCGGCGGAGGGATAGGAGCAAGGTTGAACAACAAGTGGACGGAATATAAACAGATAGAGGTTTAGGAACATTGAGGCAGCAAAATTAGTGCTACAGACACTTTAAAAAGAGGTGAATTCAAATGTGAACAACATATTGTCAAATAAAAACACTCAAAAACATGTGCTAAATATTAGTCTGACATTTACAGTTGTAATTTACAATAGAAATCTAATATAAATTCTTACAGAAATGTTGGACCCACATTAGTTTTTCATTTCATCTGCATTTATGTGACACTTTATGGCAAAGTGTACGTTTTGTGAAGCTCAAATGCAGATTTGAGACTGGTAAATAGTTTTAGTTTTCCCATCCTTTGTTCTAGAAAATCAAACTCAGTCTCTAAAGGATTTAACAGTAGTATTTGGAAGTTAAAGGGGACATAAATTAAATTAATCTTTAATGAGTTTTTAGCATTGTTACAACAGTTGGAAAAAAATGCAGAATAGAGTATTATAATAATAATAATGTCTGTGCCACTATTGGTTCTTTAAAGTTGCCATTGGTTATGGTTTTACTCTCTTATTTAGTATGGAAGTGTGTTCTGGACAATCCAAAATGGTAAATCTTTCAATAAACTCCATGTGTGAATCCAATTTGGACATTTTTAAGGGCACATCGGGCATTACTGAGATGAACAAAGCACTGCAGGTTGTGTTTGGCATTGGCTTCAGAACTATGAATCCTGTCGGACTCAACTTGAAAACACACATATTTAACAAACTTTGGTCTAAACGAGACATAAACGCTGGACAATTTATGTGTTTTTTGTTCTTTCTTTCTTTCTTGAGCCAATATTACTTGTTTTGTTCTCTCTCTGTGTCATGTTCTGTGATTTATGTTTTTTAAATTGTAAAAACAAAATGGCCAAGGCTGCACTTCTCAAAGCATTGATCTGAAGAGCTAGAATTGACACTGCCCTAATTCTCGCTCCTCAGACATAATACTTACAGAATTGACTAAGGTTTCTATAGATGGCAGCTGAAACCTCTTAATAAAAAAAACCCACATTACTTACACCGATCTCTCCTGAACAAATGAGGGATTATTTTGAAAAAATATAGGCGCATTTTTATGACCAGTAAAACATAATCAGAATAATCACCCAATAATGATAGATCTGTGTGTTTCAGCACAAGAGAAATCTGATCACCAAAAACAACTGGTGGCATTTGTCAGTTAATCATTGAAGTAACATTCAATCTTCAACACCTTCCTTTATTTTTCATTTTATTTGCATAATTTGGATCGATTGATTGCTTTATTTACGAGCTATGACAGATTATTACATTTCCACCTACAATTTACCATAATTACAGATTTGTTGCAGGATCTAATACAAGTGTACCTTATTTTACATGATACTCTAAGTGAAAAAAACAAGCAAAAAGCTGAATTTTGTGTGTACCGTCCACACACACACACACACACACACACACACACACGCACACACACACACACACGCACTCGCACAAACACACACACACACGCACGCACACGCACACGCACACGCACACACACACACATGTATACACACACGCGCATAAATACACAATCGCACATACATTTGAAAGACCACCATGTGAGGTTACACCCATAATAAACCATATTCGCCGGCCCCGCTACATCCACAGGGGCTCTGGTCTCTCCCATAACCAACACTCCAACGACGGCTCACCTATCCCCTCACTCTGGACTAGTTTTCGCCCCCCTGTCACCCCCACCTGCCGCACTGCCAACCTCAGCAACCTCCGCCCCCCCACCCCTGCGCCCCCATCCATCTCCGCGCCCCCATCCATCTCCCTTGCACTGCTGAACTGCCGCTCCCTCGCCAACAAATCACCTGTTATATCTGAACTGCTACTGGACAATAACATTGATCTGCTTCTCCTCTGTGAAACATGGCAACAGCCCCTGGACTTCTATGCTCTCAACCAAGCCACTCCCTCCAACTACACTTACACTGCCAAACCCCGCCTCTCCGGGCGTGGGGGAGGTCTTGCTGTTATTCATAAAAAATCTACATCCATCACTGAACTGAACCTCAACCTTCCATCCATCTCATCATTTGAATACCTCGCCTTCTCCCTCCCCAACTCTATCACCGCTATCCTGATCTATCGTCCCCCAAAGCCCCACCCCTCTTTCCTCACTGAATTGTCTGAACTCCTCACCATCGCATCCTCTCTCTCTGCCCGCCTCCTACTCACTGGTGACTTCAACATCCACATTGACTGCCCCAACGCCCCACTGACATCCGACTTCCTCTCTCTCCTGGACTGCTTCCATCTCACCCAACATATTGACTTCCCCACCCATACCAAAGGCCACACTCTGGACTTAGTCTGTTCCTCTCTCCTACCCATATCTAAGCCCCACCCCCTCCCCTTCCCACTCTCTGATCATCTCTGCATCCTTTTCTCCGCCCCCCTACCCTCGCCCCACAACCCCAAAAAACGCACCATCAAGTCAGTCAACCCCCTCACGCTCTCCCAGCTCATATCCTCTGCTTTCCCCCCTGACTCCCCCCCTCTTCCCCCGACGACTATGCTGTCATGCTCAACACCACCCTCTCCGACTCCCTTGACTCCCTAGCCCCCTGGAAAACCTCCTCCGTCTCATACATCAACCCCGCCCCCTGGTACACCCCTGAACTCCGCACCATGAAGCAGACTGGCCGCCAACTCGAACGACTCCTCAAAAGAACCCGCCTCACCGTCCACGCCGAAGCTTTCAAATTACACATCTCCTCCTACCGTGACGCTCTCCAAGCCGCCATATCTGCCCACCTCTCCACCCTCATCAACAGCTCCCACCGGAGCCCTCGCACCCTGTTCTCCACCGTCAACAAGCTGCTCCAGCCACCGGACATCAGTCCACCCTCCTCCCCTGACCTCTGCAACTCTTTCCTCCTTGCCTTCAATGACAAAATTTCCAAAATCAACAGCTCCATGACTGCCGTCTCCATTAACTCCATCACCACCCCCACCCCTGCCCCCCCTCCTCTCCCTGACCACCCACCCTTCCCTGCCCTCACCACCTTCTCCTCTGTTAACTCCTCTCATATCATAGACCTCATCACCGCTTCCAAAACCACCACCTGCTCTCTCGACCCCCTCCCAACGAATCTAACCAAGGCCTGCCTCCCTGCTCTCATCCCCCATCTCACCACCCTCTTCAACCAGTCTTTATCCCTCGGCCATGTTCCTTCCATCTACAAACTGGCCTCCATCACCCCCTCCCTCAAAAAACCCACCCTAGACTCCGCCAACCTCTCCAACTACCGCCCCATCTCCAACCTGCCGTTCCTCTCAAAAACGCTGGAACGCATCGTCGCCGCCCAACTTCACACCCACCTCCAGTCAAACAACCTCTATGAACCCCTCCAATCTGGCTTCCGCCCACTTCACAGCACTGAAACAGCCCTGGTCAAAGTACTCAACGATCTCCTCACCTCTGCAGACTCCGGGGCCCTCAACATCATGTTACTACTAGACCTCAGCGCAGCCTTTGACACTATAAACCATTCCATCCTCCTACAAAGGCTGCGCCAACTGGGTGTTGAGGGCTCTGCACTTGACTGGCTCACATCCTACCTCACCAACAGGCAAGAGTTCATTTCCCTCTCCGGTCACTCATCCACCCTCTCCCCAGTAACGCAGGGGGTCCCCCAGGGCTCAGTCCTCGGCCCCCTCCTCTTCATCTGCTACATCTTCCCCCTTGGTCACATCCTCCGCCAACTCAACCTGGACTTTCACTGCTACGCTGACGACACCCAGATATACCTCACCACCAAATCCACCCAAAACCCTCCCCTCAGCCACATCCAAACCTGCATCTCTACAATAAAATCATGGCTCACTCTCAACTTCCTCAAACTGAACAGTGACAAAACAGAGCTCCTCCTCATTGGCACCAAATCCACTCTCAATAAAACTGGTCCCTTTTCACTCAGCATCGACACCTCGACCATCACCCCCTCTACCCTGGTACGCAATCTCGGTGTCATCATGGACCCCACCCTCTCCTTCACTCCCCATGTCAGCCACATCGTCAAGACCTCATACTTCCACCTCCGCCGCATCGCCAAAATCCGACACTGCCTCACCCTCCCCGCTGCTGAATCCCTCATCCATGCCTTCATCTCCTCCCGCCTTGACTACTGCAACTCCCTCCTCACTGGCATCTCCTCCCATTCCCTCCATAGACTCCAAATGGTCCAAAACTCCGCTGCCCGCCTCCTCACCCACACCCGGTCCCGTGATCACATCACTCCCGTTCTCCGCTCTCTCCACTGGCTCCCCATCAAGCAGCGCATAAACTTTAAAATACTCCTCCTCACCTTCAAAGCTCTTCACCACCTTGCCCCCCCCTACCTGTCTGACCTCCTCATCCCACACCGCCCCACCCGAGCTCTCCGATCCTCCTCCTCTCTCACCCTGACTGCACCAACATCCCGACTCAAAACTTTTGGCGACAGAGCATTCTCCCGAACAGCACCCCGACTCTGGAACTCCCTCCCCCAACCTGTCCGCCACTCTCCCTCACTCACAACATTCAAATCCCGCCTAAAAACATACCTCTTCACCCAAGCCTATGACCTCCCCTACCCCTAGCCTCCTCTACCCCATTGCCTACACTTCTACCCCCTGTTACATCCCCATCTTTTTCTCTCTACTTCTTCTGTCTTGTTCATTTTATCTGTATATTAATGTGTTCTGTACGTGTTGTCCCCCCTGTCTGTAAATACCCCCCCCCCCTTTTTTATTATGTTCAGCGTCTTTGGGTCACTGAAAAGCGCTATATAAATAAAAGTTATTATTAGGCCCGAGCGCCACAAGCTGGCGAGAGGCCTATTAATCTCGTAAGGCCGTGCGAAGCACGGCTGCGAAAGTGCGCACGTAGTGCGCACGAAATCGAGCGCGAAGCGCTCGCCCACTTCCAAACACTCACTAACGCACTCCTTCACTCATGCACGCCCCGTGCATACTAATTAGTAGTAGGAAAATGGAACATTACCGTTGTAAACGGGCGAAGCCCGTGCAAAAGTGCGCACTAAACGAGCACTTTACATTGAGATGACGACCGCGAAGCGGTCGTCATCCCCATATAAAGCACTCATTTGCGCTAAGTAGCTCACGAATACGTTCCCCATCTCTTGCATGTTCCGTGCATATAAGCATGTAATGCAAAAATTTAACATTATTACTGTATAGAGGGCCAAAAACACAAAGTGGGCGGAGCCCACTCAAAATTAACGAAAGTACCCGTCAGTGACCAGGGACCCACACCATGAGGTAGGAAAGCGCGAGCGCTTTCCGAAAATGTATAGTTTATGATATTTGAAAAATGGGAAACATTGTTTTCGCATCGGAATATTATTCTTTCTTCTTCTTCTTCTTCTTCTCGGGACCAACCCCCCTATTTTTCACCCAGTGAACATTGACGAAAAGTCACAAAAATGTTCACACCTCTAAAAATCGTGCCTCTCTACATTCTGGCTATTTCCCTTTTCTAAAATAAAAAAAATTGGCGCGTCAGCGCCCCCAAATGTACCAAAAATGCATTGAGAGATGGGAAATGACCCAAAAAAAATCTGATCGTAGAATCATGAAATTTGGCGCAGAGGTAGATGGTGACAAGAGAAGTAAAAAATATTATTACGGCAACGCCGTCCGCCCAACCAAATGTCGGCCATATTGCTTCAAAAATGGCTAAACATGACTTCGGAGTTTTTCCAAACGTCGTACTTTTACGAACTCCTCCCAGGGCGTTGGCCCTAAAAAGCTGAAATTTGGTGAAAATGCTACTGAGGAGTGGGACATCAAAAGTTATCCAAATTACATTGATACCTCTCACGGTCTCGTGACTGTAGCTAGAATTTCAGAAATCTCCCATATTTAAAATTTCTGCCGTTTGCGCAGATAAAGTCCGAATTGCGTCAAATTAGAATCAGTTGTTAAACTCTTTGCCCTAAACCTACTTGAAGTGAAATAAATTCATTTGGCGCCACAGCGCCCCCTACAGATTTTATATGGAGGTTAAATGTTTAGTTTTGCGAAATTATATGAAATTTGACACACAACTCAATTTTAGCATCCCCATCAAAAAAGTCAATGAGACCCATGTCATAATTGTTATGGCGTTGCCGTAACGATGACCGAAACCTTTCATGTTATTCCAATGGGGAAATCGCCAGAACATGTTTACACTTTAGACTTTCACAAACTCCTCCCAGGGCGTCAGCCCTATTAACCTGAAATTTGGTGAGACTCATCTTCAGGACCATCAAAAGTTATCCACATTTTCATTCAAAGAGTCACGGTGTCTGTGCGGCAAAGCTGCACATTTTGCCAAGAATTCAAAATAAAATAGCTTTTTGATGGTAAAACAAAGGGGAGAATATGTGACAGCGTCACAGATTCAGCAGTAGGCGTAATAAAAGGACAATTGGGGCGCGTTAGCGCCCCCTCCTCTTGCGGCGTGGCGGCGGTGTGGTGGCGGCGTGGGGAGGGCCGATCATTGCCGCTTGCGGCTATATTTATTATTATTATTATTATTTTCTTTGCACAGGTGTGAACTTTCAGAAAGAAGTCAGATTACTCACATCAGACAGCATTCCAATGATATAACCACTCCAGAAATTAGATACTGTTCGGATTTTTGGTACATTTAAATGTTGCCAGTGATAAAATGGCAGCCCTGCACCACTTTTCCACAGTATTCTGACTTGATTTGTGTCATCAAAGCATCATAGCCATTTCTTAAGCGCATTTACTTCCCACAATCAAACCACTCTGCATTTATCTCATCCCACTCTGCGCCAAAACCAGAACAACGAGAGCGAAAGGAGTTGAAAGGAGGAGATGTCTCGTACAGTTTTGTACCCTGACTCGGGATGCGTTGCCCACAGGCTGCTCAGGGCGAGGAGGTGAGGGAGGCACACCAAAGCGCCTCACTCTTAGCCCGATCTGGAACAACAACACAGCAAAAAGAGAGGTTCAAAGGGACGCCGCGGAGAGAGCCGGGCCTGTGTGCACCCCAGAGGAGGAGAACGCACTGGGTGAAACGGCAGCAGAATGGTCCAGCCGCCTCTCCAGTGGAACGCCACACCGCTCTGCTGTACACTAGGTTTAGCATCAAGTCAGACCAATGAGAACAGGTTCCACTGCTATGTTTGGGAATGTGTGAAATACTGCTGCTGTGTTATCAATATACCGGCACGTTTTTGTTATTAACACGTCTTTACAATGAAGTACATCTACTCATATGCCTGTTGGAGATGTGTAGCTATCTTTGGTCCATAATAATATAAGCAAAAATGTGGTTTCATTGTTCGAAAAGGAACTGAATCAACAAGACTGGACCGTCGAGTGAGATGACAGGAGTATATTTGGTTGTCTTGTGTCCATGTATCTCTCTGTGTCATGCCAGAAAAATAAATAAATAAATAAAATACAACAAAATAATAATCTATCAGATGAAAATGACTTATAAACCCATATAAGATATGCATAGCTTTGAGTATACAAAACATGATGCTTAAAGAAGACATATTACTAAACTATAACATAAGCAGATCGGTCATTTTAAGTTGTTTATTGTAATCCTCAATATTGCTCTAAAACTGCAGAACTGATTAGCCCCGCCTCTTCATAGTGACATTTCACTGTAACAAGCAGCAGATTGTCATTTACCCCTTTTTGATTCTAATTTGCATGTTATTATTTTTGAAAAGGGCCTATATGTCAAAAAATATAATGTTATATATTGTGTATGTGTAAAATGTGTTTTTATGTATTTGTTAATTTGATTGAATATTGAATTGATTAGGTACAGGAGTATAATAATAAAAAAGAAAATAAAACTTGTTAAAAAACTCTTATACACTTATACCCACAAAAATAACACTCTTATTTACAGCTGTTATATGGACAGAAAATATTACACCAGGATGATTGACATTATGTCACAGTATTGCACATGGGTATGAAAGTATTTGCACATGATCATGAAGCTGAATGACACATGTTCAGGGTTAACAGTGTTTGTTGTAGAGTCTGACAGCAGCAGAAGAAAAGACCTGTGAAACGTCTCCTTCACACAGCGAGGGTGGATCAGTCTCTCACTGAAGCTGCTCTCCAGAGCGGACAGAGTGTCCTGCAGAGGGTGAGACTCATGGTCTAGCATAGATGTGAATTTAGCCAGGATCCTTCTGTCCTCCACCTCCTGCACCGAGTCCAGAGCACAGCCCAGGACGGAGTTGGACGTCTTGATGACTTTGTCCAGCTTCTTCCTCTCCCTCTCTGTGATGCTGCTGCTCCAGCAGACCACACCGTACAGGAGGGCTGATGCCACCACAGGGTCGTAGAAGGACCTAATCTTTTAGGTCCATAATAATAATGGGGCTACATTTATTCGAAATTATAATAAAGTAAGATCAATGGGATAAATAGATATTATTAAGACTGAAAATAATTGTATCTATGTATTAAAGCAACCTTCAAGTTGTGTTATTTCTTAGTATCCGTCTGCATGCAAAACATAAAAAACAACAACAAAACAACAAAAACATTTATATATTTGTAAAGCTAACAACTAGATTTTGCATATCTCAAACAGCATTCACAATAAAATTGATATTTGGATAATAATTTTGCCCAACTACAACACTTCAACAGCGTTCCATAATTTCTTTCAGGCATTCACGCGAACGCCTACATTTGAAACGGGTCTTGTCAAACCCGGAAGTGTAGTTTTCACGTGTTGTTGTTTTGAAACACACCGGTCTCACACGTCTCTGACAGCTGAATGAATTGGACCACATTAGCCTTTTATCAGTACTTTTGGTTTGGATCGGACTGAAGACAGTGACAGCATGAGAGTGGTCGCGCTCATAAGGTACGTGCTAAAGGCTAAAGGCTAAAAGCTAAAGACTAACTCTGACTTAGCATCACTTTTCTCATGCTTATGGGAGCATCATGTGCAGAAAGTGTGCGCTGAAGTTTTGGCTGTGCAGTGAAATGATGTGGATGCAAACGTGTCTTCTTCTTTTAGTCTTTCAGAGTTGAAAAATAGTTCATTCAAATGTGTCTACTGTTTGATATAATAAATGTAGTTGAGATGAAAATAAGTTACTATCATCACCTAGATTGTTGCTGCTCCTTTGCGCAAAAACTCTAAATAAAAAGTGATTTGAGTAAGTAAGTATTAATATGACTGAAATGCCGTCTATAATTTATGATGATAAAAATGCTGCAAAAGAACAGATTTAAAATGGAAAATGAGAAAAAAGTATGTTGTAAACTTCCAAATAGGTCATATTTCGGCAATATTGTGGGTCATTTTACAGTAATTTAACATTTGCCCTTTACTTAAACTTCAACTTATATATTTAAAGATTTTATAACGCATTAAACCATACGTACACAATCTGTACATATGATTGAAAGCACTGTAGTGATGAAAGTTCAGTGTTGAAGACCAGGCCTATATTTTGTGATAGATTTAATATTTAGTTGTTTACTTAAGTCTAGATATATTTATCTATTATCATGTAATGAACTATTCTATACTATTTAAACTTTGTTTAACAGTTCAAAACTGAAGTGGAAATACCTGCTCTCAAATTTAGTGGAGTGAAAATAAAAAGTATCCGATGCAAAATTTACTCTTACTATGAAATGTACAAATACCTAAAAACTATACTTAGTACAGTGCAGTAGTAAAGTACAGTGCTTATTCTATGGACTTCATTATTCTCATCGACTGTTGGCCTAACGTCCAAAGCAGTGGAACAGTGCATTGTATAATGCATGTACTATGTGATTAAAGTAGTGATGCTCGTGTTTAATACATTTGTCTTTGGGTTTTTAATGTAACTATTTTGTATGAGGTAAAACAACACCTGCAGCATTAAAAAAAAAAGCTGCAAATATTATTAATCTTGCATAATATAGTCACAAATATACCGTATAGTTGGCCACATCATTGTTCACTTCATACATTTTCATAATCAGGAAGCTACATTTTCTTTTGAATAAGTGTGAACAGCTGGTGAACGTAATGTAGTGTCTGCATTCGTGTATGTGTTTGGTAAATGTGCCTCACCTGTGCGACCCTCTTCTGTGTTCCAGTGGGGGTAAGGACAGCTGCTACAACATGATGCAGTGTGCAGAGGCCGGACATCACCTGGTGGCTCTGGCCAACCTGCGCCCCGAGCACACAGGTGAGGAGGGGGCTACGCGGAGCTGGGCAGGACCGGGATGGACTGGGATGGACCGGGATGGAGCGCGATGGAGCGCGATGGAGCGGGATGGAGCGGGATGGAGCGGGATGGAGCGGGATGGAGCGGGATGGAGAGGGATGGAGAGAGATGGAGAGAGATGCGCAGTATACACCTGTTTACTCACAGGTCACACAAGCCAAGTAGGGTACAGCAAAGATTAAAAACCATAAAAGTGCTCAGTTTACATATTAACCCCAACTGTGTTATTACATTTGTAAGTTATAAAGCAATGTTTGAGAGTGAATTTATTGTCACTTTTGTTGTTATTAGCTCTGTTATTAGCATAATGAGCATAACATGACATTTATAGCTGCAGAACTCTGATCATCATATGGAAGGCACAGGATAATACAAATGAAATAGATCTGTCTGTTAAATTACACTTGCAAAAGTCTGTGTTGTCCATGTTCATGAAACTTTGAAAGCTCAGACATTTTTGTGATCATCGCGTGAAAAAAATATAGAATATAACGTTTTTTAAAGACATTTTGACAAAAATCGGGTAGTCACTTTCAGTCTTCTTTTTAAATATGCAAACACTCTCTAGTGTTTTCTCATAAGCATATTATATCAACTGATTATTATTCAGTTGACGACAGGCATAGTTTTTTGGACTTTACACAAGGCTAATTTCGACTCAATCCAGCCCTTGAAGTTCGACTCCCTGAACAAAGTAAACGCCTTATCTTACGCAACACAAGTATTTGAAAGCCTGAGTAAAAGTTGCACTCACATGTAGGTCACCCAGGTGCTCCCTCAGACCGCCCCGTCAGCACTCGTGGACCGTCCGTGACCGTTCCTCCTGAGTGTAGCCCGCTGCATGTGTGTCGGCTTCCACAGGCATTGTTCTCCAAGCGCAGCCCCAATGAATCACCCACGTCCCCCAGATGAAATATGGAACGCTCGCCCGGCTTCTCCCCTTCGTCTTGACAGATTTGGGTAGAACACGATTCGCTTTCCTTCAGGGGGAATCATAAATAAAATTATTTACTGATGAAGGTTTGATAAATATTGTTTATTTGTTGGTTGGTTGCAGTTTCGATGTGGTCATGAGAATCTATGTATGAGCGAATTTTCAAATAGATTTTTCTTTGCATATTTTTGGCTAATATTACATCATAATCATGTTGTAAAATTGGGTTCCTTTCAAGTGGATCATTTTGGGATCTTGGTTATTTTGGGTGCCCCACTTTTTACAAAATGTCTCCGGAAGTACAACAAAGTTTAAATCCAATGGGCTTTTTTAGTTTGCATTCAATTAATGCATTTTTTCTTTTAACTACATTTTATGTGTTACCTGAGACTGATTAAAATCAATTTATTTTCAAGCGATTTATTTCGAAAGCCATTTTTATTTGTTTTAAAAAGACAAAATAAAATCCTATTGAATATCAGGATTGACCAATATGAGGGGGAAAAAGTATTTTGTTTGTCTTATTGGCCATCCCTACATGATACACATGCTGTAAACACAACACATTTTTGCCATGGGCTGAATTCTGACCCACATACACTCTCACAAACTCTGTCATACACCAGTGGACTGCAACACTTTGTTCCGACTGCATGTCTCCATGGAGATTTCATTACTTGGCCTGGAATGCTACTCAGTGTAGCATTAACCTACCGTATTTTCCGCACTATAAAGCGCACGTAAAAGTCTTTAACGTCCTCAAAAGCCGTCCGTGCGCTTAATAGTCCGGTGCGCTTAATATATGGTTTATTTCTGGTTGTGCTTACTGACCGCGAAGATATTTTGTGTGGTACACGGTGTATAAAGAAGATTTGGGACAAGAGACGCCGATGCGCGACTATATTTACCGGAAGTCCCAACAATGCAAAACATTCTGGGAATAGTAGTCTACCTGCACGCGACACACGCGACGCTTTGTCAAAACGTAAACAACATTTTCAGTCAGGCACAACGCAGACACCTACCGGTAAATGAAGGACCCCAAGATGGCCCAAGATGGCTGCTGCCTAGAGACCATTGGAACTCTTATATTAATAATATAACTGACTGACCGTGGCTAAACCAGTTACATGTCTACCCGGAGCCATTTTGAGTTATTCACAGATTCTGAAAGTGTGAATTCAAAGCTTTCCAATGATGTGTCACTCATGTAGATCTGATAATATTTGAGTAAGTTGTGGTCATTTGAATGTATACAACTCTCAAACCCATTCACTGAGAAAACGGGGCTCAAAGTTTCTCACTGGAGTGAGCCCAGAGTCACAGGGGGGCTCATTTGCATCTCATTGAGATAAGCCCTCCCCCCTGTCAAACTGACACCACCTCCCCCTACAGCTGTCACTGAAGACTCAAGAGGAGTGTTGTTATTGATGGTAACTGGACTTGAATCAGAATTAGAAGTTACTATATTAAAATGGAAATACTTGGATTACAAAAGGCCCTGAATAGAATCAAAGAATCAGAATCAGAATCAGAATAGGGTTCATTGTATTTGTCGATAAACATAATTCACAGGTGATTCAGTGCACCAACAATGGTGCACTGAATGATTCAACACAAACAACAAAAGATAAGATAAGATAACCTTTAATGTTACAACGCAGTAGATACAGGGGGAAAGGACAGTAACTTATAGGAAGTTTAAAAAACACTCTTAATAGAAGAACTCTTATAAACAGATGCCAGGGCCAGGTATACGAACTGCAACGGGTCCATGGCTTTGAATATATGAGATATGAGATATGAGATATGATATGTACACCACCAGAGTCCAATTACATCAGAGATCACATCCTCATCCTCTTCTTCGTCTGTGCACTCTTCTGTGCTGTGACTCTCGGCTCTTGGCATCAAAGCTGTAAACAAATAACAGGACATTTAAGAAATGGCTAACTATTTCACATAAAACACTCATTAACTATTTTTTTTTTTTAACACAATGTGAGAGTTTCAATATAAATACCTGAAGTGCTGATAACTCTTGATCTTTGGAAGCCGTCTGAAGAAGGGACTCAGATGCTTCTGCCAGTCGAAGTTCTTGACAAACACTTTGCCATCCGCCGTTCCAACAAGCTGTGGGATATTGAGGTGAGACGCTGGCGGTGAGGGTCCGAAAGACAGCACATTAGATTCTGTTGTAGAGATCTGTGCGTGGCCTGCAGCTTCTGATGTGTTGGAGAAGCTGTTTCCACAGTGATCTGAAGCTTGATGTACAAACTGCAGGCTCACCTGAAAAACAGATGTTGCTTATGGTTAATTATACTCTAATCATTAAAACATGAAAATCACCAAAATAATGTTTTACACTTACCACGCTCCTTAGCAGACTTCACGTAGAGACAGGTCATGTCAGTCAGGGTGTCTTTGCCAATTCTGAAAAGGGGAAAAAAAGGATTAGGGTTAACAGTAATATGGGAATAACACGCTTCACAGATAACAGTTCACATTGTGACGTTAACGGTGTATTTAAGATGCAAAACGCGGAGATATTGGGACATCTGCCCTCGGCTAGCGGGGCTAGCTAGCTCACTTGAGATAACACGGCTCGTAAAAGCAAAACACTTGCAGAACACCACACCAAAACATAAACATACACTCGAGTTTAAAACCGGCGCACATTAAAGTGATTAAAAACGGGTGTTTTAGTCGCAAAGCTTACCTGGTTCAGCTGTCCTGTTGTCTCTCCCAACACCGTGCACAGAGAGACACACAGGAAGCTGATAATGGCCAGGCAAGCGCGTGATTGGTTCGAGTGACGCAGTGCGTGCGTGACGTGCAACGTACGTAAGCCACGTGACCAGAAGTGGTATCGGGAGTTGTAGTTTTTTTCTCTTCCCTCGCCGAAAAATAACCCGATAACATAGCAAAGTTTAGCTTACAACTTAGCTCCGAATAGCTGCGTTTAGCTCCGGGCTGTGGGGGTAACAGCCGGTTTAGCACCATAAAACAGACACAAAGCACGACCCACACAACCCACGGGCCAACCCACGCCGAAAAATAACCCGATAACATGGTGATAACAGCAAGTAGTCACATTAAGCCCGTATTGCAGAGTGCACTGAAGCAACATGTTAGCTTAGCATTAGCTCCACCGGAGCAGACAAGTAAGATTCTAAAGTGATCACGAGACCGCCTTCAAACACAGCGTTAAAGCAATAATTTAGTAGTAAAGTAAAAGTGTACCTGAGTAAACAGTTCCGTTGCAATGTAGTCCAGGAAATGTAAGCTCTGAAGACTGTGCTCTGCAGACGGTCTGGAGTAATGAGAGGAAAACACGGAGCACGCAGCTGCCATGCGGATCACAGCTGATTGGTGGAAAATGTAAACAATACGTTGACTAGAAAAAGGTGACGCCCCCCAGGAGAGCATGAAAAAGACCCGAAAACTCCACATTTTTAACAGCTTAATGTATACGTTTAAGACCACCAATAGTGTTATCTGAAGCACACAGGGGCATATTCATAACTTCAACTAGCACATTCTGCAAAAAAATGAAAATCACAAATTTGGGGGGAAAAAAGTAAAATGCTGTTTTTCTCAGTTTCACCTAGGCCGACATGGTCCGACAATTGCGGCGGCGGGGCACTTATGCGCTTACGGGCTAAACTATCAGTCAACTGTGGGATCAAAAGGCCGGAATCATCACTGAATTGCTGCGTGGATCCGAGATGCGGGATCACATGACCAAAGAGATTTTAGCACGGAGCACTATCGGCGCTTTGGCTGCTTTTACCATTATTCACCCCAGCAGACATTAAACCGGGACACGGGACGTAAACAATCGGGGCTGTCCCAGGTAAATCGGGACGTCTGGTCATAGCTATGCGGGGTGTACTTCGGCGCATTTGAAGGATTTGATGACGAGGAATGAACTGAAAAAGTGAGTGTATTGTGATGTATTTTACATGTTGCAACTGAACGAGGCTGGTAATACGCTAACGTGTCTTTTAGCGGTAGCAGAGTGTGTTCTGTATTTGTATTTTACGTGTTTACAAGTGATCTTGACTGAGAATTGATTTGGATATGCTAACGTGTCTGTTAGCGATAGCAGAGTGTGTTTTGATGTTGAACAATGTTGATCTGAATGAGTTGAACACGTTTAATAACGCTCAACTGACTCTGACTTATCCGTCTGTTTTGTTTATCTTATGCGCTTTATCGTCCGGTGCGCTTTATTTATGGACCAGTACACATGGTACACAGATAGCTGATGGTGCGCTTAATAATCCGGTGCGCCTTTTCGTGCGCAAAATACGGTATCTATCCTGCATGTGTTAAATGGCCGGTGTTTTCACTTTTACCGCATACCACATATCTGACTTAGTGTAGATTCTCATTTGAGAAATATTGATAGATTGATCACAATTTGACCTTTTCTGAACTGTTTAAAAAGATCTTGAGCTTCTATCAGAACTATTTAAGACCACATGATAACATAAAGAAAATACAATTTATTTGTGCTGAGAACTACAGTCTATCATCTAAAAATAAACTATATTTTTTATTTTCATCAAAATCATCATCAAGAAAAAAGTTTTTCAGCATGAAAGAATAAGTTTGAAATTTTGGGATTGTGACGACACTAAGGTGTAATGTATGATATATTTAATGCCATTCTGTGGAATATTCCAGCCAAATGAATAACATCTCCATGGAAACAAGCCGAAAAGTCACGCAGTGCACCTTTAACAGCACAAAGGCACTTATCCTGAGTGTTGATGAGGTGCAAACACAGCAGTACCATGTAACCATGCCAGTTCTGATCATTCTAATATAATTCATATTTTTCCTTCTCCTCGTTCTCTTCCTAACTATCACTCCTGACATGACTAACATCCTGACGACTCTATTCTTTTGTGGGTTGCCATTTCTCTCTGATCTAATGTTGTTTTGCCAGATGAGTTGGACAGTTACATGTACCAGACGGTGGGGCATCAGGCCATAGAGCTGTACGCAGAGGCCATGGACCTTCCCCTGTACCGCCGCACCATCCAGGGCACCAGCGTGGACACGGGCCGGGACTACAGCCACACGCCGGGGGACGAGGTGGAGGACCTGTACCAGCTGCTGGCACTGGTCAAGGTTAGCACACTACAGAGAGGGTTAAGTGGTTTAGGAGCGCAAAAGATGAACCACGGACAGAGCGTTGAAATAGTACATTGACATTGAATTTTGAATATGAAGGACATTTTGGTGAAACCTAGCAGAAAGAGTCCCAATTCCATTTCGATCAAATCCACTGTGAATCGGGAAAAGTTGAAGAGTTTACAAAATCTGCTTGTGACTTTGAAGATACAGTGAGAAAAGTTTTTGAACACCCTGCGATTTTGCAAGTTCTCTCACTTATTATGGAGGGGTCTGGAATTGTCATCGTAGGTGCAGTTCCACTGTGAGGGACTGAATCAAACAAAAAAAATCCGGAAATCACATTTGATGATTTGTAATTAATTGGACACATTTTGAACATCTGCCAATCAGCAAGAATTCTGGCTCTCAAAGACCTATTAGTCTGCCTTTAGAAAGTCCACCTCTACTCCACTTACCTTCCTCACAGTATAATGATTTGATTCTGGCAATGCTTCAGTTGCTTTTGTAGATTTTTTTTTTTTTTATGTCCCAATCACTTATATTTGCCATAGTGAAAAGGTTATGTATTACATTTGGGAACAAGGAAGTGATTGTTGTCAGTTAAAAGGAGTTTAAACCACAAGACTAATATGACAAGTTTGTGGAGTCAATCCCAAACAAAGGCCTTTGCCCACCGTCTAAGATTATGACATAATTTAGTTATAGAACATGAACACAACCTATCCATGTCAAAAAAACATTTTGTCTCAGAAATTCACCTGTGTGTCCCTGTTGTTTAGTTGTGTATTGTTGTTTTAGAGTTTTCATTTAGCAGTTGTGTAACCTAATTTCCATTTTTATCAGCCTTTTCCCTCTCCATGATTTTGTTGTGCTGTTTATGACCAACCAAAGCTAGGCATGACAAGATTTTTTTTTTTCAATGCCAGTTTCTAATACTATAAATATTTTTTCATACTATTTGTACGTTTTGGCCAGCAGTCTTAACTTACTCCACGCCCTTCTAAGTTCTAATACATTCCCAACATCCTAATTATTCACCACCAACGAGTTTACAACTTTCAGAGGCAGTAAAGGTAACCATTAGCATGCTAACTGCACACGTTATGGTTCTCAGAGTTAAAACTCTTGATGATGACAAGCAGATGGCACACCGTAGTATCATTTTCACTCCAAGAGCTGCTTTGTCTTATTTTGACAAATATTTGGTACAGCCACTTTAACTTGTAATTCGACTCCACAAGGAACCTTTTAATTCTTCTTAGCCTCATTATTTGTTAACTTAAGTCAGCACGTGTCTGCACCAGATTGACTGCCAACACGTTTTATTTTATATTTATTTTTTGTCAAATTCCCCAAAAGTTACTGTGGACTACATTTTTAACATTAGGATTATGAATCAAATTCAGTTCAGTTAATTATTTCTAATTTTCACAACTAATATAAATATTAACACGCCATACTTTTTTTTTGTTTACACTGTGGTTTTTATTATGCTATTATGTAACATGCTTTGAGTCCAAACTCAGTTTGACATGTTATTGTGACAGTGGTTATATCAACTACATTTTGACAGCCCATTTCAAAGTACAGACAGGCCAATAACACAAATAAATCATGCACCTCTGTTTTATTTATCAGATTTAGACTTCACATGTGTAGCCGGGTGTGTTTTTTTTTATCAGTGCTCGATCAGTTAATGAAAGTTTAATGTGGCAAAGTTTGACTAAGGTGCCCTTGAACAAGCGGCTTCACAGGAAAAAGCCCGTACTCTTTTTTATCTCCACTGACAGAAGATCAGATGCAAAAATTAATCACCAAATTAATATTTCATCAAATGGCACTTTTGGAGCAGAACGTCGAGGAAATATTCATTTGATGGGAGGTAATCCATGTCTGAGAGTGCAGAGGCGGGCTAGCGTGGCGCGCGGGGGGCCGACAGGGCGTGTGGGGGGCCGACCCCATCGCCTACAGCCATTCACTCTACAGTCTGAGGGGTAGTTGTTTGTTCAGATCAAATTAACTGTTAAATGTGGTGCAGTGAAGATAAAGCTTGATTTTCATTATTGTAAAAATGCACCAATGTCTGTCTACCTTTTTACCTTTATTGGATTACGGTGATGTTCTATTGCAACAGTTAAATGTCTCACTATTTGTGATTGTGCGTAAGAATGTCACGATATCAAGACTTAGTGTTACAATCATTGTGAGAAGAAAAATAACAATTAATTTAACAATTATTCACAATTAACACGATTAACTGTGAAATCTTAAATTTTCTTTAATTCCCGTGGTGTAACATGTTACTACTATTCCTCAACTTGATAACCGACTTTATGAAATTGAACTTTCTGAAAGACAAAAGTTTATAAACTTTATTTTGTCTTTCAGAAAGTAAAATTTCATAAATTTGGTTACAACTTGTCACGATTATTATTTTTTGGTTCTTAGGATTAGCGTGCTTTCTGGACTTTAAGCCACTACTTTTTCCCCACACTATGAACCCTGCGGTCGTCACAACGGTGGCACTCTAGCAGGAAGCGCTGGCGTTTGACCCACTGTAGAAGAAGACGTCACTGGACAGTGGTCTCTGTACAGGGGACACGTTGTGTTCTCTCTGTGTTTTATTCCAATCAGACTCATATTCACAGAGAAATAAGTCTAATGAGGAAGTGAATCTAGATGGTGACATGTGCTGTACGGCGGTCTGCAGTTTAGAACCTGCTGCATTGAAATAAGACTTTCTTGGCCCGACCTTCCCCACGAGTCAAAAGACAACCCTGCATCTCTACCATGGAACATATTTCAGTGTAAATATCTCATGTTACAAGTAACACTCACTCGCTAAGCACAAACTCAGGAGCAGATGAACCAGATGTGAAGACACAGGTAAATCAGCTCACACAGAGTAATCAAGGACAGAGGGGACAGTAGGAACAGCTGTGATGTGTTTTCTGTTTGTTAAGCTTCAAAATGCTGTCTTTTTATTACAGCCTACTTTATTGTACAATAGGCTGTTAAGGACAAGTTCTATTTTCTTCATACATTTTGTGTAAGCAACTTTTATTCAGGAGCGCTGTATAGCCCGAAAAGTACGGTATATTGTGACCTAACATTCCTAGTTGTGCACTGACCTCCTGTATCTGCACGCCCTGCTGCAGAGAGCTGAAGGTCACCAAAGAGGCTCTGCGCTCACCAAACTGTGCTTGTCCCTCCAGTACGGACCGATTGAAGGGAAGACTGATTAGTTTTCTTTTTAAAGCAAAGTAGTGAAAATAATACGAAAATTGATTCCTAGAAGTAAAAATACACATCAATTGAGGGTTTTTTCAGCCTGCAGGAGGAGCACATGAATGATCTTGGGGTCTAAATTAAGCTAAGATTTCTGTCCTATATTAAATAATGTCAATATATACCATTAATTAAGTACATTAGAGTCAAACACAACCCTTTCATTTCCACCAGACAAAAATAAGCTGTAGAAGCTCCTTCTAAGTGTTGAGTTGTGTTGAGTCTACATAGTTTGCTCTGTCCTGCTTTAGCTTTCTACTGAAGTAATACTATGTCCAGTTAACATTTTTGAGTTGTGTTTCATTTGTATATGTTTGAATAATCCTGGATATCTAGGCTCCCTCTCCAGAGCCTTCTCCCCACTAGAATGAGTCAGCACTTTGTAAGCTTTGGAGCTCCTCTCTACCTTCACTAGACTCATCATCATTTCACGGCTCAAATTGCCTCCACTTCAGGCATGTTTCCACTGGTTCACTTTGGAGTGGATCAGTACGATCTGGAAGAGTTTCCACTGTCTCCGGGAGGGTACTCCCTCCCGAAGCAGCCTAGCCCCGATTGCTCTGAGTTTGCTTCAGCTAAAGGAGGAGCACCAACAGCCAGATGATTAGATTTGAAGAGAAGATGGCAAAACGCTGACAGAAACAGATAGCGCCCGATAAAACATGTATCCAAGCCCTCCCACAGCCTCAAGATATTATAAAGTATGATATGATGATAAACAATACAAATTGTAATAACTATATAATCACATTTTATCCTAAAATAACAATAAGAATTTAAATTGGCTAAATGACAGGAGGATGACAGAAGAGGATGACAGAAGAGGATGACAGAAGAGGATGACAGAAGAGGATAACAGAAGAGGATAACAGAAGAGGATGACAGAAGAGGGGGACAGAAGAGGGGGACAGAAGAGGGGGACAGAAGAGGGGGACAGAAGAGGGGGACAGAAGAGGGTGACAGAAGAACACTGTCATGCGTAATGTGTGCATATTTCCTCAAACATCTTCCGACCCCCTTGGCACAAATCTGCGTCCCCCCCAAACTGGCGCGCCCCACACTTTGAGGAGCCCTGCTGTAGGATATTCTGTAGGTAACTTTACAGGTAACGCTGTAGGTAACCCTGTGGGTAATTCTATAGGTAATGCTGTAGATAGCCCTCTGGGGTAACGCTGTGGGGTAATGCTGCGGGGTAACGCTGTGGGGGGCTGTTCCAGGGGCCCTCACATGTCTACACGAGGCTCCTCCAGAGAAGCAGGGGCCAGTCAGACATCTCAGGCCAGTGTGAGCGTTCGGCCTCGCTGTCTGTCATGTGCACTTGAGCTCTGTGTGGATGGGCGCAGTCTGCAGCATGAAAACTCCTGCCTGTGTTTTGGAAGACTTAAAATGATTGCACAGTTTTACACCGCAAGAGTAAATATTATTATTCACTTTTCTTGTTTTCTTGTTTGAAGAACTATGTAGCATTTTGTTGGTGATGTTATTTTAAGATTTTATTTCATATGGTTTAGGGTTAGGGTCCCTTTTTGGTACCAAATGTAATGCTGCCTCAGTCATGCAGAGTATAGCATTTCTCTTGAGGAAATCCTCTTTCTGGCAATGTCTGAGTGTGGTCCTCTGGAGTTTTCATATCTGCATATACATTTTTGACAACCCTACAGTGGGTGCACTATGAAATATTTTATGACCACTGTAGAAAATTGTTATTAGCCATAAAACAGTTGGTCAGGTTGGAGTCACTGGTAAACAGTGTTGAAAAAGTGTTGCTGGGACAAACAAATATTGGGCACCTCTGCACTAAGGTCTGGGTTTATATTAAGTTCCAAGGTAAAATCAAACATTTATTTTTTTTCTTGACAAATGGACAGTTGACTTGATGAGTTTACTTTCATTGTCAAAAACTAGTGGGACTGACCTTGATTCCCAGCCCACAGTATCCCATCCAGGCCCGGGCAATTACACAGAGATGCCCACTTCCCATCGACTGGCCTCTGACCAGTGTGACCCCCGAGTCTGTGAGTCTGAGGGCCATGGATCAGGGCAGTGCATGTGCTCCCAGGAGGCCCCTCACAGACCCCTCACAGACCCCTCACAGACCCCCCCCGGCCGCCTGCGTGTCATCTGTGTGTTTATCTCCACCAGCGTCATCAGCCAGGCCCATAAACAAGCACTTCTTCTCTGGCCTCGCTCGCTCAGGTTAACCACTCTGCCAGCCGGGCTAATCAAGGCCAACCCGGTGCACCATTAGTCTGACTTTGGGTGACACACATTAACTGGGTTCCCACGCAGAACCTTGAGCATCGATTTGGGTGTGCAGTTTTAATAAAAAATAGTGTATGGTATATTTTAGTAAAAAAATGGTACAGATGATTCGTTTTGTGATTAATTTTACAAACATTTCACATTTGTCTGATAAGTAAACCTCAACTTAAAACACATTTCTGTCTGAATATCATTATCAATATACTCCAATCGATATTCATTTTTGTCAATATCCACCCTTAATTCAAATGGAGGCTAATAAGTAGAATTTGACCTGGCTTGATTCTGAAGAGAAAATACAACATGTGAAAATAGTTTGCTTTGCAGATTTGTCAGCTGTAACGGGGAAATGTGCAAAGGCGTAAATGGAACGCACTCGAAGTCTCCTCCAAGGCTGTCCGTAATTGCTCTTTTTTTGAGGATTCCCATGTGTTGAAGTGCTTTCTGAAGTGCCTGGCTTCTGAAGAAAGTGTTCCAACCATTAGGGCCAAAAAATGAAGTTTAGTTGAATCAATATCACAGTTTGAATTGTCACAGTTGTCAAATCACAAATGGAGCAATTATGAGCGGGGTTGTGTTGATACTAATCAAAACTAAACTAAACTAGCTACTTATTTGAAGTATCATACTGAGAAAATGGTTCATTATTTTATATTGTGAATATGATGACAACCTGTAGATGTTAAACTTCTTCTCCTATGAAAATGTCTTATTCTTTAGTAAAGTGAAGCTCTGTAATTACAAATGGGTAAATGCATTTACAGCCAGTTTTCATTTGATTTAGTCTTCATACTGCACATATACTATACACATTTAGGATTCATGATATTACCAGAAATACATGTGCCCTGTAAATACTTGTAATAACTATCATTATAATGACCTTGCTATTTCCATCCTGTTACCAGGGCATCACTGTTACTGGGCACATGCTCTAGTTAGTCATTACATATGATTACATTTTGTTTGGAAAAATAATTTGTCTCTAAATGTAATATTACTTTTGTTTATTACATAAGGTAAAACGTATACAATAGCATTATCAGGTATGCATTTTTCTGCAACAGTTCAGTTCATTTAACTGTATCTGTTTAAATTAAAGACCAGAGTGACAAAACCCCCAGAACATAATCATAAAAAGACCACATCATTTAAGATGAATACCACTCAGTTTTGCCATACTGTCTTCAAAAGTCTCTTCTCATTAACTCCTATCACTTCTGAACATTTCCGATTTATGCCCATGTTTTATTAAAAAACTATTTTTTACACTTTAAGATTAGTTGTTGATGTGTGTGGGGGAAAGCATAAAAACAACAGCATCTTTGATAATGAGCTGTTACATCCGCGCTGCAGGAAAAGAACGCTTTGTGGAGAAGAGTGTGATTTTCTTTTTTTTCTTGATTCTTTCAAGCACTTTGAATTAATTAGAAGTTACAAGATTATATTTGGCAAATGACACTCCGGTAGAGATGAAAGAAGGTTTTTTTCCTCCACTTGATGAGTTTAAAGAGTTATTCTGGCCTCTCTCTCTCTCATACTTCGGAACACAAGCCGCTATCACGTACCATTAGCCAACAGTGCCATCTATGGGCCACTACGGCATGTGCTTTTCAGGCCTTCTAAAGTGTGCAAAGTGGAAAGAGTAGAGGATGATTTGAAGGTTTTTCAGATGCTTTTGAGGATTTGTAAAAAAAAAAAGCATATATTTAAATGGATATAGCAATATTACGGACGATATTGTGTCGATCCATCAGAAATGTGTTCAAACATTGTCTTTAAACATAGTTAAGGTTTAATTATCAAACTAATGTGAAATGCTAAAAATAATCAGTTATTTTTGTATCATTTTTAATTTGTGTTTTTTTTTTACTCCAAACAATATAATCTATATTAAACAATTTGGCATATTATCAACATTTCAAAATGTAAACATGTAAACGGCTGCAAAACGAGCTCAAATAAAACATAAAAGATATAAAAGAAGATATTCACGCGGTAAATGTAGCTTTGCATTCACTGGGATAAAACGATACAATGAGGTGAACTGGAGCGCCATGAGAGGGGACCAGGAGGGTTGTGATTGGTCAGTATCATATCGCACGTGATGTATCGTCATTTTATTTAGAGGTAATATTGAATTAGGCGTGATATAATTTTATGTGCAGCTGATTTTTCTCTACCGCTGACACCTAGACTCACTTAAAAAGGCTGTAAAAGGGTTTAAAAACCAAAAATCAGATAATAATCGATACTATAACTTGCATTGAAACTAGTTACTAATTTGAGAAAATATCACTCTAATAACAAAATATGACCGTTCACGAACAATAAAAATGAGCTTTACCAGAATTATTTAAGACCACCTGGTATTGTTTTGTCTCGAAAATTACAGTTTATTGTCTGGAAAAGACAGTATTTATTTAGTGGTATCAAAGTATTGAGCTTATTCCTTTATAGCAAAATCAAATTAGTATTGTTACGCTATAGGCAATAAACACTAATAATAAATGGGAAGTACAACTACAAACATTATGGCTTGACACAAGTTAGTACAAATATTATAAAAGTCAGATATTCTATTATTGGGTCAGTTAGAGGTTAGAGGTCAGTCCAGTTTATTTAGTTTCAGTCATATCACATATACATATCTGTGTAACCAAAATAGACAGAACCAAAATGTCTGTGTGTCAAATATATATGGTGAATGTTGTTTATCGATACAAATACTACGAAAAGAGCTGATGAACAATGCAAATGAACAAAGGTACTGTATGTTGTAAACGTTCAAATAAAGGTAGAGTACAAGCTGATATTTTTGCATTTATGTGATTAGTTTTACAGACATTTCACATTGGTCAACAGTTTAAGCCTCGACTAATACGTTTAAAGTCATATTTTTTGACTCATTTACATTGGATTGCACATTTTCTCTTTTAGGCCATATCGCTCCGTCTTATTGCAAAGTAGGACAATTTATCTAGTTAACTTTGGATAAACCGCTGTAACTTCAAAAAGACACTGCAATTTTTTGGGCGCAATCATGAGTTGTCTGAACTATCTTATTTCAAACACGATCTGAAATCACTCATCAGAAACACACACACACATCCAAAATCCAAAAACGGCAAAATGTCTAGGTTCGCCGTTTGAAGCCATTCACCAGATTCAAAAGGAAGAGATCATATTCTTCCGAAGCATTGTCGATAGAAAAGGACTTCAGATATGATAGAAGACGGAGCCATCCGCGCATCCTTTTTGGCAGCAGCTGACAACGGCGGCCCCTCCCCCCCTCCTCCCGCTCTCATCGGGCCCCTCTCTGTGCTCGGGACGCCTCTTTGAAGTGGGGAACCCGATAGGCAGGACGGGCTATAGGTGCTGATCTTTGAACTCGGGACGGTCGGGGAGGAAAGGGGGAGCGTAACAGTTTTGTCCGGGGCTAAAGGGGGATCTCTTTCGCCGCGATGTTCGTTTGGCTGCGAGGTTGGTTTTGGATCTGAAAAGGCATTGTGCTTTTGGCTTCAAAGGTATAAGGGAGGTCGGGTATGGACAGGTGAAGTGTGTGTGTGTGTGTGTGTGTGTGTGTGTGTCTGTGAGAGATGACCATTTTATTTAGAATCAGAAAAATAATGTATTGTTGGTGGAAAAAACAATAGAAATGTGCTTCGGCAAGAAAACGTCAAAATAATAATAAAATAATATAAAATAAATGGCATGCATAAAATAAGGTATTAGAAAAAAAAAAAAGGCTAACTAATTGTCCAAATATTAGGGCTGAAACAAGTTAATCACAACCAACATTTTGAATATACGATTTCTGAACTGTACACTGACTCCAGAGCATTCATGTATTTAACTGTTTTATTCAAAATGAGCTTTTCCTGGAAAAATAATTAGCTTGTTAATAAACTCTATCAAGATCTGCTTCATTTGTGTAAAAAATCTCATACTATCTCATACTCACAGGCCTTGTGTGAGCTGAAAAACAAATACATTAATTGAATATTAATTAATTAAAGACATAATCAGTGTATAAATGTGGACAGTATGGACAGAGTACCAGCATTGTAAGACAGATGGATTTGTGTTGGTACTCTATATCATGCACAAAAATATTACAGCTGAGTACTCCCAATATACATCAAATAAAATCTAAATCGTTCCCGAATTATACTTTTTTAATCCTAAAGCTGCAATTCACAAAAAGACATTTAGTAATTCCAGGCTTGTGTAGCTGTGAGACGTGGCGAAAGCTTGAGTAAACAGGAAATAACTCCCGGTTTATCCTCAGCTTTTGAAAATGATATACAAAATGATATAAAAATACAATAATGTATTGATAATTTGGATCTTGAAGTGAGTGCTGTCAGAATTAAACAGGAAACAGCTGATGCTAACGCATGCTAGCTTTGTTTTGCTAAGTCTGTTGGTTCAACACTGCAGTTACCGCCTTTGGATAAAACAGCGGTTCATTTAGGGCAGTGGAGTCCCTTTTGGATGGTTCCAATCCTCTTTAAAGTGAACCATGTTTAAACGTGGCTTTTGCGTAGAACATTGGACTAGCTGAAACATCTCTGCGTCTTCATATTTTATTATATTTCCTGTCTCCTCTATGGCAGACTGCAGGTTTGACTACTCTTCCCCATCTCCTCTCCTTTACCGGCCCCTCTCTGATCCTTCCTGACGCGTGATACAGATCAGCAGTGTCAGTCACCCGCGGCCATAACACCCCCACCCAATACCCCCCTCCCCCACCCCCCACCTACACCCACCCACCCAAAGGAGCTCCCTCATATTAGTCATATCACATCCCTCAAGTGTGGCGTCTTCCTGCGCGTGAGCGTTGTGCCCGCCGCGAGTGACCCGACACAGTGGCTCTTTATGCCCCGTGACCCCGCCCCCTCCCCCTCCTGTGTGAGCGTGCACGTGGCCACACGCACGTGCACGCCCCTGTGGTTTTCAAGGTCAGGTTAAAGTACAGGCCTCGATCACACCACATCATTTTGACCCATCTCTCTGGGACACAAAAGGCACAGATATTGCGGAATTACCCTTTTGTCCGTTTTGAAGAATTCACATTGAACAAGTTTGTCAAAAGTTTGAACATTTGCTCTGTCTTAATGGTTATGAAGCTGTTATTGACAACAAGACTAATCTCACCACTAATCAGAAGGGTAGACTGCTAGTGCACTTCAGTTAATATCTCTTGTTCCAGTCTGTGTATTCATGTGCTAAAATAACACAATTTCATCTTGACCTTTGCAAATTGCGTTGCACCTCGCTTTTCTTCTAAAGTTTTCTGAAAGCTCTGGACCAGACGGCAACTTTGCTAATTTGCTTCCGTAAAAAGTTAATTGGAGCATTGTAACGCCCGAGCCACCTCTGCACTCGTTAGAATGATGAGGAACGATAGCTGATGTGCGCAGCTTCCTTTGTGTCCGCTTTAATTAGCTGCTGTGTGACATCTTTGTCGCAGTCACAAAGAACGGTACTTTCACTCAAAGAACACTACTTTCACGTCGCATTTCTTTTAATCTTTTACTGTGATCAACTGTGCATAACTCCTTTGTTTTTGTAAGCGCTGATATTTTTGGTTTTGCTTAATTTTTCCAGTAATTTTAGGTACCATAGAAGATTTCTTTAAAAGGTAATTATAGCTATGTGTTTCGTCTGGTGCTGATGGCCTGGATTGGTTCAACTTTGGAGTGATTTTTTTCAATGGCGGAATGCATTTCCATGGTTCTTGGCTCTGTATCCTGGGGTCTCTAGAAGTCTGCTACTGTGGCAACTGACATCACCCAAACATAACAAATGTTGTCAAGTCAATGAAATCTACATCATACCTGACTTATAGTTTTAATTGTGAGGTCGATCACAGCAATTCACAAAAAGACGTTTGGTCCTTCCAAGTTTGTGTCGCTGGGAGACAAGGCTAAAGCTAAAGTAAACATTCAATAACAATATAACATTTTCTTTTTGCATCTGCCATTTGCCGTCAAAAGCGTCGCCGGGAGCAAAAGTGAAGCTAGTACCTTCTAGATGGTGGGTTTGCGTTGGATGGTTTAAAGGGGCCATTGCGGTTCACTTAAGACAGTGCAGACACTTTTGGACCGTACCCATCCTCCTCAAAGTGAACCAGTGGAAACATGCCTTATGTAACTTTTCTGGATCTCCATGGAGACAAGCAGGTGGTGGACCAGTCTCCATTTATCAAGTCAAGCTGTAATAAGAAAAAGACTCTTATTATCCCTGGTCCATAAAACCCCTGATTAGACCACATCTCATAATAAAAGCATATTTGTAAAGATCTCTGTAGGCGCAGGAATGTCCGGTGTAACCCTGTGGTATCGACCGGGGGTGGGCAGTGCAAAGGTGTGAAGAGCCCAGAGAGAGGGAGAGGGCAGATTACCAGCAGGGGGCCACATTGGAGGTGCGTGTGGGACAATGGATTTCTTTAAAAAGCAGCATAATGCATAAATCCTGACGTCTGAGGTCACGGCGAGGGTTTAGGAGGGGGATCGATGACGGCTAATGCAGGGGGGGTTAAAGACCTCTGTGGAGAGGGCAAAGAGGAAGATGAACACTTGTTAACCTTTGTTTTATGCTGTTACTAGTAGTTTGGTGGGTTTTACACTATTAAAATGGTTACGGGTTTGAATTTTACCTTTTAAACTTCTTTCTGTTCCTTATTGTCAGTTGGAATAATTACATTGATTTATCACATTATGTTCAATTTTAGTTATGATTATTGTGACATTAACATTAACAATTTCTTAAGGAGTAAATTTTTTTCAGTGATTACATCCTATTTAGCCATAATGAAGCATGAACTTGGACTTAATTCATAATGAACATATAGTTTATTAAAAATGATGGAGGTTTTAATTAATTACTTAATTAAGTATATGGTATTAGAAAGCTTGATTAATAATTAACAATAATTAATTAAATGATTTGCCACTGCCAAGAAAAAGAAAAACACCTAAACAGTATGACATGTGTTTGAACTGGCAATAGTCCAGATCTAAATCTATAATGTTTAAATTACTTGACCCATGTTACATGTCATGTCAATCAATCCAATCAATTACTCAATCAATCAAAATGTATTTGTATAGCACTATTAATTCAAAGTGCTTTGCTGACAAAAAAAGAAAAACATTTAATATCACAATACAAACAAATAAAAAAGATGAGATTGTGTTTTCTGAGGCTCAGAGGATCAAGCTTATGTGAATGAACCTACCGTATAACTCCGGCTATGTTTTCGATGAAGAAACAATGTTATAACATGATTAAAAGCTCAAAAAAGTCAGATTTGCATAATGGGTGTAATCTAAATCAGAAAATGCAGTTACATGTCACTCAGTCATAAGTATAGTCAAACATATTCCTTGATGTAAGAGTTGGCATTTTTGCAGAATCTCTCCATTAGAACTTGCCATTCCTCCAAGTATTTGTTTCCCTTCGCCCCTGGTGTGATCCTGGTTGTATCCTTCTGCTGTTCGCGTCGCTCGACTCGGTGGCAGGGGCTTCCAGATTGCAGACGTGTTGTTTTTGCACACAAGGAAGGATAGCATTGGCAGTAGCAGGGCAGATAATGGCAGCGCATTGTTCAGCAGCAGCGTGGAAGTGCCGGGTCGGACCTATTAGTCGCTATAGGCCCATTTCCCCCCGACCGCCACTAACAGTCCCTCCCACCAGCATTAGATAAAGAGCCTAGCCTGCAGCCTTTTGTAATTTGTTTGTATTTTTCTGCTTAATGTACTTTGCTCAATCTTGTTTAGCGATGATGGAAGCTGATAGCCTTATCTCTCCTGGCCAAGGGCATGAGCCACTGCCTGGTTAGTTCCAGTGAGTAACCTTGCTTCTAAATGTAAAAAAAAATGCATTGAATTTTCCTCAAGAAAAGAAAAATACTTTCTAATTAAAATAGGAGTGCTGATGTAGGACTGAAATAAACCTGAAACTAACCCTTGACTAAACCCGGACTAGAACAAGGCAGGTAAAGTGAGAGACGTATGGAATGGATAGAGTTAGAGATGTTAGAGATGTCAGTGATGCTACGAAGAGATTATAAGAGATTTGTTTGAGTATCAGTCCTACTTTTTTTGTATCCCCAAATTTACAGCAAGATGAGTTTGGGTAGCTGGGTGGGCTGATGTTTGTGCTGGTGCAGTGGAGATGGGATAGAGGAGAGGAATCTAAGCATGATAGAGAGTGCATTTGGGCTGATTGACTATTAGATTAATTGTGACCATATATCATAATCGTTTTCTGGATTTAACAGGCATTATAGGACATAAAAATGCATAATGTGTCTGCAGTCTCAATGGCAAGAACAAGTCCCAGGCAATAAACAGCTGCCAGTGATCAGATACTCAACAAAAGGCCAAAGGAAGAGATACAGACAAAAGATGTTGAGACCCGAAAGAAACTCACCATGAATGGAGGGTTCCCCCCAAATCCAGCATCCTGAGACCGTACACTAGCCATAAGGAAGAGGCCGGGGACTAGTGAGTGTAAGAGCCACTATCCAGGATGAAACATCAAGTACATCAAGGACAAGGCAAGGACAATGGGAACAGAGGATGATGTGCTGGAGGAGGGACCATCAAGGGAGGACAAGCCCCTACATGGGATGTACCACCAGAACATAACTGAAGTGGCTGATATCACGAAATCCTACCAATGGTTAGGACAGCACAGAGGCCCTGATGATGGCAGCACAGGAGCAGGCCTTGAACACCAATCAATAGAGGCCAGATCTACCACACCAGACAAGACCCAAGGTGTAGGCTGTGCAAAGAGCACATAACTGCAGGGTGCAAGATGCTGGCAGGGACAGGATACATGGAGCGCCATAACCAGGTGGCTGGCATAGTGTACAGAGAGATCTGTGCAGAGTACGGGCTGGAGACCCCAAGGACAAGGGGGGAAACACCTCCAAAGGTGGTGGAGAATGACAGAGCAAAGGTCCTGTGCGACTTGGGACTAGGTGAAAGTGGTGGGAGCACTCGGGGCAGTGGACCCCAAACTGGAGTGAATTTATGCTAATGATGTGAGAGGTAAATAATTTATGCTTTGAATTCAACAGAATGTGTAGGTCTGACTGAAACAATAACTAATACAAAGGAGTAGTATACAAATTACTTTTCTAGCTCTTTGTTGCCTTGTGTCCAAAACAGTTGAGATGTCGAACTATAATATTTATTGCAAAGTTGCATTTTGAAAGGTTGCAATTAGCAAATTCCAAAGACCACCATTATTTCCTCTGCAAACAGTGTGACTTATGTAGTTCCAGGATGAGTTTGAAATGTGAACTGTGAACAGACTCCTACGTTTAAAACATTTTTTGTTTTGTTTTAACGGCACAAATCGTACATTTCTAGAAGGTACATCTCTGTTGTTGTCATGAAATAGAATGATTCTAGTCTAAATTAGATTTCTTCCTGACATTTAGCTCTTCTGTTTGCTTCAAAAACAGATGCTACTTTTGATCATACGAGAGCTGATATCTCATCCCCACTGTCATGGCTAATGAAAATACAGTTCACACTCCTCACTTTGTTCTCTGCGATTTTAGGTTAATTTGAAAACAGCTGGATGCCTGGCTCTGCTCTGCTACGATTAAGCTCGGGTTTTTGAAGAGTCGTCTGTTTCTAGAACTGTCTGAAGGTCGGAAAATTCTCTGATTGTACTTTTGCAGAAAAGTTTGGGACATTTTGTATGTTTTGGCAACGCCCAGGGACCTTTTTATAGTCCTGTCATTGACCGGTCTTAGATCTTGTGGGTAGTACTACATTTCACTTTTCTTTGGGAACCAGTACTTGAATGACAAATTTAGTTTTTCAAATCAAATCAAATCAATTTATTTTTGTAAGGCCCAAAATCACAACAACAGTTGCCTCTGAGGGCCACAGGGAGAAATGAATCAACAATGTCTGTGGTGGCGATGGAGTCAGAGAATGTCTGTGGTGGCGAGGGACGATGTCCCAGGGTCCTCTGTCCTTAGACTCTCCTTCTCGGCCAGGAAAAACTACAAAAAAAACCTCTTTGGGAAAAAAGCGTAGAAACCTGGAGGAGTTCCAGTGAAGGAGAGATCCGACTTTCACAGACGGACAGACGGACACGAGGAGACTGGAGCTGGACCCACTCTTCAGGCAGAAGAGGGACCGTCTGAGTCGAGCTGGACCCACTCTTCAGGCAGATGAGGGACCGTCGGAGGCGAGCTGGACCCACTCTTCAGGCAGATGAGGGACCGTCTGAGTCGAGCTGGACCCACTCTTCAGGCAGATGAGGGACCGTCGGAGTCGAGCTGGACCCACTCTTCAGGCAGAAGAGGGACCGTCGGAGGCGAGCTGGACCCACTCTTCAGGCAGATGAGGGACCGTCCACACAGGGCAGGGACCACTTCACCAGGGGAGGGGCATCTGGGTCCACAGGTCCTCAGGAGTGAGAGAAAGAAAAGAAGGCGGTGAACAGTTTGCAAGTGGAATCAAAAAATAAATGTTGTTTGATAGCATAAGTAGTCAGAAGAAGAAGAGGATAGTGCTCAAGCTGCCATACTTTTTAGTTTTTGGTACCTCACTGTAAAAATGCATTTTTTCCCAAAGTATTTTTCATATAAATATCACATATAATGAAAAAAAAGTTAAGTACAACATCATTCTTTAGAATATTCCAGGCAAATCGATTACCCTAACATTTCCATAGAGACATGGAGCGTAATACTGATAATACTTAACCACTTATTTTTTTGCAATCCGGTTATTACACCCATTGGAGCCATCTACAAGTACAAGCAAGCTCTCTCGTCTGAGCACCGTCTGACTTTACACAAACAGAGAGCAGTCCAACACTACATCTTTCAGCTCCCTGCCATTCAACTTTCAACGTTAAGAGGCCAAGACGCTCCCCGGCAGAAACACTCGCGGCAGGCCCCATCACCTCCCGCAGTTACAGTCATAACCTGCGCTTACAAAAACACCGTGCGGAGAGAGAGGAGTGGGTTAAACTAGCATTACTGCGGCTATGTCTCTCCAGGGAGAAGAGAGAATGTGGAATGCCTGTTTGAAGTTATGAATGATGGAGAACGCTCGAAAGCCAAGAGGCCAGAACGTGACCTCAGCACAAGAAAACATTTACAGTTCAGAGTCTACCTTTTAACAGTGACTGGGTTGTGCAGCTAACTGGAGGCACTGATCTGTCTGAAGCTCGGATACTCGTTGAGAATTTAGACAACTACAACAATCAAGCTGATTTGTGCTGTTAACAAGTGATCAATGGCGCTATAGGAGTTGTGGTGTAAGTCAATTATGTAATTTGTCAGATCATCTAAAAATTTAAGTGGCTGTTTCATAATTTTCATCATGTTGTATTCTGACACTATTAACTGTTTGTATACTTGTTATCCATGTCTCTATGTCTGGAGCACTAGTCGTCTCTGTTGTGTCACTGCCCGTTTTCTGTCAATGTCATTAATGTTGTCTATGTGTGTGTGAGCAGCCCACTCTTTTTACCTGCAACCAAATCTACCCTCGGGTACAAATAAAGTTACCTTACCTTTTTTTGTCTGGTGTATCAACATGGTAACTTATACTGCATTCCAGCCGATCTAGTTGTTCTTACTGTGAAAAGGTGAGAGGAGGGGTGTTCTTCTTGTTAGAACAAATCTAGATACATCTTTGACTGTCATTATTACTGTGGTTAATTTGGGATGAAATAGGTGAAAAACAGATTCAATAACAAACAGATATCAAATTGCCATTTTAAAATGCAATTTATTAAAACAAAAAATCTCATTACAATAGCAATGTGAGGCAACTTGAGCAGCTTGATTTTTAATGTTTTTTGCAGTGAAAATAATTGCAATGAAATCCCAATTGAAATATTGTAAACCATAATTCCTCCGCAATTATGATTTATAGAAAAATCTTTCAGCTCTATTTGAGAATGGATGTTGGTTTTAGTTGACATTAGCGCCGCGTAGACAAGCATAATATAGCGTTTATAACTACACGGAAAAAGTTTAAATTTCACCAAACGCATTGTTGAATTTTGGTAATTCCAGTTTAAATTTTGAAGTCAGAATATGCTAAATCTGGCTGGAACGTAGCATAAAGCCCAGCAGCACACAAAGTGAACTATCAGCTGAACGGTCTTGTCCCACTGGAAGTCCCAGGTTCCATTCCCTAAAAATGCAAACTCGACGACCCCTAAATTGAGTTTGCTTGTTTCCCTGTTGGTGCGCAAGCCTGCTAATCCTCCAGTTTGGTACTCCTGAACTAGATTTGGACTCAGATCTGCAGAGAGATTCCTGGGTGCAATGCGGTCGCCCACTGCTCCTGAAAGGTTAAACCCAAAAGAACTGAAGGCTGCACGGATCAAATGCATACAGCAGGGGTGTCCAAACTTTTTTTCACCAAGGGCCGCATTTTGAAACTTATTTGTCAAATAACAAAGTGAATAATTAAAAATGTAGCATTTTACATTGTTTTGATTCCTCCACACCTTTAATAATACAAGGAACATTAATATTAGGTTGGTATAACGTCAAAATGCTTGAACGTTTCCTATTTTACAGTAAATTTTACTACTTTTTGATGTTTGGACCAATTTAGCAGGAAGCCGGAGGGCCAACAAAAATTGGTCTGAGGGCCGCATTTGGCCCCCGGGTCGTAGTTTGGACATGCCTGGCATACAGGATACATAGTCAGTTAACAGCAGGGTGGCGCAGCAGTTAGCGCTTTTGGCTCACAGCAAGACGCTCCTGGGTTCTGCATGTTCTCCCTGTGTCTGCATAGGTTTCCTCATGCAAACATGTAGGAACCTCTGAAACAAGAGAATCTCGGTGGAATCTTGCTTGGATAAACTCGTCTGAACATAGGAATTACCTCATATACTTATTCTCACTTGTACTTGGTTCTAGCTCAGTTTAATCCTGTTCTAGACCTGGTTTGATCCTGTTCTGGCCTGGATTATGTGTAGTTGTAGATGTAATCACAGTTTTAATGTGTTTGTAGTGTAACCTGTTGTCAACTTTTTTGAGAACTATTCTTAAATATGTTTTCAAGTATTTGTAACCGTACATTACAGTGTCGTCCTTCAGTCCCCTGACATGTTTTTCCATGGTGGTGTGGACTACTCCTCCTTTCCTGGCCTGCTCAGATGGGCCTTTGTGCGGGCTGTAGCCATAGACGCCTCCTCTCTCCACTCTGCATGGCACTGGCTAACCCTAAGTTTATAGAACCTTATAAATCTGAGAGGAAACTGGTGAAATGTTAATCTGCCCACTGTTTAACCCTGATGCATTTCAAAGTTTTCCAGCTGTGGGCCATGGCATATTTATGCTGGTGTTATACGGCCCAAAATGGCTCTGTCACTGCAAATGAATCACTGCAATAAAGAGTGTGTGCATAGGTGCAAATGTTAGGCTACAGGTCAGATTGAACATTTTTGGGAAAATCAAACTTTTCCATCATTGGGAACCCTTTTCCATATCTTGAACTGGAGTCTTTTGCATATTTAAGTTGATGTGGACATTGTGGAAGACGGTTAAAGAACTGTACATAAAAAGTCCACATCTCATCGCTAATGCATTCCCAGCATTCTAATATTCACCGCAATGAGTTTATAAGTACTTTTCATTAGTCTCTGAGCCCAGAGCTTTCACGGTAAAGCTAACAAACATTAGCATGCTAGTGGTGACTTCCTGCTTCTCTGAGAATAAAACACATGCAGAGAAAGCGCTGTGGTCTCACTTTCCCCTGAATAGATGCTTTTACAATATATCTGTACTGGGGTTGAACAGATTTTACTTCATAACATGCAACAAATATGGTAAAAGCATAATCTCAGCTAATCAAATATTTAAATAGTTTGCAATGAATTTAGTTATGGAACTCGGACAGAGCAGCTCATGCATCAAATGTGAATGGTGTTTAATTTGTTGCGGCCCTACTGTACATCATTTTATAAGATTGGTATTTATTTAAAAAAAAAAACCTGAATTAGAAAGAGAAAAATGAACAGTCTGACTGGTCAGATGGCCAAAGTGTTTATGCTTTAGGGACTTGAGACGCGTCCTGTCCTCCTCTTAGCGTCCTGTCCTCCTCTCATCGTCCTGTCCTCCTCATCGGCCTGTCCTCCTCTCAGCGTCATGTTTTCCTCTGAGCTTCCTGTCCTCCTCTCAGCGTCCTGTCCTCCTCTCAGCGTCCTGTCCTCCTCTCAGCGTCCTGTCCTCCTCTCAGCCTCCTGTCCTCCTCTCAGCGTCCTGTCCTCCTCTCAGCCTCCTGTCCTCCTCTCAGCGTCCTGTCCTCCTCTCAGCGTCCTGTCCTCCTCTCAGCCTACTGTCCTCCTCTCAGCCTACTGTCCTCCTCTCAGCGTCCTGTCCTCCTCTCAGCCTCCTGTCCTCCTCTCAGCCTCCTGTCCTCCTCTCAGCGTCCTGTCCTCCTCTTAGCGTCATGTTCTCCTCTCAGCGTCATGTCTTCCTCTCAGCGTCCTGTCCTCCTCTCAGCGTCCTGTCCTCCTCTCAGCGTCATGTCTTCCTCTCAGCGTCCTGTCCTCCTCTCAGCCTCATGCCCACCTCTCAGCCTCCTGTCCTCCTCTCAGCCTCCTGTCCTCCTCTCAGCGTCCTGTCCTCCTCTCAGCGTCCTGTCCTCCTCTCAGCGTCCTGTCCTCCTCTCAGCCGCCTGTCCTCCTCTCAGCCTCCTGTCCTCGTCTCAGTGTCCTGTCCTCCTTTCAGCGTCCTGTCCTCCTCTCAGCATCCTGTCTTCCTCTCAGCGTCCTGCCCTCCTCTCAGCCTCCTGTCCTCCTCTCAGCGTCCTGTCCTCTCAGCCTCCTGTCCTCCTCTCAGCGTCCTGTCCTCTCAGCCTCCTGTCCTCCTCTCAGCGTCCTGTCCTCTCAGCGTCCTGTCCTCCTCTCACCGTCCTGTCCTCCTCTCACCGTCCTGTCCTCCTCTCACCGTCCTGTCCTCCTCTCACCGTCCTGTCAACACCGGCGTATCCCTCACTCATCTCGTCTTTTCCACGCTGGACACACCTGCCGCACCTCCTCATACCACCACGTCGCGTTTCCTCTCGCCATCAGCCATTCCTGTCTCCGCACATGTTTGTTTTTCTACTTGCGTCGCTCTTAAACCTCGAGGACGCGGTGAATCATCTCCGCGGCACAAAGGAGCAGCGCATCTCTCAACAACCACTTCACCGGAATCACTCCGAGCAACAGGCAAAGTATTTTCCAACTACGTTCTACCCGTGTTGGTTTTGCTAATACGTTTGCAAAGCCGCATGGCCATTTGTAGGCTTTGCTAAGCTAGTACAAGGTTTGGCACAGGTAGAGTATTGAAATATAGAGATGATGTTAAGAAAACAGGGACTGGCTGGTTTATCTAGCTGTCATTTATCGAGCGTGCTGTCTGCGAGCGTGACTCTGATCGGAAGCAGCGTGTATGAATGTGCAGAGTGAATGATCGATGATGGTCCTGACAATGGCGCGGATTGGCTTCCACATTTCTGTCGGTTTACCTCACGGCAGCTGAGATAGATATTAGTTGCAGATTGGTGGACAATAAAAATAAATAAAAACATTACAAGATTAGATTACATTTGCAGTTCATGTTTTAATTCTGCACGTTTGAGAAAAGACTGAAATATGAACTGCTAAACTAATACAAGAATCTTATAGTTCACAATTACTGGGTTATACAGGGAATAAGATTGGTTGTTTTGGCAAATACTTATTTGCAGTCTTTGCTAAATTTGACCATTCAAATGAAAATGTTTTCTCAAGATCTTTAGAAACTTGTAATTGCTAGTCCTGTCACAATAATACTATATCTACTTATTGTTTCATGGACAAAACAATACTTTTTTGGGCTCAGTATACATAGTCTACTTTTTCTTTTCCCAAGTGAGAAATATTTATCATTTTTAACATATGAGTTGTATAAGGTCGAATTAGTAACGTTTAGGACTCATTATATTCTCACTTCATTAGTATTTTTTTGTCATATTTTTTACTGCAGCTTTTTAAGAATGGTGTACATTTAGAAAAACATTTACTGAGATTATTCTGGGATTATTCTGCTTTTAGGGCTTTTATATATTGTACTTTATATGTGTGATTGTGACATGTAAATAATAATTTTGTCAAGCGTTTCATATTCAAGCAAAACAAAGGGAAATAAAGTACTTATGAGAGAGCGCGGTCCATTGCGGCCGGTCCAGGCCAACCTTACACATCCCTGTGTTATGTCAACATTCCATTAGACGCCATGCTTCTAACCCTCCTGACCATGATCCCATTCTACAAAATGTCTTCTCTGTATGGGAACAAAACCCGGACAATGACATTACACGAGCTAATGGTTTTAAGCTTTAAAAACCACGCCGCGTCCACTCACTTACTTGATCGAATTGTCACCGGGGGATGGGCGCAAAGATACAAGGTGTTGATGGTGTACCGCCGTGCCCTTGAGCAAACCACTTTCATTAATTTCTTGTCCGCCTCCCCCGTCGCAGCCCAAGTCAATCATCTAAAAGGAATCAACAGTTATGTCACGGCTATGGAGCGGCTTCCAGATTTGAACAGTCTTATTCAGATGTATTTTGGAAACCCACCATTTCTCCGAATGGGGCTTAGCATTGTTCTGGGGTTGTAATTAAGAAATCACTCTGACAGGCATTGAGCGAGAGCCAATGAGGCTTCCAATGCAGTCCATATGAATATTGAAATTTTGATATTTGATGACGTTCTAATTGTCCCGGTTGCCATTAAGGACTTGTGAATAATGCGCTAACTCAGTGTGAGGTAAGTGGAAATATGTTATTGTACTTTTGAAGGTGATGGACAGAATAATAGCACCCCCTAGTGTGCAGCGTAAATGAGCTAAAAGTTCACACTGACAGGAAAATGAATTTAAAAAAAAAAAAAAAGATTATTTTGCAATGATTTGTCGTTCTCATTTTAAATTAATTCTTATTGGAACTTGCATTTATACTTAGACACATCAAAACTGGGACTAAACCCGGAAAATAAACTAGGACTAGAGGAGAACCAAAGTAGGTCTACATCACCTTAACACAAAACCAATCAGGACTAGAAGAGAACCCAACATCAAAGTCAACATCATGACACAACAATCAGTCCATTTTTATAATTTTTGTGGTTACAATTCTACCCACATTTTTGTTGGTTATTCCTAGTTTAGTCTCGCTCCTGTTTTGGACCCGGACCTTGTTAAAACTGCAATACTATAGTTCTGTTTTAGACCTGGTTTATTCCTTGTTCTTATGTCCTTGTATGTTTCAGTCCAATGTAGTTCATGTGTTTTTTAATCATTTATTTCTGTCTGTTTCTCATATTTCATACCTGACAGTTTGGATTTCTCACTTATAGTCTTCTTCAGAGTGTCACGTGATGTTGCTGTGACGTGTCTTGATAGCTGATGGCACTGTCTTCACCGGTTAAGGCAGGACAACAGCGCCATCTGCAGTCCAAGGACAGTATCACTGGTGTGCTAGAGTACAAAGGCACCCTCGACCCGGTTCGTAGTCCCGTGGGCACATCTCTGTATTACAACTGCCTTCTTAACCCAGCGACGATGTTTTTTGTCTTCTGTCCCAATGATGATAGCTCCTCCCCTTCCTTAATGCCACATTGAGTCGGTTTTGGGCAGTTTTAATTATCATTATTATAAGTTTATTTTTCATCGTCGATTCATTGTTACTGCCTTATTATACTGTCAGGTAAGAAAAACAAACAAACTCTGATTTAGAATAAATAATTACAATTCAACATCGAGTAAGTACCATTTATTTCCGATTAAAAATAATTATCCAGATTATATTCCTGTCATATTTTACTAGAACTGTTGAATATGCTTATTGCCCACCACAGGCTTGTTTTATTGTCTATTCTCTTTCTGTATATTATCAGTAGTCCCATACTTTGACTAAAGACATGTCAGTGACAACATGAAAACATGATTTGCTCCTCTTTTCGCCAAGATTAATTTATGCATGATTCCCAACTACAGTATACTACGCGCGTTACCTTGATGGAGAGCGTAATGGTTTCTTTGTGGCTCCTGTCCACAGCTTTTATCTTCCCCTGGCTGATTAATAACTCGGGCCTCTCCATCCGTTTGCTCCAGAGATGCTCCGATGTGGGCGCTGCGTCAATTTAATGAATTTGACAATTAGTAACAGAAGCTAACGACTGCATGGGGCTAAGTACCGCGCTGGACATGGTCGGGGGCTCCATCGCTCAGGGCCATAGATCCACATTAATAGCCGGGGCCAGTTCTTTGTTTAGCTCCTGCACTGTTGCACATTTGAATGCCAGGATTAGTCTCCCCTTTGGGCAGTGCAGGATCAGGTGAGGATTCTACTGATGAACCAGGGTCATTAAAAGCACAAATGTCACAGCAGGGAGAGAGCCAAGAATCATGGAGTGTTTGTAGGCCAATAGAGTCCTAATGACCTCTGCGCTGATGTATGTATATGTTCACTTCATTTTCTTCTTTTTCTTCTTTCTTTTATCATACATATACCACATTTCATTGAAATATCTTGTCCTATTTTCAGATATGCTCAAAATAAACAATACTGATATTTTCTCCTCTACACAAGAGCACTGGGACACAAAAACAGCCCTGGACTCTTGTCATTCCTATACCAATGCATGCTACACCAGCACTAAAAATAAAGACAGCTTAAAGAAGGACTGGGCAGCAAAACTCTGTTCCTATTTGGAACTGACCAATAAGTGCAGGTTTGCAGGTACTGGTACTGAAAACATTTTTTTGCTCTGGGCCAACTTTTGGTAACTTGACTTTAAATGTCCGCGTCAATGAGCCAATAATGCACAGTTCAGACATAACGCAGGTGTGAGTAACTTCACAAAGAGCACAATGTCACATTGGCATACATGTGCCCAAACTCTTATCCATTAAACAGAGGAGCTAAGAGACGCCTTGAAATTATGTCCACTTGAATTGTGTGTGTATAAATGTGTATAATATGTGTGTGTACACGTACATGAACACGTATTTAAAATGAGATTTCATCCTCCTAAAACTAAATATGTTGTTTTCTGTCAATACTGGCTGGGACTATAGGTTTGATTCTGGTTCTTTGCTCCATTTTACAGGCAACATGAAAACATGAAAACATTTTTTTTGGCTGCACTCGTTCCACGTTTTGCAACCTGACAAAAATGTATCATCTAAAACCTTTTTACTGTTTACGTTGCCACAATAAATATTGCCATAATTTAATTTCGATACATCCCTAGTTTTGAAAAACATTCATTGATAATGAATGTTCAATCAAATCAAACTATTATTCCACTCTTCAATCTCCTTCTTTCTCTCTCTGTATCTGTATCTGTATCTCTCTCTCTCTCTCTCTCTCTCTCTCTCTCTCTCTCTCTCTCTCTGTATCCTCTCTCTCTCTCTCTCTCTCTCTCTCTCTGTATCTCTCTCTCTCTCTCTCTGTATCTCTCTCTCTCTCTCTCTCTCTCTCTCTCGCTCTGTATCTCTCTCTGTATCTCTCTCTCTCTCTCTCTGTATCTCTCTCTCTCTCTCTCTCTCTCTCTCTCTCTCTCTCTCGCTCTGTATCTCTCTCTGTATCTCTCTGTATCTCTTTCTGTATCTCTTAATTTGCCTCTTTAGGACGTGAACGTTGCATTGTGGGAGCAGGTTCTCCTCGTGTCAGTACAGAGCTGGCCCCTCAGGCGAGTACCTAGAATTACATGAGTGTGCCTGCAGCGCCCTCCTGCTCAAATGTTATCTGTCCAACATAATTACCGTCACAGCCTATACATTTACCTGGGATATACAGTACGTAGCCTCGCTGTTTGGCCACTATATTAGGTACACAGTGAGAAATGGAAATGTGTCAATCCATAAATCTAGCAACAAGATGGTTGAAAGTCGAGGTCAGAAAAGCTTGTCTTCTCTGAAAGCTCACAAATCACTCTGTTTGAATATCCCCCAGATTGTTGCATCACAGGTAAAAGTTTAAACTTCTCTTGCACACTCAAATTTTCTTCACAACAAACATATGGCTCTATTAGCATAACAGTTTCCTAAGGGTTACATTATTTTAATTCCCACGCCTGACAACAGGTAAACACCTCATTGGAAATGGAGGTGCAGTTTGTGTGTTTTCCAAATGTATAAGAGCGGCAACAATTTATCCATTAGTCGTGACAAGTCAAGTCAATATAAGCCAATATCAAATTTGGTGTATAATATAAAAAGTGTTACGATTATAGTGAGAAAAAAATATTTTCATCAAAAATGATCGTTATCGTCATATTTTGATCGTAATCGGACTATACAGATCATTGATGTGCTTGTCGGGTTGGGGCAGGCCAAGAAATTTTCATTTTTTTGCGGGGCGGGTTATAATATACTGACGGCTTGTTTCTCTGTAACTTTGAGTTGAATTGTAATAAAACAACCAGTATTTTGTATCTTAATATTTAGAGAGCATGTCTATGCAGTCGTCACTGTCCCCACTGTCCATGAGCTCTCTGTGTGAGCTGATTTACCTGTGTCTACCTTCCTCCACATCTGGCTCTGCTCCTGCAGCACTGAGAGCGAGTGAGTGGGAAGGAGAGAAAAAGCAAAAGAAAGACGTAAACACCCTCTTTATTATTAGAAGTTGGCAGATTAATTTGTTAAAATGTCTCATTGCTCACATGCAGATGTTGTCACCGTTACGATCCTTCAGGTGCTGACTCAAAATCGCAGTCCAAATGAAGCTACATTGCATTTCAATATGGAAACTTTTTAATAGGCCTAGACACGGGGCGGGGGTGGGACGGGTTGAAAAATGTATTCTCTGGGTGGGTCCGAAAACGGCAATATTGCCGCACCCATACATTTTATAACAAAGACCAATGCGTTATTGAATCAAATTTCTGATTTCTGTCAATAATACATTTGTAAATATTCTCAGTCACCCTATTCCTACCTTTATTTGGTTATATGTATGTAAAAAGTCTTGTTGTACAATAGAAATAATCATTTGACTATTTTACTCTTGGCCAAAAAGTGAAACGCTCTCACTCCCTCACTCCCTCGCTCCCTCGCTCACTCACAGAACATCCGTTATCTGATTAGCCGGCCCGACCCTGTTATGTGTGTAGCAACAAGCCTTGGGCCGGCCATGGATTCCATTTAGAGAGTATCAGAGGTTTACACGCTGTTGCCTTTAATCAGCGTGTTTATCAGCCAGAGAAAAATTGCAGAAAGGGCCCACCGGGAGGAGGAGGGGCAGGGGTTATCTTAAGGACCAGTAGCCAGGGAAATTGATAATGGTTACAAGGTAATTTAGTGAAAGGTTTGCGCGCTCCTCCGCTGCTTCTGGCCTGGGCATTTCGTCCTAATTACAAGCCTTGTAATGAACACTGAGGTGGAGGCATCACCGGTGTATGTAAGGTGTAGGCTGCATGCATGTTAACTATTGTAATGTTATACAATGTAAATATCATCTATCTAGACATCATCTATCATTTGCCATATTTCAACTTTTATTTAGTTGTTCTGTTTAAAATGTATTTAAAAGTGTCAATGTGCGATAGAAATAATTGTTTGATTCATGGATTAATTGAGAGAGAAAAAATCTCTGACTATTTGCCTACAGAAATAATGGTTGCAGCCTTACTTAAATACATTGTTTGCAAGGAAACTACATACCCTATGATTCATTGCTTAGTTTCAGTGCAAACAACATATTCTTCTATAGATTTTGGAATATTGCTGTGATGATTTGCACCAAAGGGATTTCAATAGGAAAAGTATCACACGCACAAATTCCGGCAGCAATTACAACTGCCAAGTGTGACACATTTCATGCCACATTTCTGTTAAATCCTTTTAGAAACAACATAAAACCTGAGGCCAGTTGTCCTGACAAAAGTTTCAAGCTTTAGTTGTCCTGTCCACACACAAGTGCCCAGTGCAGCTCACGGCAGTTTGGCTGCGCTGGAGGAGGCAGCAGAAGCCGGGGCTAAACTGAGACCAGCATCAGATCAGCAGCATGTGAACACCACTGGTTAACCCCAACTGTGACACAAGTGATCCTGCAATTAACAATGGTCCCATTTGAAACTTGGAGAGAAGTGTAGTCATAATGTATGATTAAATAGTAATTAACTACTGGATATTATTGGATGATAATATAATTTGAATTTGTTGATCTAATATTCCACAAATTACACTAAATTACATCTATTTGGTAACTGTTTTCCCCAGACCCTCCTGCTTTCAAAGCTAACTGCTACAAAATCAATTCATGATTTCATTCAGGGACCCTTAATTATTGCACAAATGCCAACAAAGATCTTTAGAGAGAGCCAAATTACCCCATATTAGACTGTGTGTGTTATAGGGGCCAGGCGCATCAGAAGTCTTGCCCGAAAGAGGATTAGCTTCACAACATCCCTAATGTGTGACTAAGCAACTGTGTCAAGGATAAACACAACTTTTGCAAAGCTGGATCAATTTTAAAGTGGACAATATTGATACAACCCAAACTTTTATAATATCAATATGGTCTTGAAAAGGGCTGTGCCAAAGATGAAAAGATGGACAGATCGTGATGTTAACTTTTGTCAATCTCGATGATAAGGTAAGCTATGAGCCAATCCTGTGGCAGTAACAGCGCATGGTTCTGAAGTGGAGTCTGCACACACTTGTTTAGGAGAAAGAACAGCGTCAAGGGCGACAACTTGTTTTTTTTTGTCTTCTCACATATCCACGCTTAGCCTTTTTACTTATCCATCCATCCATCCATCCATTTTCTGCCGCTTTATCCGGGGCCGGGTCGCGGGGGCAGCAGTCTGAGCAGGGACTCCCAGACTTCCTCTCCCCAGACACTTCCTCTAACTCCTCCAGGGGGATCCCGAGGCGTTCCCAGGCCAGCCGAGAGACATAGTCTCTCCAGCGTGTCCTGGGTCTTCCCCGGGGCCTTTTCCCGGTGGGACATGCCTGAAACACCTCCCGAGGGAGGCGCCCAAGAGGCATCCGGAACAGATGCCCGAGCCACCTCAGCTGGCTCCTCTCGACGTGGAGGAGCAGCGGCTCTACTCCGAGCTCCCCCCGTGTGGCCGAGCTCCTCACCTTATCTCGAAGGGAGCGCTCAGCCACCCGGCGGAGGAAACTCATTTCGACCGCTTGTATCCGCGATCTTGTTCTTTCGGTCATTACCCAAAGCTCATGACCATAGGTGAGGGTAGGAACGTAGACCGATCGGTAAATAGAGAGCTTTGCCTTTGGACTCAGCTCCTTCTTTACCACAACGGTCCGATGCACCGACTGCATCACTCCTTTTTACTTTAATATGCACAATTTGACTGAAAGTCCAGTCTCTCCTGCTTCTCATTCGCACTGCGCCGTCGACCCCTGCCTACATCTCCCTGTCCGTGATGCAGCCGCACATAGAGTCCTGCACTGGACTGACAGAAGCCTCGCTGACCACTCCCGCTCGGTCCTGAGTGCCCCTCTGCACCCGCCCACCCGAGAGATCACTGTGGATCCCAGCCTTTTCATGCATTTGACCCATCTGTCAATGTTGCTGGGGCATCTCCTCAGGAGCAGTGGTCGCTCGGGGACCCATCTCCAGATCTTTGTGCTAGGCTTGGACAGGACTACCTAATCAAAGCAAAAATCGAGATCGGTCAATTTTTTTTTTTTTTTTAATCTTGTCCAGTCCTAGTCCTGAAGGATTATGTAGTGTTGGGTGGTTAAATAAACACATCCAAAGTCATGTTTTTGAATAGAGAAAGTAAAACAAGTTAATTAAATCCATCCACACAACATTAAAAATAAATTACTGAACAATATTGTCTTCATATTTTCCTCATCTATTGCTCTTAAACACATGGAACCTTCTATCCTCCATCTTTGGGGAACATTAAAAATAGCATCCACATTTATCAGAACACGGCTCGTGCAGCTTTTATGAATGCACATATTTATATTTACATGTGTGTCACTGCGGATCAGGCCCGCCTTTGTGAGAGGAGATTGACGACATCTCAAGGCTGCGCCGGCGTCTCCCCAGCGCACACTTGTCGCGCTGTTTGTGAAATATGAATATGATATGAAAAGCAATTAGATTAGCCCTCAGCCATATTAAAGATACATGCCACTCACAGGCACAATGCGGGGTGGGGATGTCAGAGGATCCAGCTGGGGATGTGGGGAGAGCCGTGAGAAGGGCTGGGAAATGCACATGCCCAAATACAAATAAAGCTTGGGGAGTCGGAGTGTAGCCACATGTCTTTTTCATGCTTTTCTATGGGATTGTCAGTTTGGTACTGCTTGGTTTGAATGAATCTGGAAAAAATGACTTTCTATCAGTTTTTAACCATAATCCTCAACGAGATTTGGTGTTTGAACTCCATCTACTGGCTGCAGAGAGAGTTACCAAGAGTAAATAAACAAAAGCTACCTTTCCCCTGAAATGCTAATGCAAGCGTGCAGTTATAATGAATGTGATTTTGAGACAGAAAGGCTCAGAACAACTTTGGTGATGACTTACGGACTTAAAAACAGCACAGGAAATCTTGGAGCTCTACCTTTGCCGTTACATATCTGGCAAATTTGAAAGCAAATGTTTTTGTGAGGCTCAGAGAAGACAAGCTCGTAAACGGGATGAATGAAACCGCTTGCAATGTGCGATAACGACACGGCACATGCAAAATATGTGTCCTTTAAATTGCTGGCGACGCTTGCACAGGCCCAAAACCACACTCGACTCGTAGTAACTGAGAATCTGGCATTAACCTTCTGAGAACATACAATACAACATTTACGATCACACTGTGGTATGGCTCAAATTTGAATTGAAATGACAATAATCAACATGGGACTTAAATAAATAAATCGATAGGTCTATACAACCAAACCTCAATAGCGCGTCGATAGCTCAATGCAATAGTCAGTATCTCTAAATGCTTAATATATCACAATAGCACCAATGTTCTCAAATAGATTCAAATAATACAGTAATTTAAAAAGGCAGATTTTACTAATGCCTTCTTGTACCATATCAAGCCCAAAATTATACTTGATCTAGTATCGGTTTTGTCCCTTTATTTTGACTAGAAAATTAAGTACTTTTAAGAAATAAAACTATCAATATTGCAGTATTTAACAACCGCATTGCCACATTTTTCCAACATTGTGCAGCCCTACTGTGGTAAATGGAACAGATGCTTAAGATACTAATCCAGAAAAGTAAAAGGTTAATACTAATAAAGAAGATGATGATGGTGTAGTCTGCATGTTCTCCCCGTGTTACCGTGGGTTCTCTCCGGGTTCTCCGGCTTCCTCCCACCGTCCAAAGACATGTATGTGTTAGGTAAAATCGGTAACTCTAAATTGGCCCTAGAGAGTGAATGTAATGTCTGTAATGTCTATGTCTCTGTGTTAACCCTGCGACGAGTTGGCCACTGTCCAGGGTGTACCCCGCCTAAGGCCCGAAGTCACTGGGATAGGCTCCAGTCACCCGTGACCCCGAAAGGGAACAAGCGGTAGAAAATGGATGGATGGATGGATGATGGGTTGATACCCAGTGTGTGTGTGTGTGATGTGTACTTAACACAATACCATGATGGACTGAACACCCTCAGGGTTCAGAATAAGCGGTATCGCATCGCAAAATGCGACGCAATTTCTCTCAAATGCAATGCATTCGTCAGAAAAAAGTGTGTTTGTATCGCAGCTTTTGCGATACAAAAATGTGTGTTCAATTGTGTAACCAAAGCGCCTAAAAGTACTGATCACTCATCAATCGATCGTCAATAACGGCATGACACATGTAGGGACGCTGTGTTGTCATGACAAGTCCCGCTCCTGCTCAGATCACGAGTCTGAAAGTGGGAGGAGCCACGTGCGGTAAAGTTAGTGTCATATTCACAGATTCAGACTTCCGAGGTCAATAGCTCCTAAACGCAAAAGTCTTTGCAGATCATACACATGCCAAAATACTCATATTTACACTGCCAAGTGACTACGACCTCGTTTTTAACAATCAGATGCGTATTTTGGAATTCCGAATGTGCAGACGGAGCCGAGACAAGTGCTTAGAGACCGTCATCAAATGTGCAACCGGAGCCGAGACGAGAGTACTTAGGGACCGTCATCAAATAGCAAAACAAAAAATGGAATAGAACGTCAAATAGAGCGGTACAATTTGAATAACACATAAAATACACCATGATGGAAACCACAGCAACCTTTATTTTTCCATCAGAAGGCTTAATACATATTTTTTGTGAGTGTAATGACAATTAATATGTAAATGAGACTCCTGCAAATAGTCATCTGAGTGATGATGATATGGAAGAAAGTTGTAAATGAGGCCATCTGACTTTGTGTTGATTAATTTGTTCAACAACTAATTTTATTTGCAAGTTTTCTGTTTTATTTAAAGAAAACATGTTTAAAAAGTGTTTTAAAAGTTAATTAGTTAAGAGTTTTTATTAATAGAATGTTTACAAAAACATTTTGAATAAATAATCGTGTTCAATCGATATCAATGGAAAATATTGATTGTTGGTCACTTTCGTGTTTTGCAATTATCAAATTTTTATACAAATTTGGAAAAATTAACGGATTGTTTAGCAGCACCGCTATACTAGTGAAAATCCTTAATCTGAGCCCTGACCCTCCACACTGTATGCATCCTTTATTGTTGTTATATCTACAACAGTGAGTGTGTTGTTTCTGCTTGCTGTGTGTGTCCTGACCATATCCAGTGCATTGTGCAGCAGGAGGATATGGGCCGGCCCTGTTGTGCTTCATATCTCTACAGCGTAAACATCCCCAGTGTCACAGAAGAGTACGAAAGAGCTGCACCAGGCTCTGTGTTTGTTTACAAGAGCTCACAGAACACGTTTGATAAGTAGGATGTGGCCCTGTGGGAGATACAGACGTGTAATGAAAGGTCGGACAAATGATTTTGGCCAACCGGGCGTAATACTTCCCTGTACTTTTTGCTCAGATGAAGAAGCAGAATGTATGGAAGTTGGTTCCATTTGCATGCTAATGTTCTCTGCCCATTCAACAAGAGCTCAGACAAAAGAAGTCCGCTTTTTCATGGTTTTAATCAAAGGTTCACGATGTAACTTTTCTGGTGGACGGTCTACCCACTGCCTGCCTCTGTGTAAACTACAAGAATGAAAGGTTTCTGTGCTAAAAGTCAAGTAATTTCCACATATTGCTTTTGTAAAAACACTCATTTATCAAATCACGTGTTCCTCCCTGTAATCCATGATAACTTGTGTGTGTCTGTGTGTGTGTCCAGGAGAAGGAACATGTGGAGGCGGTGTCTGCCGGTGCCATCCTGTCCGACTACCAGAGAGTCCGTGTGGAGAACGTGTAAGTGTGTCCCACCTCCCCTCACCCGCTGCCTCTCGATGACGCACACGCCACATCCTCCGCCTGACCCCGTCGTCACCCAAACACGCATTCTGTTTACACGGCTTTATTTAGACCTGCTTTGATTTTTACGGCACAGTCTTATTTTAAGTTGATGTGTCATAAAAAAGTGCTTGGGAACGTTTTGAACTTTGTAAAATATGCCATACTGTGACGTTTGAGAGCAGCCAATAATAAAACTAAAAATAATATACAGTCATAGGGCAGCAGCAGTGGGACTAAACTGAGAACGGTCACGCGTCTTACCCTCGGATTTATGGTGGGACTTATGTATTAGTTTATGGCAATTCATAATTAACGTCAGGAAAGAAGCTGGACCTCAAACGAGACGGTCTGTCTTTCATAAAATAATGACAATAAATACGCTCTATGTAACTTTTATTGCATTGACTGGAAGTGTGATAGTAAACTTATGTGTCAATGAGGCGCTACAGGCTACAACTCTGCTAAATATTTACATTGTTCCTGTTCTAAAAACGAACATTTAGATAGATCAACCTGCTCCTGCGCTGCCTCTGAGCATCTGCAGTTACCGTAAGTGTGCTGTTAGCGCGGGCTGGGAATCACAGGGTCCCTCACGATGCCATACACGATTCATGCGATGATCAATATATTAGTCATGTTAATTTGCAATATATCATTATTTTTTAAGAACCCAATACATTTTAACAACCCACGACCTGCACAAACTCAAAATGAAAGACACACATTTTTAATCATAAAAAAAATAAGCAAAATGTCAAATGGTTTGCCTAAACCACTTTCCTTTCTTTAAACAAGCAACAAAATTGTAGTGTGTCACAAAACAAATCAGGAAATTACACTTAAAATAACTCATGGCGATACAGCAGCCCAGGATATCGATCACAGTATATCACAGTATATCAATATTTCAATATTTTGGCACACTTCTAATGCTAATGTTTCTGACGTCTACAAGGACAATGTAAACAAAAGCAAAAACTGGAAATGTTTTAACACTGTCCGGATCAATAAAATAACTTAAATGGACCCTCATTTTGACAATTTTTAGCACTTTCCTTGTTTAAATTATTGGTTTGAGTCGTCACTGTAATACACTTTTTCCGACGAAAACGTCACTCCGAGGTTCGAGTTCCGAGCTCCGAGGACGACTGGAACGCAGCATAAGCTCTGCACAGTCGCCGCAGCAACGGAGGAACTACTTTCAGTTTCCATTTTATCATACAAAAACACGTTTGGCAGCCCATAGTTCTGCCTCTCACTTTCACAATGTTATGTTTATTCAAATTCGAATGATGTCTGTGGATGATCTCAGTAGAGGCCTGTTACAGGTCAGATCTGTGGAGAGGCTCCCGTTCACAGTAAGTGTGTTTTTCATTTTATTTTATCAATAAAAACTATAACCAACTCCATAACGACTCCCTGGAGACGAGCAGGCTGGGTGCCCTTTAAGGTAAACTTTATTGTCTCTGTTAGAACATTTGTTGTGAGTCACTGCTTCTCCTGAGACATTGATCCAGGATCTTTGCCCGGAGTACCTAGCTGGAGGATAAGATCACTTAAATCCAAAGGCCTCCTGCAGTCTTTCACCAGTGTAGATGAAAACATTGGTACAGAGTAAATCTGTCGTTCTGGTGCTCGCCTGTTGTGCCAATGTAAAACAACACTTCAGCATATTACATTACACGCCAAACCTTGTGATCCATTTTTCATTTGAAACAATGCTCTTTTATAATTAAACAAGGCAGTGTGCGTGGTTCTTTGTGTCGCGGTTTCTTGGCGCTTGAATAAAGAGCTGTCGAGGTCACAGTTTGGCATTGAGCGCAGTTGTCCCTCAGATGAACCATGCTTTCTCGCAGAATGACAAAGACCCCTCCCGTCCTGCTTTGAAGCGGGTCAGAATGTGGCCACCGTCCCACAATGCCTTCTCCTCACCTGTCATGCAGATGTATGCGGCTTGGCCTGCAGCCCCTGGCCTACCTGTGGAGGCGGGACCAGGAAGAGCTACTGTCTGAGATGCTAGCGGCCAACCTCCATGCCATCCTCATCAAAGTGGCTGCAGTAGGTGAGTTCTGACTGTTGAATACAGGATGGGTGATACATCGGTTTCAGGATCTGTATCGGCCGATAAAATAAAAAATTGCTAATAATGTATACCAATATTTTTAATACACTTTCAAAGTTTGTCCTCGACTCATCAGATTTGTCTTTTTGAGCAGACAAATGAGTTAACATTTCCATAGAAGAGCGGCTAAAACATATGGCTGTATGTTTGGTCAATCATGCAACAGATTATTTCATATTTCAGATCAGGTGGGCGATAACAACAGAAATGTTTAAAACATGTCTTTAAACTTATTCAGGTTTAAATAGTAGGTGTGAAATGTTTGTATAATTACTCAAATACAGGAATATTCTTTTACACTTTTTGGAAAGTTTACAACATAACTTTGTTATATTAAATTTTTAATTGGCCCTTCAACAGCAACATTCATACTATTTCATACATTTTGATATATTGCCCTCTAACCCAGATAAATGCATTTAGTTCTTATTTTTACTTAAGTTTTCATTTGTGATTTCTTCAACTTAAGATAGATTTGTGGAGCTTGCTATGAATGTTCAAATCTAAATATCAGTATCAGAGCTGCAAGTCAATAAATACATAAACACATAAATACAATACAACACAACAAACAGCACCTCTTCTCCTGCCTCTTATGAACAATGTTTAAGGATTGGAATATTGTTAGCCTCAGCATAAAGGCCTATCATTTTAAATAAACTATTTAACTTAATAGTTAATAAACTATATGGTGTTAATAAGCACTAGTTGTTTAAGAAGCTATTAACCAAAAACATGTGTGTTAACAAATCATCTACACATTGTTTTTAAGAGATGTTTTTAAGGAACCTGATGTGAAAGCATTACCAGAAAGTGACATCCAATTACACCAACAGAGACAGCAGAGTCGAGTAGTCAGAGAGAGTAGAAAGAGACAGAAAAGCTCTATTTGGCCAATAAATTACTTTGGTAATTCTTTTGAGGGTGTAGATCTGTTCATGCGGTTTGTCTAAAGCATGTTTATCCAAACTGTGTTGCAAAAAAGCAGAGGGCGCAAGGACTTATAGAGCTATTGATACATAGTTTTCATTAATTAAAGGCAATTTGGGCATTCAAATGAATGGTGGAGGTGTTTGAATTTCTGAAAAAAGGAAATCTGAGCTCTGGCACTTTCATTTTCACAGTCCTCTTGGATTATGAATGTAACACCCCTGATGGCAACATAGGAGCGTAAACTGTTTTCCAAAAGCAACACTGCTGTAATCAACACTGGTAACAACACATTTTTAATAAAGTTATTCAAACTTTCTGATTCCAGTTGGTTGAAAGGAGTGAGATTCATCTGCCGCACAGAGAAATATTGAATAAGAGTTAGTCATAGTGTCTGACTTGATGCAACCTGAGTTTATTTACAAGTCACTCGATGTGCTGAGAAGAGCACGCTGCATTGTAGTCTGTAATTTAACTGCAGTCACCAACAGGAAACACAGGAACCAATCAAAAGAGACACAACAAAAGAGTCTAGACAGTGCAAGGATTAGATTCAGCCGCGGGCCTTGTTGGCTGCTGAAACAACAACAATGGGAAATATTTTAATGTAAAAGCTTTGCTTTATTGTTAAACCACTTACATCATTTAGGTGCTGTGAAAATGCTGTGTCTTTGGTTCAGCATTATTAAATTTTTACAAAAGTTTAGACCAGATGCATGCAGGCTGACAAGCCAACGCAGTACCTGCGTGTGACCTGTGCGTTACCTGCGTGTGACCTCTGCGTTACCTGCGTGTGACCTCTGCGTTACCTGCGTGTGACCTCTGCGTGTGACCTCTGCGTTACCTGCATGTGACCTCTGCGTGTGACCTCTGCGTTACCTGCATGTGACTTCTGCGTGTGACCTCTACGTTACCTCTGCGTTACCTGCGTGTGACCTCTGCGTTACCTGCGTCGTATGACCTCTGCGTTACCTGCGTGTGACCTCTGTGTTACCTGTGCGTTACATGCGTGTGACCTCTGTGTTACCTGTGCGTTACCTGCGTGTGACCTCTGTGTTACCTGTGCGTTACCTGCGTGTGACCTCTGCGTTACCTGTGCGTTACCTGCGTGTGACCTCTGCGTTACCTGTGCGTTACCTGCGTGTGACCTCTGTGTTACCTGTGCGTTACCTGCGTGTGACCTCTGCGTTACCTGTGCGTTACCTGCGTGTGACCTCTGCGTTACCTGTGCGTTACCTGCGTGTGACCTCTGCGTTACCTGTGCGTTACATGCGTGTGACCTCTGCGTTACCTGCGTGTGACCTCTGTGTTACCTGTGCGTTACATGCATGTGACCTCTGTGTTACCTGTGCGTTACCTGCGTGTGACCTCTGTGTTACCTGTGCGTTACCTGCGTGTGACCTCTGCGTTACCTGTGCGTTACCTGCGTGTGACCTCTGCGTTACCTGTGCGTTACATGCGTGTGACCTCTGTGTTACCTGTGCGTTACCTGCGTGTGACCTCTGCGTTACCTGTGCGTTACATGCGTGTGACCTCTGTGTTACCTGTGCGTTACCTGCGTGTGACCTCTGCGTTACCTGTGCGTTACATGCGTGTGACCTCTGCGTTACCTGTGCGTTACATGCGTATGACCTCTGTGTTACCTGTGCGTTACCTGCGTGTGACCTCTGCGTTACCTGCATGTGACCTGCGCGGGGCCTGCGCGCTGCCTGCACATTGCCAATCAATTGTCCAGATGACTACCGTTGAAAGTTTTTCTATGATGGATCACTCCTGAACAAATGAGGGATTACACTGACTTGGCTAAATAATTACTTGGCTAATAAAATCTTGCCATTTTATTTTTACAAAGACAAAAACAGAAAATGTTTTAAAAGTAAATCACTCACCGCACTCTGCACTCACCTCCCATATAAAAAGTAACCCTACCACTAATTTACTTGTTGGAAAGTTCTGAAAGAGTTGTGCTTTGGAAAACATGTAAAACCCTTTTTTCTTTTTGGCAAACGCATCAAAGCGACAAAGAAACCCCAAAAAGCGATGTGAAAGAATGGAACAGTAGAGGGAGACGAGCTTGAGCAATGCCCCAATCATTAATCTCTGGTTTTCAGCCGCATGCCGACTTGTGCCAGGGGCGAAACCATTGAAGCCATGAACAATATGAGAAGATAAGGAGCAGCACAGGAGAGGGCGGAGGTGTAACTGAAGCTAAGCGCTCTTTTGTTATTGGATGGCAAGCAGTAGGTGATTGCCCTTAAAATATGAGCTGTCAATATCTTCATCTGAAAACATGGCAATCTGCACTTTTGCTCTGGATCTATGGAGCGTGAAGACTGAGGAGCGTTTAGTTATTGCTTAAGCACGGGGAAAGGTGAACGCGGTGTGCTGAAACGCCCTGAGGATAGACGGATAGGATGACAGCCAGCAACAACAGTAGAACTTTTATTTTTTTAATATTCAATGGAGGTGTTCAATTAATCGCAATCAAATCAAATTGTGTAGCTGTAATTAACTAAATGCATTGGCTGTACTTTTTTAGGTAATGTAGCCCTGTACTTTAGACCTCTACCTCTAAACAATATTACCTGTGATAATGCTCCTGTGAACTGGACTGTGAACTGAAAACTTAATTTGAAAAACAATTGCAAATCTAATTGCAATTTGCAATACTTTAAAATTCACAATATTCAAAATATATTACCTGTACTTTACTCGAAGCAGACAATCAAACCTCTCCAGAAAGTCATAATCATGGCTATACAAATGCTTCTTATGTGCTAAGGTTTTCTGTAAGACAAAAGCTTCACTTTTCTATCAACCTTTTTGATTTGGTCCTAATTATTAACCCTTTCTTTGTGATTAAAATAACTGCATGTGGCCTGCACTCTCACTGTTGTAAACACTTCTACAATCACAGCTGAGCCTGTCCAGAGCCTGAGCCTGAGCCTGTGTCCTGAGCCTGTGTCCAGAGCCTGAGCCTGTGTCCTGAGCCTGTGTCCTGAGCCTGTGTCCAGAGCCTGTGTCCAGAGCCTGTGTCCTGAGCCTGTGTCCTGAGCCTGTGTCCAGAGCCTGTGTCCAGAGCCTGTGTCCTGAGCCTGTGTCCTGAGCCTGTGTCCTGAGCCTGAGCCTGTGTCCTGAGCCTGTGTCCAGAGCCTGTGTCCTGAGCCTGTGTCCAGAGCCTGTGTCCTGAGCCTGTGTCTTGAGCCTGTGTCCAGAGCCTGTGTCCTGAGCCTGTGTCCAGAGCCTGTGTCCTGAGCCTGTGTCCAGAGCCTGTGTCCTGAGCCTGTGTCCTGAGCCTGTCCAGAGCCTGTGTCCTGAGCCTGTGTCCTGAGCCTGTGTCCAGAGCCTTTAGCTGCAGAGACACGTGTTCGTCCTTCTCACTTTGCGTTCAGGCCACGGCTCATGTTCAGATCCTTCTCCTCCACAGTTCCAGCCTCACTGAGCTGCAGAGGCCGAACTAGCTCGGATTCATGATTGGCGGGCTGGGCTTTAGGTAGTGACCAATCAGATTAGAGGGATGACAAAGCACAGGTTTAAACACACTGGATTTCAGCTTTGAAACTGATTCGAGAATCCGATTGAACCAAAACGAGGATAACATCAACAACAACTTTATAATCAACCATCAGCATTATAATTATTATCAATAAAACCTATGTTTGATTTGACCATGTTTACCTCATATCAAGGGAATGATCCACGATGTGGAACAAACTCACATCTTTCATTTATTCAATTACATTTTTATTGCTGCTTGGTTTGGTGGAGTCTCCTGCTCGTCTCCCTGGACGTTGCCACAATTGATGGCATTTTGTGAAACATTCCAGGCAAAACAATAACACAGAATAGAAAGTTTCAGATCCTCTGCTAAAAATAATTTGTGCCCTTCAAATTTTTTATGTTTTTAATTGGTATTAAAATATCAGAAAACATCTTTATTAAATATCGTATTTCTCAGATGCATTTTAATCTACTCAATTTCAACCTGTATAATGTTTTTTTTTGTGCCTAATATTGATGCGATATAACTATCCGTCTTTAATGATCAGAGTTTGCCGTATGACCCCAGTTGCTGTGCATATCTTTTAACAGCCCTTCCATGGTATGCACTTGTCAGATCATTTATCTCCGAGTGTCTGTGGCGCTTTTTAACGGTTTGATGATGAATACACTTCAGGTCATAAATCATGTGATCTGGCAGATGACGCAAGTGATGTCATTTTTTAAATTGTCAAATGTTTTGGGGATTTTTACACTTAACGGGGCAAGTGAGCAATTTAGAAAAGATTGATTTATTGCACTATGTAATCAAAAGGTCAATACTACCATTACGTCAAAACTCTCACTTTGAACAAAAGTGATTATCAATATCATTTAGATAATTCCTTTTAACTCTATCATTTTGTAGTTTGCTTCACATCATTGAGGCATAAATTCAGAAGAATATTTTTCGCACAACAGTTTAATAACTCCCAATAGTACAATAGTTGTACTAATGAACTGAACTAATGCATTAGTTCAGTTTTTGAAGGATTTTGGATATTTTTGAATTGGCATTTATTCGTGTTAAAGGCGGTATGGACGATTTTTCGGTGATTTGAGAACGCAGGCAGAAGTGCACATGCCACTCCCCCGTGCGGATCGATACAACACACACGTGCGTTTGTTTATTAGCGCAACGGAGCGCATCACATCGCTCGTCTCCCGTAGATTTCTGTCCACTTCTGCGTCAGCTCGAACTGTCTTTCTCCGTCTTCATTTTGCCCCGTACACTGAGGGAACTATATTATGATATACGCTGCAGGTGAGCGATAGGTGCGTTTTATGATTGATACGTGGCAGGACTAATCGGCAGTCCACGCCACGAGGAAATAAGACTTAGATTTTTGCCCAAAAAATCGTCCATTCAACCTTTAAGTAAACTAATCTCAACCTTGTCGTCTGGGCCTCTGGAAATTAGATTATTATTTTTTTCACTGTTTGCCCCAAAGTTATAATATTGCATTTTAATGTGGTAATTTGATAGGCTTGATGATCACTTTTGGCAAAAGCGTACCGACTTTCTGGAACACCACCAAATGATGTCAGAAGCGATTTTTAGCTCCGGAGAGGGAGAGCGACTAAAAATGCATGGATCAAATGTGTGAACGAAACATATCACAACTCGAAATACATAGACAACACGACAAAAACCCAGATGAGTCAGTTTTGCATGCAGCAGAGGACATTTAAATGGAATAAAAGAAAATGAATACCAATGATATGTGAAGCTTTTACAGCGCCATGGTAATCATCCATTATTCCTTTTGCCAAATGACTCTTGCAGTGAAAACAAACACAGCTCCGACCTACCTCTGCTTAACCTCAATTGCTGTCGCCAACATTTCAACTTCTGCAAATTCTCTGCATTTTTTGGTGCCTCTGTTCCCCTCTGAGCGTTTGTGTCAGTGCACCGTGGTGTGTTTTGGCTACACACTAAAAGGGGGAAAAAGGAGATCTTATCGGGCTCTGACTCCTCACCTGTCCTGGGGCGCTTGTAATTAGAAAGGAGAGGAGTGGATGGAGGTATGAGCGCTTTGGGCGTTTTTGGCAGGGTTAGGGTAATTGCAGGTCTAAGCGCTGAGGTGTGCTTGTTTAAAGAGCTCAGGTGACCGTGCGCATACCTGCCGACAGACAGATAAAGATTTAAAAGGATTTACTCTTACCAAGCAGCTGCAGGAAAACAAGTCAAGCCAGGCCAAAGGTTAAGCGTCAAATCCCACATGACGGCCAAAACGGTGTATGATCCCCCTGCCAAGTCGGGATGGGTGGCAGGTAGAAATTAGCAGTGATTTGGTGTCTGAAAAAGATAGTTCAGAAGGTTGTGTGTTGTGTTGTCGACTTAAATGTTTTATGGCTACAAGATAACATAACAGGCAGTTATTCAATATAGTAACTGCTATAAATTGCAAAAAAGTTTTGCTTTTTACAATTTTGTTACTCAAGAGGTGTAAAGTGTATTTTCACTGCTGAAAGAAAGCAAAATGAACTGTGGCATCATTAAGATTACAAATAAAATGCAGTCTGAAGATTTTGAATTATATTGTCTAGTCAGAATACATGTACACAGAATACACTTTATACAGTGACTTATAGTATTCATTCCACAAACCACAAACCTGAATAAACTGTGATTGGCATTGTTTGTGAAAGAGCAACACAACATGGCACACAATTGTCAAGTGAAAGGAAAATCATGATTTCCTGATTTTAATTTTTTTTTCCCAAAAAACGGGAAAGTGCAGCATGCAAACTTTTTTATTGGAATCGCCTCACTGCAATTACAGCTAAAAGTCTCTTCGGGTTTGTCTCTACAGCTCTGCTCACTGACAGACTTTTGCCCATTCTTCTTTGCAAAACAGCTCAAGCTCAGTCAGATTTGATGGAGAGTATTTGTGAACAGCAGTTTTCAGCAGTTGTCAGATCTTTCTACAGATTCTGGATTGGATTTAGGTCTGGACGTTGACTGGGCTGTTCTAACACAGGGATATGTTTAGTTTGAAACCATTCCATTGTAGCTCTGACTTCATGTTTAAGGTGTTGTCCTACTGAAGTTGAACCTCTGTCCCACTCTCAAGTCTTTTGCAGACGCCAACAGGTTTTCCTCCAAGATTGCCATGTATTTGGCTCCATCCATTTTCCATCAGCTCTGAGCAGCTTCTCTGTCCCTGCTGAAGAAGAGCAGCCCACAGCCTGATGCTGCACCACCATGTTTGAGAGTGCTTTGTGAGATGTTCAAAGCTCGGGAAATCTTTTTACAACCTAACCCCTTAACATTCTCTCAACAAACCTCTGTATCCTTCACAGAACAGCTGCATGTATACTGAGATGAGATTACACACAGATGGACTCTATTGAATCATTAGGTCAAAATTCAGTCTTTTCAGCAGTCATCAGGCAACTTCTGAGCTCAATTGTTTGCACTTGTGGAAAAGAGGCTGAATATTTTTGCACCCTGCACGTTTTAGTTTTTTATATTTTACAATTTTCCCTAGACTAATTGTGTGCCACTTTGTGTTGCTCTTTCACTAAAAACGCCAATACAGTTTATTTTAGTTTGTGGTTGTGACACGACCAAATGTGAAAAGGTACCAGAAGTACAAACACTGTAGTTTGGTTCAATTAAGGGCTGTATGATGGGAAAAATATTCTATATATTCGACTGCTAAAACCAGACTAAATTAGTACTTTAATAACAAAAGTCATTGATACAATTTTAAATTTTTCATTTACACATTCACGTACAGGCCAGAAGAGGCACAGAATGGCGAGAAAGGTTAGATCCGGCGACCTCGTGGGCGGATGTTTAACTACACCCACCGTGAAAAAACTGACTTTGATTTTTCAACCTGTCAAAATGTAAAATGGCAGCCATAACAAGAGTATGCTTTTCTTCTCTGCTGTTGAGTATCTGAAAAGCTTCAAATCATTCCAGATTAATATTCCTTCCTTAGCCTCTCCAGACGACAGGTAGAAATTAGCGCTGGGCGGATGAATGAGCTGAACAACTTTGTTTCTTAAGGCTGGGAAACATTCCTTGATGACATATCCCTGTTTTGTGAAAAGACAGCTGTCTAAAGGCGAAATGATCCTCTAAGAAGTGAGTTTTCTCCTAGAGCTCATCTGCTGATGCCGCCTTCAAAAAATAATCACTAAAGAGAGAACGAATGACTTTGAAGACGCCAAATTGTAAGAGAAAGTTGAACTATCTGTGCAAACATGATGGCAGGATACAGCTAATTAGTTGGGAAAACCTTGGAGGGAAAAGTAGATTGTTGTTATGCAGTGTCTTTTGAACTAACCTTGGTAATTGGCGATTCCAAAAGGCAGTTTTATTAAATATTCATATCCGGGTAATGGACTGATTAGCGCAGGTCTATACGGGGGTAAAGGTGGAGCGGTTAATTGTTCGTCAGCTTCAGAGATAATTGGCACTTTCAACACAATGTGATCTTTCCCCTTCTCAAGAACAAGAAAGATTGATGTTACAAATTAGCTTGTATGATGAATTTGCATGTAAAGATAAGAGCACATAATGGAAAAAAGACAATTAGATAAGAAAAAAATTAAATTGTTATTGTATTATTGGATAATTAGAAAACTTGGAAGGAAGAATAGGATTGATTTTGTTAAGGAAAATATCCCACAGCAAGGCCTATGACTAGAAATGACTAGACGGCTAACTAGGCCCGGTGATGGGCCCAGGTGATATTTTTCCAAGATATATTTGAGCAATAAAACACCCACAATAATTTAAATGCAACATAAATCAAGTTTTATTCCATATAACGCAATAACAACTCCATGAAGACAAGCAAAAACCTTCACTAGAAAAGTTACTAGTGCGCTTTTAAGTTTGATTGAGGCTTAAAATATCTATACTCACGGATCATAATCTCATTTCATTTTAATATTAGACATTATAAGTTAAGATGATCCAATGGAGAAATTTGTCTTGGGACAGAGGGTCATAGGCTCTAACAGATAACACTGTGTGCATGAATCATTCAACACTCGTTAAACAAAAGTAGTCTTTAAGTTCAGTTTTGATTGCACTATCCCTAAAGCCTATGTGCACTTTTGATTGTACATTCCCTAAGCCTCTGCAGTTTTGATTTTGATTGCGCATTCCCAAAGCCTATGTGCACTTTTGATTGCACAGTCCCTAAGCCTGGGTGCACTTTTGATTGCACATTCTCTAAGCCTAGGTGCAGGTTTGATTGCACAGTCCCTCAGCTTATGTGCAGTTGTGATTGCACATTCTCTAAGCCTATGTGCAGGTTTGATTGCACATTATCTAAGCCTGTGTGCAGTTGTGATTGCACAGTCCCTACGGGATCATCTCAAAATGAGTTGAAGCTGAAAAGACGTAATATTTTTCGTCTTGGAGGGGGGGGGGGGTTGAACCTACATTTCGTCTTTTTGTTGCTTTGAAGCTTCAATACATCGTTGTGGCAGTAATTGTTTTGAAATGCTAAAAAACTCTCAGCAACGAGCATTAGGCCAACATTAGGCGGCGGGTGCGGCGCGGAGCACGGGGAGTGCGTAGGGGGGAGCACGGCGCACCGCGGCCCGTGCGCGGCGCGTTGTGATCACGGCGCGCAGTGGCCCGTGCGAGGGAGCACCCGCCCCGCTCCCCGCGCTGGCCACAGCGCGCCGTGGACCATGTGGATTGAGTAAACAAACATGCACAACAGGTGACATTATTTGGAGAATTCATAACTTCTACTGATAAACATACCAAAGGATGTTCAGGGACTAAAGGTGGACTCAAGCTACTATCGTTTTATCAACGCGTTAACATTTTATGTGAAGCCAGTCTTTCGTCTTTTGAGGGGGGGAGGGGGTCCAGAGAGAGACGAAAAAAATTACGTCTTTTCAGCTTCATCCCATTTTGAGAAGATCCCTAAGCCTATGTGCACTTTCGATTGCACATTCTCTAAAGCCTGTGTACAAGAGATGCCACTCACAGAAGAGATGTCACTTATCAATGAATGACATTGTAAACCACAATACAATCGATCATGTTTTGATTTAAAAGAATATATATATATGGTCAGTATTTATCACATAGTTTATTAGTGCTAGTTTATAGCACACTCTCACTTAATATTTAAGAATACTAATATGGGATGATTAAAGGGCATGTCCTATGTTAAGCCACTCCCAATGATTTCTACTTAATCATCCAAGAATCCTCTTGCTACTCAAGCAGATATTGAACAAAATACTTTCTGGTCAGAGGGTAACTGCCTCCGGACTGTGCCACTGTGCTACTTGTCATTTTCCTCTTCCATACAACCTGCTACTCGGTGTGGTATCACCATAGAGATAACGGCACATTATTCATCTCCACAGGTTAATTTTTCCACTTCATTCATTTTGATATGTTTGCCGGCGCTGATCTGATCTCCAGCGTTTCTTGCTTTACTAATACCCCCATTATTCCCTTCACAGACTCCCAATCGCCGATAAGCTGCTGACAAATTTCACATATAACCTTAATCTTATCACGCTTTGTTCGCAGCCCCTCCCCTTTGCCTCTGCAGATTATCCGATAGTGAAGCGCGCTATTGTTTCACGTTCGGCTTTTGTCATCTCTCCTACCTGACGCTCTATTCTACCCATTTACAGAAAGGCTAAAATGTGACACATCATGAATCCAATTTTCCCCGGCTTTTCTCCAGGATTAAAGGACTAGCTGTCAGCCCGCGTTGCCAGATCTGGTGACGCCCGGGAAGGCGCAGACAGTATCTCCCATCTTTCCCCCCCTTCTTTTAATTTGGCATTAGGTGCGGTAAGCAAAATCTCAAACGGTTTCAATTAAATAGGCAAGAAAAGTGTGGGTTTCCATTAAGAGGAGCTCAATGGTAGGCAAAAAGTCTGTTAAGATTGTTAAAAGACTGGTTCTAAAGTCTACTCCAGAGATAATTGCCGATGACATCCAGGATAATGTGTGAGCGTGGGATTTCTCATTAAAGGTGGAATGGACAATTTTTTTCAGCAATTTTTTGATCATAAATCCTCGTGGCGTGAATAAATCATTTGTCCTGCCACGTATCAATCATAAAACGCACCTACCGCTCACCTGCAGCCGCGTGCGGTTCGTCCCCACGTTTCCGCGCATGGATCTATCATAATATAGTTCCCTCAGTGTACGGGGCAAAATGAAGACGGAGAAAGACAGTTCGAGCTGACGCAGAAGTGGACAGAAATCTACGGGAGACGAGCGATGCGATGCGCTCCGTTGCGCTAATAAACAAACGCACGTGTGTGTTGTATCAGTCCACACGGGGGAGTGCGCATGCGCACTTCCGTCTGCGTTCTCAAATCGCCGAAAAATCGTCCATTGCGCCTTTAAGAGAAAGTAGATATTAACCAAAAATTGTGTACGGTAATAAACTTCTACTGCTGTGGAACGGTGTGGTAGATATAGACTACGGTACTATATTTTGTCCATTCACTAAAACGTAGTGGACATAATTAAGATTTTACCTAAAAAAAAACTTAACTTATTTTGTTACTACTTTTGAAATTGAATTTTCTTTTTCTGAAGGCACATGTAACTATGTAACTTGCCTTGAATTGAAGGTCTGCATCCTGCTTGTCACCATGGAGATGTTATTGCTGTAATCTGTGGAGATGCATCACACGCTCACCATAGCAATGCATGTTATTCAGGCTCGTTTGAGGAATTAAAATACCTGTAGTTGAATAAATGCTAGACAGATTTAATGTCTGCTGTTGGACATTCCAGGCAAAGCAATAACATCTCCACGGAGACGAGCACCACCAGAGAAGTTACGTAGGGCACCTTTAAATGTTATAACAGGAACATAGACATTCTAAACATAATGCTACTTTTGACTGCTAAGATTCAAGCTACGAATGAGGTTTCTTTTAGTTTTAATGGTACGCAAACGCAGGGAGAACATGCAATACAGAACAGTCTAGTCCTGGTTTTGAAGGCAAGAATGCTAACCACTCTGCCATCATGCTACTGATACGTAAGGATGTGTACATCAGAATCAGAATAAGTTTATTGCCATTTATCAATGAACAGGATTCACGGACATAGGAACTTGTCCTGGCGGTTCGGTGCAACACAAACATAACACTGAACAATAAATACAAAAACAATGGACAATAAATAACTACTGGATATTAAAATGGGCAGGTAGAGTTAAAAATAGACATGATATGTACACAAAATAAAATATGTGGTGCAATAAAAGCATTGTTTTTCAAACAAAACATTGTAGTTCATTTAACTTCTCACTCATTCATTTAGATTTTGCATTTTTAGCCCAATACATGTTGCCTCACTGTTTTTGCAGAGGCATTTCTCCATCAGAATAGTCCCACTTAACTGCAAAAACTGAAAAATGTATCTGCAAACATTTTTAAGACATTTTCCTAACTCTGAAACCACCTTTTTTGTCCTTTTTTATTTCCCCATATTTCTCCATTTGGAACGCTTTGGCTAATTACCAGATTCCCGACTCTTACCTGTTTTAATTGGACTTTTATTGGATAATTTGAGGAGGAAAGCCCTTTTAACTCTCAGCCCTCCCTGGGTTTCTCTGGAGTGCACGGCGGCAGGCTAATGGCACACTCAGGCTTATTTGGCTTTAATGCTCGGTAATGAGGAGAGTTGAGTGGTTCAAAGATGGAGATGTGAAGATCATGTCAGTGCGTGGAGATTGGAGAAGACTTCCTGAGCCTTGGTTAGAAGGAAAAATGTTCAATAACGCACACAATACGGCATTGTCAAAGGTTAGATCTAAAAAAAATGAGAAAAACAAAATCATATCTTAAGGAGCAACGTATGAAACGCCAATGTTTCAATCATGTATGTAGCTTTTCTCACTTGTATTTAACTTACTCACAGTAGGAAGAGAAACCAAAGCTTTCGCTCAAACTAAATTATACTCAAGTAGTCGAGTGGTAAAAGTATGGTATCCAAAAACTACTCTGAGAAGGACATAATATGTGAAATTGATTTTTTGAGCTTTTAACCCTGTTCTAACATTGCTCGCTCATCAAAAACATACATGGATTTGTATTTAACTTTATTCATTAATCCTTAACTTTATTCATTAATCCTGTTTAGTAAGTCTTCGAGATCTTCTGAGCTGTTTTCAAGTCCACAAATCATCACCAAACTTGTTCTGAGCATTTCTGCCTCATCTCACATTCATTCAGACTTAAATTGTGTTTAAATTAGCATGTTGGCAAGCTAGCTTTTGTTTATCTCACCTTTGTAATTCTTTGTGCTGCCAGTTGATGACGTTCTTGCTCAATTCCTGATGAGGGAACGCCTGGCTGATTATAGTAGAAGTAATGTGTGCTTTCAGTAGACATTATTTTGCATTCTAAAACATGTTATGCCACAATAAAGGTACTCATATAAGGTTGATTAGAACCGGAGCGTCCTTGAAAGGCTATAGAAAAAGAGAGCAGATTCCACACACCATCCTAGAACTGAACTTAGAACCTTCTTGATCAAGATTAAAGGAAATATTCAATGCTTTTTTTAAAGGTACTCAGTATTGAAATAGAACATACGTAGCACATCATTATACATTTTTATCTTTGTAAACTGTGATCTTGATCTAAAACGGCTTGGTATAGAAACAGGACCATTGACTTCCTGTTTAAAACTGCAGAACTGATAAGCCCCGCCTCTTCATAGTGACATTTCACTGTTACAAGCAGCAAATTGTCATTTACATGTTTTTCTTGTTGAAAAGTGGCTATATGACAGTTTAGAATGCTACCTTTGTCACTCAGAGTCTTCATTTTAAAAGTTATCAAAACTAAGTACAGAGATGTGGGTGGGGATAAGGGGTAGGTTAAAACGGGATTTTTAAAAAAATTACAAAATACAACTAAACTAATGCTGTTGGTCCTCAGCTGGATGATTTTACCTATTGTGCATGTTTGGTTTGATAGAGCTCATCATTTAGAAATAATAAAAAGAACATCACATCTTTTTATTAGATTTTTCCTCAAATTCCAATATCACACTAGATGATTCAAGATGTTTCTTCAAATATACAAAAATCTAGCACTTGGGTCACGCATTGACACGAACCACTCTTTCTACCACTGAACTATCAACTATCATGTTTCATATTTTATTAACCACGCCACGCTAATGAACGCATTAAACTCACGGCGTCCCCCTCAGCAATTTGAAGCCAATTATTACAATTTGTTAAAAGGCATGACTAATTAAAGAGGATATATAATTGAATTGAATTTTAATGCAGTCTTTTCTTCCTCATTACCTTTGTGGCGGGGTTAAGATGAGACGGATGCCGAGATTAGATATTCTCAGGCTAATTAAGACGACTCCAGATCTCCGGGGAAGCGAAGAAACGATTCCTTTTACCGCTCCTCCAAAAAAAAAAAAAAAACTCCCGAGATTATCGTGAACCCCGGAGAGATGACACGTTGACCTTTAGGGATGTCAGGCGACGAGATGGGAGACGAGATGGGAGACGCTCGCACATTACGATTAAGCTAGCCGTAATTAAACACACACCACGGAGGGATTACGGAATAGAAGCGGTAATTCGCGATCATTAAGAGCTGTGTTTCGTTTTTTTTAAAATGGTCCCAGATCGCGATGGCATTACTGTCACAACCCAGGCTTCACGGTCCAGAGGTCATCATCGGTGTGTTAATGATTATGTCAATCAATGAATAGGATAACGCAGACAGAGGGAGAATTGGATGAACGTGTGAGAGGAGTGGGGTTGGAAGAGCTTTTCAAAAATGATGGAAAATGACTTGTGACACCTTAAATTACACAGACAGTTGATCATTTGATTGTCGCTGTGATGAGACGAGGATTGGTGCTGAAGTTCTACAAAGTTTTCAAGGGATGTAGAAGTTCAAAGTGCATTTATGATAATTGTATAGACTATTCAACTATATGTATATATTTTTTTAACAATATTCTTTATATAGAAGCTTTCAGTTGCCATATTTCAACCTTTATTTAATTAATCATCTTTGTAAGTCTCTGAGAACAAGAGGAATAATCGCTTGACTAGTCGACTATTGAAATTATTGTTAGATGCAACACTAAATTCAATACTACTTCTAATCAAACAATATATGAACATTTTTAATTTAGTTTTCCTGGTTTTTCTTGAAGAATTTCCTTGAATTCTTTTATTGACTGACACTTACAGCTATTTTAGGAGTTGTCAATTGTCTTCTCAAAAACATGTAACTGTTCATAAAGGACCCTCAAATATGGCATAAAACTGAATATGGACTATGCGAATGGTATTTTTTTGCCTAGGTTGTTCCACAGTATGGCATTCAACTTATCTCTTTAGAATCAGTTGGGTTACAGATGGTTTAATGGCAAAAAAACTACAACCAAAAAAACATTCTTATTGTGAGCTTCCTCGCCTCTCCACAGATCTGACCTGTGTACCTTTGAAAAATACATTTTTCATATTTAAAATGACAATATTCACAAAAATACATACAAATATCCTACATACAGATATCCTGACAAATATTCAGAGGATAATATGTCCCACAAAAATGGGTTACAACATGTTTCTAAGCGTATTAGTTGGGGTTTAAATATCAGACAAATGTGAAATGTTTGTAAAATTACTTTTTTGTAATATACTATATACTTGATACTTCTTTGGACATATTGCCCTCCTCTAACTTCTAAAAAATAAAAAACTTCAATTAAGGGTTTTTTTCTCTCTCCCTGTGGTGTGCCTGCAGAAAAGGTCTTGTGTATATAAATGTGTGTGACTTGGCTACAGTTGTTTTCACGTTTTCCCCTCATGTATGCCAGGTTTGGATCCAGAGAAGCACCTGGGGCGGTCTCTGGCCCAAATGCAGCCTTATCTCCACCAGGTCAGGCACGCTACTCACCCCATTCCAACTTTCAGCACATTTTAAGTTGGTTTAAAATGGTTCATCTGCAATCTCATAATAACCCCCCCACACACACACACACACGCACACACACGCACGCATGCACGCACACACACACACACAATGCAATAACCCAGAATCTTAAGCTAACAGTATAAACAACATTTGAATGTGACACCAGCCAGTCACAAACCTTTGGCTAAATATTACTTTGTACAGTATATGTACTGCACATACGAAACGCAACACACACTATTGTTTCTCGTGGGTTCATATTAAAGTATGTTAAAGTAATACTATGCTAAATCTAACTTCATCAGCTTTTAATTGTGTTACAACAGTGCTTCCTCATCATTAGTTTACTCAAAACTGTATTTTAACTGCAGGTTTGAGATGATCCTGTATTGCTCTCGTGCTCAGGAAAAAATCACATCATGTTTTCACCTATCCCCTATCCCCGCCCACATCCCTGTTCTTAGTGGCGATTATTTAAGAAATAACAACTCTAACAATACTAGGGTTGTGTTCAACATATCAATACGGCGATATATCGTCACGGACCGTATCGATACACGGATATGTTTTTTTATTAAAAAATATTTATTTATTCATTTCTGTAAGATGTTTGTGGCCCGTAGGCTTTAAACGAGGTGGAATAGTACTTTTGATATGCTGTTTGTGCTGCGGCCGAGGTGAGAAGGAGCTGTGGCCCTGATCAGAAGCTGATCTGGCCAGAAGATGCAGCTGCACCATGTTCAGACTATGTTTGGCAAGAAACATGCAATACTTTACTAGAATGTGTTCCTTTCTATTTGGATCAGTTGGTAGGATGTATGAAGTTAGAGCATAATGGATTTATAAGTGAGTGCTTTGTGGATAAACATGTGGATATCCAGAGTAAAAACATTCAACAACACATTCAAAAATGTATCGGGATCCGTGTCGTGTTGAGGGAATTGTATCAGAATATACATGTATCGCGATACGTATTTTATCGTGACCCCTGTATCGGGATACATATCGTATCGCGAGGGTCTTGGCAATACCCAGCCCTAATAAATACTACATGTAAGGTTTTAAAAATACAAACATGTAAATGACAATCTGCCACAATGAAATCACTATGAGGCTTATCACTTTTGCAGTTTTGGACAGGAAGACAATGAACCTGTTTCTTTTACTAGGAAATTTAGATAAATGAACACCGTGTTAAAAAAAATATTATTATGTTACAGTTCAATACAAAGTACCTGAATGAAACATAATATGTCTCTTTTAAACCTAACAGTTATTTCTGCTTTGTCCAGCTCTCAAAAAAGTACGGCGTCCACATTTGCGGGGAAGGAGGCGAGTACGAAACCTTCACCCTGGACTGCCCACTGTTTAAAAGGAGAATCGTCATGTGAGTCGATAAAGACACACAAGCACACACACACAGAGTACTGTAATAATTGCGCACAGTGGTTTTAGTGTCTTATTCTTATTAATACTTGTGCGTGTTTGTGCAGTGACGCGATGGAGACAGTGATCCACTCGGCAGACGCCTTCGCTCCGGTCGGATACCTGCGCTTCACCGAAATGCATACGGAGAACAAAGACCACGTGAGTCCAACTTCTGACGGAATCCATCTTTTGTCGTCCCGTTTTAGCTGCCCAGGAGCTGTAAGTGGCACGTTACCACTTTTTAGACATCGTTAAGACTTGTTTTAGAAAAGTAGTTGTAGTCTTGGTTAGGTATCGGTTTAGTCCTAATCCTGCAAGGCAAATAACTACTCCAGATTTAGTTTTAAAGGTGCACTATATAGCTTTTTAAGGAGATTGTATGCTCCCCCCCCCCATAATTTAGGTATAAGTACAGGTAGATCATTTTACAATTTGTTCATTGTAAACTGCAATAATGGTTACTGTAAAAAAATGCACTAATGATGTAATTGATGCTAGACAAATTACTTTAAAAAAATGCATTTTATTGGTGTAAATGAAAAATGTATTTTCAGTTTAACAACAAGCTCTCTGTTGTACAGCTATAATTTAATAGCAAAAGTGCGTAAGTACACAGTTGTCGATAACAAGTATTCTCAACCTGAGGCCTCGAGGGGTCGCACAATTAATTGTGCGAATGGGCCCCGGGTTACTTGCACTCAGTGAAAACTTTCAGATGACTTCGATGTAATGTGAGAAGCCTGTTGTCCCTCTCCAGTGTGGTGGGCCTGGTACAAAGCGGTTTCACTGTATTCTCTTTCCTCCAAAGCATAAACAAATCCCAACACCATCTAATTCTGGTTCATCTCAGGTCAGTCCATTTTTTCCCGTCTCCTCAGCTGCTGCTGTTGCAATGCTTCTCGCACCGCACATGCACATTTAACCGCACGTTTTTATTTTTGAAAAGTGACTATGGGACACTGAGTACAGGATGTTGGCGGGGATAGGGGGTAGGTGAAAACAGCACTTTCCTGAGCACTGGAGCCTCAGTTGCAGGACAAAACGGGATAAACTCAAACATGCAGGAATCAAGCAAAATACAAGTCTGAGCAAACTAATGATGAGGAAACACTGTTGTAACAAGATTAAAGGCTCATTCAAGTTGATTTTGCATATTATGTCACATTTACTTCTCTCTACCTGCTAAAAACAGCACTGGAGACTTCCGAATGTCTTCTTCTCCACGAGGGAACTGTTATAATTGGTTAAAAGCTCAAATATCGCCTTTAAAATAAGATATAGATCAACTGTACATACGAAATCCAAAAGTAAAAACTTGCTTTTCACCCAATCAATGTCATTCAAGGCCTCTTTTATTCTGGGCTCTTATACTAAAAGGGAAAACACACTAGGAGAACAGAAGCCTTCAGTCTTTATAACTTTGTGACTCTGTAGTTCCAGGCTACTCTTCCAAAGGGCCTTTTGGAGTGTGGTCCTGCAGCTCCATCGGTCCTCTCCACCCCGTCCGCTCTCTCCCCTATAGCCCCACACGGCCTACTTCGACGGCTGCAATATTCGCCGCTGCCCCGAACGAGGCCCAGATGAATAAACATGTCCGCTCGCATTAGAGGATCTTTGCATGCAGGTAGCGTCATCAAAAGTGACTCTAGGGAACTCTCTCCACAAGCAGGCCAGTTTATAATCTTTATATTATTGTCAATTAAAAACCTCAGCTAATTTGCGCGGGTTGTTAATTACGTTGCTATTAAGTGTTCATATTGAGAAGCGTGGGTGATGGATGTGTCAGGTGATTGGTCAGGATTCATTGTAAGGCCAGACGCTGCATGTGAAGAGTTTTTATTCTGTATTTACTAGGGCTGCATTCATTAATCTGAATAATCCTGACTAGTCGACTATTTAAACAACGATTGCATTTTAATAATCATGATCGTTAACTGGCCCATACAGACTCTATGCCCCAAATACGTTTATCCTGACCTTAATTCAAAATTGAACAACATTTTTGATTTAGTTAACATTTTACCCATGTTAATCGTAATTATTATCTATCTTAGTCTTCTGTCAGCATATTTCATTTTTGTTACAAAATATAATAAAACTATAGAAATATCATTAATAACCCTGTGACGAGCTGGCCACTGTCCAGGGTGAACCCCGCCTAAGGCCCTAAGTCACTGGTATAGGCTCCAGGAACCCACGACCCCTAACGGGAAGAGAAAATTAGTGAATGAATGAATAATCTTTGATTAGTTTGACTACTAAAATTATGTTTACTTGCAGCCAAAGTAAATCAGCTGCTCAGATATCAGTTCTGTCACAGTTCTAATCTGTCCTGTCTGCTCTGGTGCTGATATTTATACATGTTACAAGTACAAATACAGAAGCATTTAAAACACCTATTTGGCTACATTGCAGCGACTAATCAATGATCAGCATTGGTAATTGGCAAACTCATCATTCATCAATCATAATGGACTCTGAGAAATCTTCTAACCACTGAAACATGTTTTATAAAGGTGGAACGTAGTCTGAAGCTCTGATATCCAAGCAAAAACATCAGTATGCAACATTTGTGTATCACGTTTGCATGCAGAAAACGGTAAAGTGGACAGTGTAAACAATCGCCGCTTTCCACAGAAACAACATGGCTCCAACAAACTGCAACGGGAGAACTATGATATTGTTTTTGTAAAATAATGACGTTACTTAGTTTCAGCGCAATGGCGAGTCTACCCCGTCATGTGCCACTTAAGACCCGTGTTCTGCATGTATGCTTATGACTCTGGAGGGCTGGGACAGTTGTGGACAGAAAGCATACCCCCCGCATCTCCCCACACTCCGCCTGACCCTGCAGCCTCTCTCCCTACGGCTGTATATTTTTCCACCCCCTCCCCTCACCGCACAAGCGCCCACCCCCCCAGACGAGCAGCAGAGGGGGGTAAACCAAGGGGAGAACCTGCCCCGCTCCGGCACTTCTCAAACGCTTCTCGTCAGGCTGACAGATCCATAGTGACACTCTCTCCAGAACCCGGCTGCTGCTGGGTGCTGCATGGGGCTGGTGGAGGGGGGGGTTGGGGGGTTAGGACCACCGCCATCATTTGCCCTCATGTTAATGCTAGTCAAGCTATTTTTCTATGCCCGCGCCGGGAAAAGAGGGGCTGGAGTATAATTAATTTGATTATCATACGGCGTAATGCGGTTGACAGCAGACAGCCAGGCAAATGTGAAAGATGTATTCAAATGTGAGATGCCCAGCAGGATTTGGCAGGTAATATGTCCAAGCCTTGAGAGAATGGTAATGATTTGTTATTTAAAGAACAAGGAAAAAAAGGGGGGAAAGAAGCATTACTTGGTGGGAAGAAGCTGGACCCGGGCACATGGCATCCCCGGGTTTTGATTGACAGGCGGCATGATTGAATCTACAATATCAGAAAACACCACTCCCTTTTGGCCTAAACCGTGAATACGTTAGCATGTTGTTTCATATTCATTCACCTTCATGTCAAGCGAACTCGTGTCACTAAACGCTAGCTTTGTGGGTTTGAGACAATATTGTCAAGATCTTATTCTATCGACTATAAAGCTATCTGAAAATCAATTTAGTTTTAATTTTTTTTTCGTCTGTTTCGTCTGGAATTGACTCAGCAAACTCAGTCTTAATAATATTAATAATAATAATAAACTTCATCTTACCATTTGTGTTGACAGAGAAGATGTTGGATCAGTCGGAGCTCCTAGTTTAAGCTCAGGATGGAGTGAAGGATCAGATATCAAGTAGAATTGACTGTTAAATAGATGTATATTTTACCAACACCTGGTCTGTAAGCACAAATGAAGCTGAAATCATGTTTGTCATAGAGGCACGATTACATCAAATTCAAACCAAAAGATGAATGATGGATTATCTGATTTCTAAAGTAGATTCAGAACAGCTTTTTCCATCGAAAAGTGAAGCGGCCAATCAGCTCTCATCCCACAGCATCACATAGCAACATATATGTCTCGTTCTTACAGGTTTGTACACATAAAATGTTTAGCTGTCAGACGCAGACAGCTGGCAGCGGTCTGATTTTTGAGAACACACGAAAAAGAAAGAGAAAAAAAGTACATTTACCTTCCTTTAATATTGTTAAAAATGTACTTCATAGAGTTGTATTGTCCCCGCCCTTCATCTGACATTTTCTACATCAAACCCAACAACACGCGTGCGCCCCGTTTCGACCTATCCTCCATCTCGATTTCAAACAGGCCCTTTAGAACCGTACGACATCACATTATCATGCGGCGTTTTGTCCGTCTCGGCTGGGCATTTGGCCTTGTGTATTCCCCCGCGGTGATTCTTCTTCTGTTTTGTTTTTTTCCCCCCTTCCGTTCTCTCCCCTTTCCGCAGGACGACGTAGCGGCGGCTAGCGTTTTGCCCCACGGTACTTGTCCTTGCCAGCGCGCCATTGACAGGATGACGGAGGAGGCGGAATATGCTGATCGAGCCCAAGACGAGCGCCTGGAATCTACATCAGGCGGTGACCTCAGCTGTCAGCGGGGCCGCGGCGGTGAGATGCACGGGACTGTTTTTGTGTTTGGACGCGAATAACAGCGTGCATATTTACGCGTGAGAGAGGGCCCAACAGTTTGGCGTCATCCGGGGCCCGGGCGTCTCAGAGCTCGGGCCGCGGAGTGACGGCTTTGACCCGCGCTGTCAAGTCGCCAGCGCTGATTTGTGATTTGTGACAGTCGCTGAATTTGTTTATCCCTTGACGTAAACTGCATATGCGTTTGGATTACAGAGTAGTCCTAGTTATTATGGGGAAGCAGACCAACAAAATGCATGGAAATCAGATTTTAAACGAGATTGAGATTCCTTCATTTGTTATCGTCAATCATCAGTTTGAGTTTTTTCAATCGAGAGAGCCACGGTCAATCCACAGACTTTGGAGGAAGAAATGTGACTATTTTTAATGTAAATGGCAATGTTTATCAGTCTCTAGTGTTTATGTTCAGGAAATAAATATTGAAAGACAAATCAAATATGTGAGAAAATCCTTCACGTTTGCAATATTAGTATTTAATTCAGGCTTAAAAACCTGAGAAAACTGAACCTGTTCATTTTAAACTTTTTGCAGCTGTCCAAATGTATTGTTCACCTGCTGAAAGCCTTCTGAGCATCCTAATTATTCACCACGATAAGTTTGTAGGTGCTTTTCACTCAAACATCAGCATTTCCTGCTTTGCGGAGAATAAACCGCTTAATAATTAGAGGCAAACAGCACTCAGCGCTCTCATTTTCAGATCTGCTTTTACAACATATTTATACTGATATAATATACGGATTTATTTTCTTTCTTCTAGACCGATAAGCAATGAGATGCATCTTATCTATTGTCTGATATAGAAGAAATACATTTAAAACATCAGATTAAGAAGACAAGATTAATATTCTTAACTTAAAAGCAGATTTTACTTTGTTATATAAAACATACCATTCATTTGATAGAGCTCATTTTATAGCCTGTACCTGTCTTTTATTTATTCTAGTTTAGGAGAAGACTAAATCCATACAGTCAATTGTAAATTTAAAAAAAAAGGAAGTGAGGAAACATGTTCTTCACTCATGGTTCAGAATCGGTTATAGGCACGTTGAATATCTAGAACAATCATCCTCAATTTCTGAACGCCATTAAACGTTTCACTCGATCCTTCCTGGTTGAATTAAGGACACACAATTGAAAATCAAACCGTATTTAGTTATTGTTGAGTTGAGCACCTAAAAACAACTCTAGTTCGGTACCTTTAGGCACTCCATTAAAAACTCCTTAGCACTTTAACTATGCACTAAATGATTGGCATGTATAGACTCTAATGTGAGGTCTTTTTCATTCCTCATATTCCTGTGTCAATGCGAGCAACAGGCTGCACTGCAATTTCTCTCTGGATGAATAAAGTATTTACCCATCTGTCTAGATTAAAATGTCTGTAAATCCTTTTCCAGATCGGCCTCCTCCGTCCTGGTCACAGAAGAGTTCCTCAGGGTTCCAGTGGGTCGCTGGCATCAGTGGTCTCCAGTGTGAGGAGCCGGACGTTCAGGCCCAAACATCTGCAGCCTTCAACCAACTGCAGAGTAAGACAAAACAACAGGGCTGCGAAATCAACCGTCCTAAAATGACCAACCATGACATCAACTAAAAGGCACTGTACTGAAGTTTTTTTTGAAGTAGTTTGCAGCTGTACAAATGTATACCTCACTTTGCTAACGCATTCCAAGCATCCAAATTATTCACTGTGACGAGTTTATGAGCGTTTTTCACAACTTCCAGAGCAGTTTTGCCATCTGCTAATGCTAAAAACAACTAGCATGCTAACAGTTCACTTCCTGGTTCTCAAAGGTTAGGACTATAATAATTAAATGCAGACAGCACACAGCACCCTCATTTCCATTGTACATAGATAACACAATAACTCTTAAAGCCCCATTGCATAACTTTTTAGCCAATAAACAGACCAAAATAAAATCATGTTTATTTTGGATGCGTTTGACTGAAAAACGTCCTTAAACACCTGTTCTGCTCCTGCTTGTTGTTCCTTTGGCTATAATGTTCCACAGTATAGCATAAAACGTATCTCTTTGTATGGAGAACGTTCCAAAGCATTGTTTAAACTTTGTATTTCCATGGAATTATGCAGGGGACGTGCCATCTTCAAAAAGTTATCCAGTGTTTTGTTTTTTGTTTTTTTCGTTTTTTGCTCCCAGCTTTGTTATCCTTTTCGATACAGTAAAAAAGTATATTTTTAGTCGTACCTGCAGAAATAAATTAGCTTAGATTTGTTCATGATTTAACCTTTAAAGCCCCACTGGTTTACATAACAACCAATAGATTTTCAAAAAGTTTTTTGTTTTTTTTTATCGCTCAAAAGACCTTTCTGTGGAACAAATCCAGGCAGGCAAGTATTTAACACCTCCATGGTAACAAGCACTCTCCAGATCGTCACTCACCAGACCAAGTTACGAGTCCGGTCTGTGGAAAAGCAAGCCCACTCACAATACAAGTTTTTAAAGGTATCTTTGAGCAATCAAGTCAGAAATGCAGGCAGTGGGGCTTTAAGTTTCAATTTTCATTTTCTTTTGACAGCATTGTTATTAGTAAATTGGTATACAAAAATATAATTATCCCAAGATTCTTTGCAATAATGGATTGTTGTTTTTCTGGAGAACATTTTTCAAGAATGCAACTTTAATTCAGTCGCTACCCAGCATAGCATTTATTTCAAAGACGTCCTAGCTGTACCTTTTAGCATTTTCAGGCTAAATCCTTGTGTGTAGACCAAAGGCTTTTTTTTGTCCCTTGGGTGTCTTCTTTTTCCTCGTTGGCTCGGCGAACATGTGGAGGAGTGGTTGTCTGACATGTCATTTCTTATTCAGAAGTACTATCACACAAAAAGCGTACATGTCAAAATCCCCATCTATTCAACCCTGGCCACCAAGCAAGGACAAATTCTTCAAATATTTTCTTTTGTAAAATACATAGTTCAGTCATGTTGGGTGTTTTTTTTTTGTTTTTGCCCCCAAGATTTTGTATTTATTTATTTCTTTTTCCAGCGCAAGTCACTCTATTTTTTTTTTTCATCTTTCTTTTTGACGAGGAGAAAGAAGGGTAAGAGATGAAAAGCATATTTAATGTTTAGCTGCGCAGGGGGAAAAAAAACCTTCAGAGTTGAGACAATATTAAACAAGTTAATATTTAATGGCCAGGCCCTTTGTATGAGGATCGAAGTATAGTCTGGGAGAAGAGAAGGAGGGAAAAACAAACTTGGAAGAATGTTTGGAAATGCCGAACAGAGAAAAGGAGCGAGCTTTGAGGCCCTGTTCAGGTGTTTGCCTCCAAAGTCTACGATCTGCATAAGATGAAAGCCTGAATGCACTGGGCATGAGGGACAAACAGCAGAAATACTTCAGAGTACTTGAAGACAGGGCAGTGTCACTTTGAATGAGCTTCGCAACATAAAAGTCAAATAAAGTAGATCTTTAAATGGGTGAGATCTAAATGCAGTCAGTAAAGGTGCACTATTTATCTTGGTACAACGTCATAATAACTACACTTTCATTGGCCTTAGTAAAGCATGAATAAAGACTCAATTCATAATGAACAAATAGTTAACAAGGAATAATTCTGTCTTAGTAATGACTTAATTAAGCCAAGCCAATGTATTTGTAAAGCACTTGGTAGCACTGAGAAATACTTCACAATGCAAAAAAAAAACACCCAGTATACAGATATCAACAAGATGCATCGCTCAACAGTATTCCTATAAAATATGTTGACAAAACGCTACTACTTTTAGAAGTTTCACTGTCTTGAACAGATTTTTTGCAAGAAAGATCTGACATCACTGCTTAATTACAGCTGAAAAGTTTTTCAAACCAAATAACGTTGAGCTTTTGAGTAATCTAACTGTTATTTATATAAAATACGCAATTTTCTGAGATAAAAAGCACATGAATTGTATTTATTTATTTATTAACCTTTATTTAGCCAGGAAAGTCCCCTTGAGATTTAGTATCAGGGGAGTCCTGGCCCCAGAGGGGAGGAGCTTATTGTACAGGTTTCTCTGACTTCTCATCTCAGAAACCCTGAGGACCACATGAACACAGCATCATTCTTTTGGCGATGTTATTGCGTTGCTTTGAATCTTCAACAGTTTTGTGTTAAACTTGTGTTGGTACGTGCAGCAATCAGGCCAAATCAGATCTGTGTTAAGGCGCCCCCGCTCATTGTGACAATACATGTTTATTAAGGTATTTTGAACAATAAGAACACTTCTCTTGCAAAATAATAAAACAATTCTCCATTTAAAATCATGCAATTAATATAGTTTAGTGCTTTTAGGTTCTTTCTGGACACTGTTCCATGAAACACTGTGTCTTCTCTCCACGTTCAGGTGAGCTGGGCAGTAAAGGCTGGCAGATGAAAGACATTGTCCTGGTCCATCTGTATGTCAAGAACATGGAGCACTTTGCTGAAATCAACACCATCTACAAGAAGCACTTTGGAATGAACCCACCAGCCAGGTAAAGTGTTCAATAAGCTTTGTTCAGGTGAAGTCAGAATTGGTTTGTTTTCTGTTCAAATGCAGATGTTTGGATCTGGTTTATGGTTAATATCTACATGAAACAAAAAAACTGACCAAAAGTACATTGTTTTCAGTATTTTTATGTAAGCAGAAGTATTGTTGTTCCCTTTTCTGAGATTCAGAGGCAGTTTGTGCAGCTGGGGAAAAATGTCTTATGCACCTGTAGCATCAGCACAGGAGCTCCACAGGGCTGTGTACTTTCTCCCCTGCTCTTCTCTCTGTACACAAACTGCTGCACCTCCAGCCATGACTCTGTAAAACTGATCAAGTTTGCGGACTACACCACCCTCATCGAGCTCATCTTGGACGGGGATGAGTCTGCCTACAGGAGGGAGGTGGATGTGCTGGTGTCCTGGTGAAGTGGTAACAACCTGGAGTTCAACGCCCAGAAGACAGTGGAGATGATCATGGACTTCAGGAAAGTCACAGCCCCCCAGGCCCCCCTCACCTTGACAGACCCATGACCACCGTGGACTCCTTCCTCTGCATCATCATCACCCAGGACCTCAAGTGGGAGCAATCAGCTCCCTCTTCAAGAAGGCCCAGCAGAGGATGTACTTCCAGCTGAGGAAAGCCAAGCTGCCAGTGCAGATGATGGTGCAGTTCTACACGGCCATCACTGAGTCCATCCTCACCTCCTCCATCACTGTGTGGTACACTGGAGCCACAGCCAGGGACAAACAGAGACTACAGCGCATTGTGCCTCTGCTGAGAAGGTGATCAGCTGCAGACTTCCATTTCTGCAGGACCTGTGCGTCTATACGTCCCTCAGACAGGAGGCTACGGTCCATCCGGACCAGAACCTGTTGCCACAAGAACAGTTTCTTTCCCTCTGCACTCATGAACACTTAACACCTGCCACTTTAACTATTATTCAAACCAATAACTATTCATTGCACTGGTCATTTCTACTATTCTGACCATCTGTAAATCTGTAAAGTCGTTTTTATTTAATTTTTAGATTAAAAAAATTATATATGCTCTTTTTGATATATTTTGCTACTATTATTATTCCTTGTTGTATGTTGCACCTTAATGCCTAAGCAAGTTCAGTGGCGATGGCAATAAACCCCTTTCTGATTTTGATTCTGATATGGAATATATTCTGTTGCATTTTTACCTGACATTTAAATACATGTGTACATGTGTAATTTACTGGACCTTTTCTCTCTTGTCCAGAGTGTGTCTGCAGGCCCCTCTGTGGGCCGCTCAGCTGCTGCAGATGGACTGCCTGCTCCATGCTTGGAGCCCGTCTCCAGTGGGTCTTGAGGAGCAGGAGGAGGGCTGCGACCTCCGCCGAGAGGCTCTGCACGTCCAGAGCCTGTCGCACTGGGCCCCTGCCAACATCGGGCCCTACAGCCAGGCCTACAGGGTGAGTGTGGAGCTTAGTGATGAGGCTGACAGAATAGTCCAATCCTCAAAGTATGAGCTAATCAGGAAACTATGTGTATGTAATTATTTGTTATTTGCTGTTGATCTGCTCTAGTTCAAGGCTGGTTGTAGTCCGGGCCCCAGACAATGGCCCGCCGAAAAATCTGGCTTCATTGAAAATATAACTGAATGGCCCTGGGTCAGACAATAGAGAAGATGAACACACACCTTTTGGCCCATTTTAAGACATTTTTAAAAGATGCAACTGTATTTGGATTGCTCTTCAGCCTTTTTATAATGAAAACACATCAAGGTAGCTCTTGAAACTGGTATTGATCGATTATAATTATATTACATCACTGACAATACGTTTTAATATTATAAGATTATACATAATACACCTCTACTACTACTAATACTAGACCTCTGCTCCAGATGGAACCAGCTGGAACATGGAAACTAGCACCATTTGCAAGTTATGTTTATCCACTTGGAAAGGTTTTTTAAATAAAATGGCAGTGAAGTTTGGTTTGTGCCACAATGTTTCTGTGGTCAACATTCCGTATGATGAGTCACAGCTGATACCTGGGGTGTGGTCACAATACTAGTTTTCAAATATATATATATATCACTTTGAATGGGAAACTGGAAGTTGAAACCCTTGACTTGATCAAGACCATTCTAAAACTATTCAGGAAAGCTTAATCATTGTTTTTCAGGGTCTATACAAATGAGAGTATCTAGTATTGATACTACTGTATTATTGATAGTATCTCAGTTTTTGACAACCCTAATCTGTGGCAGAATGTCTCGTAAAACATTTAAACATATATATTTCTTACTTCTCCCCCCTTCTAAAATAGCCAAAACTATTGACCCTTTCAAATGCTCTGATCTGAATGTTCAAAAATCTGGAATGGAGGCGACTGGAGGCAAAATGAATGTTTTCAATGATTAGCTGACATCAGATCTAAATGCAATGCTTTTAAGTCTTTATATCAAGTAAGCTACAATTTAGAATGTCCAGGGAAGTAATGCAAGTAATTTTCTATTCCAAATGGTGGGTATAATACGGTTTTCAAGCCTTAAAGGTGGGATGGACGATTTTTTTCAGCAATTTTTTTATCATATTTCCTCGTGGCGTGGATAAATCATTTGTCCTGCCACGTATCAATCATAAAACGCACCTACCGCTCACCTGCAGCCGCGTCAGGCTCGTCCCCACGTTTCCACGTGCCTAAGCGCATGGATCTATCATAATATAGTTCCCTCAGTGTACGGGGCAAAATGAAGACGGAGAAAGACAGTTTGAGCTGACGCAGAAGTGGACAGAAATCTACGGGAGACGAGCGATGCGATGCGCTCCGTTGCGCTAATAAACAAACGCACGTGTGTGTTGTATCAGTCCGCAAGGGGGAGGGCGCATGCGCACTTCCGCCTGCGTTCTCAAATCGCCGAAAAATCGTCCATACCGCCTTTAAATTTGCATTTGCGTTTAATTTGTGGTAAAGTGTAATATACCTGTAAAACTCTTATCGGCTCAACATTTCTATCTTTGTCCAGTAAAACCTAAAACCTGGATTTGGCCTTCATCAAAAATGCCTAATGTCGCTGACAAGGGTCGCCCACCTGTTTAGGGCTCAGAGTTGTTGGAAGGCTAATAATAATTTGCCATTGTGATTGTGAATTAACATAATTTTGTATACAGCTGTGCTGTGTTAGGGCCAAATGAAAGATAGGTCTATCTGTAAATGAGAACATTTGTGTTTCTTTGTCAAAAAGTGACATTTACCTTCAAATCAACAAGGGTAACGTGCAAAAGAACAATGTGAAAATCACAACTCTGCAATGTCAGTTTAAAACGTGAACCACATTTCTATCAAAGCACACAAATGCACATGGGAATCATTACAATCTGTATGAGTGAACAAATCAAACACGTGCCAATAATATATAATAATAAGTATAATATATAATCCACAGACAGGGAAGGTATGTGGAAGAATTGAAGGTGGATGATTCACATGGCTCAATCTCATTCAAATCATGAAACCTTCTGGAAAACTCTGTTACCAGTAATTACCTGGCAGTACTTGTCAGCAGCTTTGTTAAAGGCCACAGAGGCTGTTGCTCTTTCAGTCATTACTGTTTGCACAGAAGGGAAATGTTGGACACATTTTCTTTGTAAATGAGATGAGAAAATTCTCATTTTAGCTGTAAAGGTGTTTACAGCACTTATCATGCCTGTGACAGTCTTACCATTTCCCTGCAGTTCAGTCTTCAAATAGACCAGTTTTGTTGTAATGTCTGTCAAAAAGGCAAGGTCAAGAATCCCCTTGTCCAGAAGTGATGCATCTTCTCTGGATTCCATTATCTCAGAACCAGAAAATGTTTCACAGTCCGTCCTCTGAGCCATCTAATTTCTGTATGTAATAACAGGTCACTGTATTCCATGGACAGCTCCTCCACAAACATCTTAAATGTCCCGTGTTGCTTGGCTTTGGAGCGGATTCTATCGAGCATAAGACTGCTGCTTAGCCAAAGCCGCTTGGAAAGTCAAAGTGCGCTGCCGATGGGGACGTTTGTGTAGAAGCTGAGGTGTGTGTGGTAACCTAATGTCTTTCCACATTATATTGCTTTGGTATCGCCATTGTAGATCCACAAATGAGCCAACGTTAAATGTGTTTAAAACAGCTCTGACTTGTGCTTTTAATCCACCTTGATATTCTGAGACTAATTCCAATTCCTCCATTAACATCCCGTAATGTTCCACTTCAGGTTTGCCTCCATTTCAGAATTGATTATGTTTTAAAGGGTGTATAAAGTGCACACCCAGCATTGAACTCGCACTTCAGGACAAAGGCTCCTTGTGATTCCTCGGCTCTTATAGTTTCTGATTACACTCTGCCTGTCCGTCACATCTTTGTTTACTCTCCTCTTCTCTGTTCTGGAGTTTGTGGCCACAGTTCGGCGTTGTGCTTGTTCTTTTTGCTCCTTTCGGTGTTTACTCCTACACAAGAAACCCTAGTTACCAGCACAAGGCTATCCCTGCTTGTTTGTAAAGATCCTCTCACTTTTGTTTCAGTGAGAATGCAGAATTTCAAAGCGGTGGTTGGCAATTGCATGCTCAGCTGGATGTTCTGTTTACCCGGCGTGTATTATACAGGATTAGGCCTGTCAAGGTACTGTCAACAAGGATAGTGTCCGTCTCCTGGGCCAAATCCCGTCATGAGTGAGAACATGTGTGGATTAGCCGCCGCTCTGACAATGTTGCTCAATGCTGTGTGTTCAAATGCTCGGACGGTTCGGATTCCTAAGATGTTTTGTGGGTCAGTGGTCTGAATCGATGGACAAAGACTTCAGAATTACACTGCGCTATTTTTAGACTTGTTCACTCTCTGTCTCGTTTATAATTTGGTAGAACTCTAACAAATGAATAATGAATGCATAATATTCATATAGACATAAAAGATGCTTAACTTTGCATTATCCACTCCAAACCCAATGGTGGTACACTACCATGGCAGCCACAGTTGCCCTGAGGCAGATCGACAGAAGCGAGGCTGTGAATCTGCACCATCGGCCCCTCCGACCACCACCAACCATTCACACACCCACCAAGTTCATGCTAGGCAATGTAGGTGAAGTCTCTTGCCTACGGACACAACAAAAGATGTAGGTGCAGATAAAGCCATTTGCAATGAAAGCTCACAGATTATGGGAAAAATTCTGGGCTGTAGAAACTAGAACTTAGAACTGTTGTACGACCATGGACGAGCTGCGATTAAATCAAGTGTGTCTGAAGTTTGGGAAGAGTGAGTCCTCTTCTCACCGTATCCGCGATCAATCCCTGTCAAACATGTGGCCGACAGTCAACACAAACATGTGACCGACATATTTTCGGTTGAAGCCGATGCACAAACCCAGACACAGACTCACGGACCGATCGCTTTATGTCTCACTGTCAGAAGTAGGGCTCAGTCTGTAATTTTCATCAGCGTTTAATTTGCCCAATATTAGTTGTTTTCCAATGAATGATCATCGAGACATTAAATTGGCCTCCCCTGTGGTTACGTCTAATTCCTCATCAATGTAATCATCTTTCATAAAGCCATTTCATCATTTAATAAACAATATGCCTCCCAGTGTGACTGCTGCTCCGTCACAACACACTGCCTTCATTTCATCACACAAAGATGAACACTTCTTATCTATGATTTATACATAGTAGCACAATTAGCCCCATGCTGTGACTGCAAATAGCACAATGATGTGATTTGAATGGGGATTTGACTGTTGAAGTGTGCTGGACCTTTGCTGTTATTTGAGATGTAAACGCAATGTGACCCGGGGTTCACTGAATAGCTCATTTAAGATTAATTACCAGTAAATTGAGACTTCATGCTCATTTTAATTTTAATTTAGGGCTTTAACATGACTAATAAGTTACACAACTATAATTCAGGTTTACATTCAATGAAATAAACTGAATAACAGTAATTCAAATTCTATTCTTGAAAGGTGCACTAAATAATGTTTCTGGTAGCATTTAAGGAGATAGTTTTTGTGTCCGTGTGTCACCTGCTGTTGTGTATGTCTCAGGTGCTGTGGTCTCAATCATCCTCAAATTCGACATTGTAAGTTACATTTGACCAAACAAAGACCACCATAAATTCAGATTTCTTTGTGATCATACACAAAACAAGGTTAATGGGACCTCTATGGTGGGATGGGGAAATTGTGTGTGGCATTGGGGGTTACATTATCTCAAAAGATTGTTCAATCTACAAATCTACAAACAATCTGTTCAATTGTTCAAATAAGTAAGAAATTGTTGCATAAAAGGTTAGTTTATAAGCCTTTTGCCAATCTTGTTCATTCCCAAAATTTGCTTTCCCATGTGAAATTTTCAAAATATTTCAGGAAAATTACTGGGAATTTTCACCCCCTCGCTGCCTTAATGTTATTACATTTAATGTTTGATATTAGTATTTTTATGTAGCTCTGAAGAATCATACCTGTGTAGTTTAACAACAAATTTTAACAAAAGGTCTTAATATTCAATGAACGACAAAAAACCCTATTTTGTTGATTAATACCACCAATTAAAAGAAGTGATCATTTACATTTGCTATCCAGTTTGTCTTTATCCCTGTGTAAGCCATTGTTATGGACATGGACACTAACACTCATGCCTGTTCCTGGGCCGTCCCCTTCATCCATCTGGAGCCCTGTCATGTCTCGCGCCCCTCCTCTTGGGAAACGCTGCGCCGACACATGCAGATCCCCCTTGATTTAAAGTATTAGTTAACCTTTCTGATGTCAACGCGGGGGGCTCGTGTGATTGTATGTAAATGTGAGATGTGGGAGGAGTGTGAGTTCTAGCCAGTGTCTTCATTTATGTGAGTTTTGACATGAGTGATGTGGGCGGGATGTTGTAGATGTCCAGTACACCAACGATTTTTTTAATTTAATTTTTGTTTAGTTTTAATGGACAATGACCAATATTTACAGGTGTCATATTTTGCTGTTTTGCATTTACTTAGTATTGAACTACACTGCCTGTCCATAAAAATAAAAATAACACACTCTAATTTTGTAGGACCGCCTTTAGCTTTGAGTACTGCACAGATTTGCTGTGGTATTGTTTCAATAAGCTTCTGCAATGTCAAAGGATTTATATAATGGCAGTGTGGCATTATTCCTCACACAGATCTTGTATTGATGAAGGAGAGAGTGACCACTGCACAAAGCCTTCTCCAGCTTGTGTGTTTGTTACGGCCCACATGGTTAGTTTCTATGTGAATTCACCTGGTAACATTGAGTTATATGGACAATATGGAGTTTAGTGGAGTAGCTCTAAAGACACCATCCACTATATTATCAACTATTTACATCCCTCAAAACATGATATGTTTTAACTGTGGTAGTTGTGTTTTTTTTTATATTCTGTATAATACAGGGCTATTCAACTTAAGGGCTGGGGGCCAAATCAGGCCCTCCAAGTGATGAATCCGGCCCATGACCCTGCTTCCAAATATTAAAAAAGAAAAAGAAAAATACTAGTTTAATTCTGGGTAAGCACTAGTTAAGACCTGATTTGCTCTTTGTTTAGTTCTTGTTTAATTCTGCTTTAGACCTGTTTTGATCCTGGGTTAGTCATACCTGGTTGGTACTAGTCTAGTCCTAGTTCAATTCTGGTTCAGTCCTGGATGGGCAATTTTGCAAAGCAGTGTTTGTTATTTCTCACACAAATCAAATCTATCAGCAGTAATTTTATTGTATTAACTCAATTGGGGATATTTAGTTGTAGTAGTAGTGTGTTAAGGACCTGGCATGCTAAAAATCTGGCCCTTGGTAAAATGAAGTTGAATCGCTGTAGTATAATGTATCCACTAGTTAGCTCAGCTCCTCTCAAACTCCCTCCTTACCTCTTCGCTCTCGCCTCCAGCGTGGGGATATTATAGGCACATTACCGCACGCATGCCCTCCTCTTTTATCAGGCGCTTTCTGGAGTCACGTTAATAGAGTAGAAAATTGAAACGTTTATGAAGTATGGGCTGTGTTTATGACAAAATCCATACAGAATGACAGAAGCAGGAAAGGGTTAAGATACTGACAGGCGCCGTCTTTGAGATGCATTACTTTTGTAGTTCTACAATAATTAGTACATTTTTAGACATTTTCTTTAGTTAAATTAAGCTTTATGGCTTTTATCTATGGGTGAGGATATATTTCATCAATTTAAATAACACATTCATTGTCGTTAATATATTGTTTCTGACGTTGAAATGGGGAAAGTGGAGATAATTAAGTTTAAGCTTTTCATAATTGATTTATTTGACCTGTATATATTTTGCGGAAAATTGGAACTTTTACCTCACAGCTAGATAATCCCATGTTCGATTCCTTGGTAAGTACCTGGAAAAAGCATAATAGGTCATACGTGCGTTGGGCTATTACCCTTTCTTAAGATTGGGCACATCATAAACTTTCAAGCCTTTTTGTATCCTATGTTGTTCAGGGAATTCCTAGTTTCCTGTTTCTTCTTGACCTCTTTCCTTGGACTTGCACTGCCATGTTTCTGCTGTAATTGGACGTATGAAGAGGTGACTAACCGGTTTGCGCGGCTGCTGCCTGCTGATGTGAGCGTTTTGGAGTGAGCATGACTCTTCTCTCTACCTGTCGCGTTGGGTTTAGTCAGTGCTGCATACTGTTAATGCTGTTAGCTCACGGGTGGCCACTGACTCAGCCCAACCTTTGAACTCGCGTTGTAATGGTACGTCCAAAGTTCATCCCACTGTTAAAGACATTTAGGTAATTGGCTTTTTGTAGCTTTTGCCCTTTTGCTATCAAGTTGAATTTGTCATAAATACATTGTAGTGTTTGGTTTGCAGTGTTGCACTGAATAGTTTGTCGTCTTCAAAACCGAGGATTCAAAACTAGGAAGTGGTGGTCAAAAATGTGATGGTGCAAATTGGCAGCCACATCTTTGTTTGTCCCAGGTCTGCTTTGGTTAATGAACAAGTTGAAAACCAGAAATGCCTAGTATTTAAAAATATTTTAATTTAAGGCAATATGCCGCATGATATACCATAAAATTGACTTAGGACCAAAAAAAAGCGCTACTGAGGTAAATACAAGCCACACCAACTATGTTTACAAAGATTATAGGCCACACATGTCTATAAGCCGCAGAGATATTTACACAGAAAGATATCTTTTGACCCACAGGTCCCGCAGGTCGGGTTGTGGTGGATCTAACCCAAATACTGAACAGACACAAAACAAAAAATATACAGAAGACGAGAGAAAAAACAGAAGATTTTGTACAAATGTATACATACCTAAAATGGTTGGCGATCCCGCTCATAGTAATAATACATGTTTTCAAGGTATTTTGGAGTAATTATTGAGTAAAGTTCGACTACAATGCCATAGTGCACCTTTAACTTTTGCCAAATGCTATTGTCAATCCCACTTCCCTCTTCTTTCCTTTTACCCTTCACTTTTTTTGACAATCTAAAAAAAAAAGACAAAAAATAGCACAAAAATCCAATGCAAATCCCATCGCGGGCCTCCCTCGCAATATCGACTGTCACTCACAATTAGGCCAATGAGGCGAGGATGTTAGCGCTAGCCAGCAAAACCCCGGGCTAGCTAACCGCACAATCTGATCAACCGCTATAATTTAGGCCCACAAATATCCCTGGGGTGAGCCACTTTACCTTAACAGGAAAGAGAAGATGTTTAACAAGCGCGCATGGCTGATAGCTTCCCCATTCACAAAGCGCTAGGCTATTGTGCGCGTCGAGGTAAATGCTAGCTCCGGAGGGAACGGGCCGCATTCATTTACAAGAGATCCAGGGGAGAAGGAGCCTAATGCTGGGAAATAGAACATCATGAGGCTGTTTTGAAGTGTGTTAAATGATGATGTTGAGGGGGAAAGAGCCACTTGGGTGAAAAGTGAATAGGAATAAGTAAAAAGGCTGCAATGGGTTTGTTTTAGGTTTGTCATAGAGGTGGGAAATATATCGAAGAATGTGTAATATCGTGATTGTGGTTTTAGGGATGTGCAAAATTAGAATGTTAAGTGTAATTTCTATGATTCAAGCTATTAAAAATGAGCTAAAAAAAAAAGACAGAAGCGTTGTAAAGAGTAAAGTGATATTTCTGTTCTTTTGTGGTTGGTTCTTTTAATCCCAGTTTTGCGCTTAATTTGAACCTCAACAAAGACATTTACAGACCTATTTCAACACATTTGTTATTGAGATTATATGAATTTGAATATCGAGATATGTTCCAATTTTTCCATGATCTCGAAATGCAAACTATCATCATAGGTCTGGATACCATTTGATTTAACGATTCCTGCTTTTCGATACCGATACCTGAATGGTTCTTTAGTGTAAATCAATGGCCAATATTATGCAAAAGAAAGTTTTTTTATCATGTTATACAGTAAATATGGTAAATCCTTGTAAATTGGCTCATTGATAAGGGATAACTTAAATCCTAAACATTAACTTTTATTACTTGAAATATAATTAGTTTTTATTCAGGACCAAAACTTTCATGCAAATATTGACAAAAAATATGAGCTGCCAAATTTCCATGTCCTCCTTGCATACGTGTACCAGCCTGCCCTGGCTCCCGTTAGCAGACGTTTTGTTTTCACTGAATAGGGTTGCTTCCTCTTCATAATAGCCTGGGTTTAGCGCGGTGACTATAGCCGCTTTTGTGCTGGGACCCTTTGACTGACAGCCTCCCCTCCGAGTCTCCAAGGGCTTTACGCATCTGAGGCCGCGGACAAGAGGTCAACTGTGCTCACTTGAACCGGACACACCAGAAACAAGCCCCATCAAACCACCGCCGCTGCCGCTAAGACCGCAGCTCAAAGGCACAATGTCGGGGGAAGCACGCCTCGGGTCAAAGCCATTACTGCGGCGATAGGAGCAGGACAGGCAAAGGTTGGAGAGGTAGCAGACTGGTAGCAGGTACATTTACAAAAAGCATGCATACTGGATAGCTTGAAGGGTAAATGATAAAACCAAGTTAACGTGATTATATTTAAGGTTCTCTTCTCTATTTATTAGCTTATGAATAAAAGTATATGACAACTCGTTTGTGGGTGCTCAAACTCAGAAAGCTTCTACTTCATTCATGTCACTTGACCGTTCCTTTGATTTTAGTGTCGTTTTTGTACCTGTTCTGTGTATCGTAAAACATCGTTCTTTACCACGATTTGCAACGGGCTGTGCTTTAACATTTAATTGTAGAAAGCGCAATATGCCAATAATGGCAATAATTAATTCATATTAATAATTTTGTTCAGATATGGGGGTAAAATTAAGTGCAGAGACATGTTCAACACACAGACTAAAAACAGTTCAAATCTTTGACAAGAGGATTTGCACAGACTAGAATGACCTGAGGCTGAATTACATTACATGAGGTCAAAGTGGTAAACAGACATTTTCACAGACCTGGATGAATCTAATGGGACAACAAACACAGACGGCATTTGAAATGATTACAATTAACCCGAGATCCCTAGTTAAAACTAAACACAGAAGGGCCCAACGTTAACAGACTGTTTTTTTGTCCAAAAGTCTTCTTGTTTATTAGTTATTTGGCATTGTAGGAAGACCCGTCAAAAGCTTTCATTTCAGGTTGTGTATTGAATTGCAGATATACCTGTTAGTGGATTGTTGTCATGCTATTATCTTATGCTAACACAATCTGTAGATTCAGACACACACCCGGCATGTGCTAACCAGTGCAGGCAAACATGATATACACACAGATAAGCCGTTAAACAAGGCTCATGTAAACAGACTTTTGCTACAGATTATCTCACGTATCAATCCCACGTTGTGTGTTGTTGCATACGATGCCGTTGCACTTCAGCAATCAGATTGCATTTACAAAAGTGTAAATTGGAGGCCATAGAAGCCTTTTTTGAATCATAATTTGATGATAAGATATGTTACAATGGTATTGATTTCACATTAGAGAAAATCACTCTGCAATGCAACTCTGTAAAGTGCAGATGATACGTCTTAGTGCAACAACAGAAAAGTCCCTGCTCCTACTTCTACAGTCGTTTGTGCTCAGACATTAGGGCTAAATACAATTGTTTTCAGTTGTTAAAATCCTTCTTAATAAATAGCATAGTGTGTATGATTGTTTGATCTTCTTCAAAGTCAAGACTACAAACAAATGTGAAAACTAAGGGTGTATTGATATGTTTTTAGAACAATACAATGCATTTAGATATAAAACCAAACGATACGATTACTAAACCATTGTTGACTTTTTTGGAATGATTTGATTCAATATAGCTACTCAAAAACAACATTTCTATACAAAACAGTAAATAAAATCACCATGACCTTCGATGATATTAACAATCAACAAATTATTAAACATAAATACAATAGAATCCTTTTGCTTCGACTCTTATTTTTGTTTGGTGTGAGGAGTTCATAAGATCAAAACTACAAGAAAGTATTTCCTTTACAAGGTCAAAGTTGGATTCCAATTTACTCGTGACGGCGATGACGTTCAGTGTAAACTTCAAAGCATATTCACACACCAAAGAAAGAATTACTGTTTAAATCATGGTTTAAATCTGGTTTTCCTCTGCACTTCCCATGTGGCTGTCCACGGATGTCCTTCCCCAGTATGAAAAAACAAAACATTGTACTAATATTAAAATGTATTTATTTAAATAACATTTACCAACAATAATGAACAAAAAACAATGATATTTGTACTTGTCACATATGTTCATCCAGTACCTGGCTATAAACAATCATTTAAAGTGGATTTGCACAAAGCCTGGATCGAAGAAGTCTAGCAGTGAGCTAAACTATGTAGAGTATCGTAAGGGAAAAATGTCAATTATCGAATAAATGGGTAAATCGCTACAACCCCAGTGAAAACCGTTTAAGAATTTATCCAGGCTTTAAATATCTTAGCAATTTTTCAATTTCGTTTAACTTGAAGTAACATTAATTTTGCATAACACCCCAAATGTGTACCGTTGGCATTAGCCTATTAGCCATTACATTTCCCCCATTGTCCAGTACACGTTGTTTTCCCCATGGCAGTAGAAGTGTACCAGACCAGGACAGAGGAGACACTACATCTGTCAGACCACATCTCTTCTCCTCTCATGTCCCACCTCCACAGCCCTCCGCTAACCCCCCGAACCACCTCCCCAGCCCGGCCCGACCACCCCAACACTCTCCCCTCTCGTTTACGGGCCCCGGCGTGACAACTGATCCTAATTGGCTTTGAACTGCTCTTCATGTATTATCGGTGGGTGACTTGGCTTGGCTTCATGTCGACAAGCCGCAGAGAAGCTAAAGGACGGGGTGGCTTTTGGTACCAGGGATATTAATATTCATACGGACGCGCCTATTCAACAGACAAGTGTAAAAATATGGGGGTAAAAAATATTGGGACGAGTCGGACCTTTTAAGTTAAATTTATTGTAGTAAGTAAAATTGAATTTGGGGCTTTGGTCAATTGGGTATAAATGGGAAAAAAATACTAATTCAAGCTGGGCATTGAGCTGGGGTTTTACTCACTATGAACATGTACAAACGATTTCTTCAAATGAATTATTTCTGTTCTATTTTTTTTTCAGTCCAAAATCTACAAAGAATTATTTATATTCAAATATTGTACAATTTCACCTCTTTTTAAACTCTGATATCGCGTACTTGTGGGTGAGAACCAAAATTTGTGTTAAAAAAACTCCACTGTATGCCTTGCTTTAAATAAATTCAATTAAAAGAAATTACATTTACAGCTATTTGTTCACGTTGTAGCTAGAAATTGACAAGCAGCTATACAGCAAGGCCTGAGGAGCTAATGCACTCAAACCAACCAAATAGGGTAACGTGTCAAATTGTTTGTATTTTCCTGTAGATTATTGCTGTATCATTTATAATGTATGTACACTTATGAAAAAGGTTATACTTTATCAGATGTGGACATGGAGATAGAGCTGGCAGTAGGACAATTGTATTATGGAAGCAACAATATTCCATTTAAAGTTTTTCTGCATTTTTAGAAACCTTACCTGACATGTCCAGTACTGTATTTTTTATTTCTTAATTTTTTTTACATGGAGATCTCCGTCTCTGTCGCGCCTCGAGCCAAACTCAAACAGAACCGTGCAATCAGACGAGTTTATTTCAGTGACGCATGTGAAACTGATGAGCTCATTGGTCATTCTAAATCCACAATGTTTTTCAGTCGCCTGTGACATTTCTCTCCTTTCTTTTCCCCTCATAAGCTGCCATATTTGTTTTGACACTGACGGACGATGTGTGTCCCTGATTGGTTAATCCACTTGTCAATCACACCCATGAAGATGTTACCAGAATTGTAAAGTGTTTGAGAGTAGTCTGGCCTAAATGAAAGCAAATTAAGCATTTTGCATTTTCTCCAAGTTAACAATAATAGTGACAATCCCAAAATGTCTGAAGACAACTCTATGACATCCTCTTGACGAACAGGCCTCCATCAAACACCACAGAACACACTAATGCCACACACTTGACCCCGAACATAAGAGCTGCATTTGTATTGTATCTGTGTGTATATCACCTTGTTTACTTCTCCTTTTGTCATCTGATCAGACGAGGAGCAGGCGGTTAAACGACATCCAGACAACACCAGCACCGTCCTCTCCTCCCCAACGCACCACAATCACCCAACAGTCAAAACACGTCAATTACCCCCATCCCCCGGCGCGAATTACGAGCCGGTATCTAACTATTTACTTCCCTCTTCCTTCTTCGCCCCGTTTTTCCTTTTTCTAGATCAGCGAGCGAGCGAGCGCACTCGCCAAAACAAAGCGAATGCGCGGATAAAAAGCAGCGGAACGTGTCCTGTCCGCCCGTATCAGCGCCGACGTATGACCAGCCCATTACTATGGTAACGAGGCGCTATATTCAGACAGCCCCTGTGCCCGTGCACACTGAGCCCCCCCTACCCCAGCGCTCACACACACCGCACACATACACACACGTTTACAAGCCGTGTGAGGACGAGTGGCTTTCTATCATTGTAATAACCGTAATAAGCATACTTAAGCTACGACTGGTCAAATTCTGTTCTGGTTTTAGAATTTAACGTTCTATATTTTTGTAAATTGTTGTTATAGAGTTGAAACAGTGAAATGGCTGTGACCTGTCGACTATTTAAATTATAGTAGTTGTATTTATTAAATAATTATTTATTTGTAAAGTAAGCTCAATATAAATAGAAATAATAATTTACTAGCCCTACTCTGTTGCACCTTTGAGGTCATTAAGTGCTCATCTAGGAAGTACTTAATTCACATTAAGGTTTGAAGCAGTTCTTTTGAATGCAAAAAAGTATATTTTTCTTTAATATTTGTCTTTTTTCATTTTGAAAAATTAATCATCAGTACACTTGTTATCACCATGGTAATATTTGATTTGAACATAATTTATGTCACATATGCTATGGACAAACAATGTACCAAAAAAATTGCATTGAAATATTTAAGTTCAAAACCTAAACACTAAATAATGTTTATGGTCAGAAAATCCTTTATTTTCCAACAGCTTGCATTAGAATGATTAGAATATTTCAATATTTTTATCCATGCATATTATCTGATATAAAATTTCTATTATTTTTCTATCACAAAGGTTTGCTGCTGCCCTCGTATGGTAAACCGCTCCTATAGTTGAACAGGTTTGCGTCCCCACATGGCCTTATAAACACACACGCGTATATACAGGGAGTACAGGGAGAAGCGGAGATCGGGTGCAGAGACAGACTGCCCTGGTCTGCTGTCGGTGACACGCACGGCTAATAGGACGCACGGCAACAGGAAGGAGACGTTTGGATCCCGCTCCGTGACAGCGTTTTACTCCTCCATGCCAATGTTTTATTCACAACAACAGGGCGCCACGGAGACGCTTTTAGTGGAGTCGCAGTTTTCATGCATAAAAATGTTGTCGTCGATGAATTTGTTTTGGAGGAAAACTATTTTTAGGTATAGTGTGGAATAGGGACGTTACAATATCAAATGTTATTGTTACGATTATTGTGAGGAGATACAATTTTTCACTATTGATTCACTGTAAAAATGCTTTATTTTCTTTCATTTACAAGTTTAATGGCTCATTTTTCTTTTTTTCTTACAATTTTGGTGTTTAGATAAACAAAAAATACTCATTGTTGCTGCCTATGATTCTCAGGGTTATTATTTTGTAGTTCTTATTCGAATCAATCAATCAATCAATAGTGTTAAATATTACATTTTGTTTATTACATTTGCCTCTTAAATCAGCTACATATAATGTCATATTGTACATTAAGGCTGCAACGATTAATCGGTGTGACTTGTCATAATCTCTATGTGGACTAAACAGACTCTAAAACACAAAATGAAAAAGGTTTTCATCAATAATACACTTTTTTCGTAAATATTCTCCATCTTGAAGCCGTCAGTCAGCATATTTCAACCTTTATTTATTCAATAACGTATTTAAAAATTCTCAACATACATCAACTGTATTTCCTTAATATTGTTTTTTATTGTGAGGGCACTTGCCTTTCCACAGACCTGACTCGTAACTAAGCCTGCACAACATTAGTATTCATTTGATAATAGCCTGTTTGAATATAACATAATAGTAAGACTACCATTTTGACTTCAAGCATGAGTTTATTATTCGTATTTATGTACTAAATAACTTTGTAACAGTGTTTTATTAAAACAAATATATATATTATACTCTCGACAATTATCTTGAAATTCTTTTTTGCTGCTCTTTTGTTGAATCAGACCAAAGGGAAACATTCACATCCACATTTTGTCATAAATCTCCAAACAATTCTCGCGAGTCGAGACTTTTTATCCTGATTTTTCATTTTTAAAGGCCATCGCTCTAAAGCAGAAACACAGGCTTTTCCACACATCTGAACTTGTACATTTTGATCACATTTAAGTACTTTCGCCAACTGGCAAAATTATTAACATTTTACCCCTTGTATATATTCATAATTTATGGAGCTTTTTAGTTACAAATAAATATTTTGCTGTGGAATTTTCAGCATTTCATATCTTGTAACTAGAACTAAAATGATGCAACAGACTTAAAAAAAAAAAAAAAAAATCAGTTCATGTTAGTTTTGATAATTAACTTTTTTCATAAACTCTATATAATTGTTGGGGAAATTATTTGAGGAAACATAAAAGAAAAGCATGGCCTGGGCCAGAGGTGTTTTAAATGCAGTAAGAGTGCCATCCATTGACCACAACAGGAATTGCACCAATGTCATCATCAAGTCCTAGAGAGTGAAACCTTTGATTATGAGTCTTAAAAACATTCAGTTTTTTAATATAAAAAAAAAAAAAAAAATTGGAACACAAATTTTAACACTGACTTTCTATGCTATTTTAATTTCAAACAGCATTTCTTGTCTTCGGTCAAAATCTCATTATTTTTTGACCAATGTGAAATGTACAATACATTTAAAGTACCTGTTTTAGTCAAATATAGGGCTGTGCTAAAATATGAAGAATATAAATGTGTCCTGATACCAAATATGGTGGCACAGTATTGACATTTTGAGTACTTTTGGTACTATACACTTTTTAAAACCCACTTGTTCTCTTTGGCCTTTGATGGAGTTTGTGATGTTGACACTTTAATCCAATTTAATTTATTTGCTTGTGTTTCTATTGTTTTAATGCCGCACTTTGACCAACGTTATTGTTTTTAAAGTGTGTTACGTGTGTTAGAAAGTTGCGTTTGCACATACAAAATGATGTTGTGACAGCTCCACAAATTGGGTGCTTGTATAGAGAAAGGAAAGTCTTCTATACAATTATATTATATATGCTATATTTCATATTAGGTTTGTGCAGGTGGTGGTTTAACAAAGGCATACTCTTGTTTAAATGTATTTGATTCTTAAATTGTTTTAATTTATAACACCTGTTGCCATGGGTAAATAGACAAAAGTTAGCCTTCTCCGACATGCTAATGTGAGCATGCAGTTGTGATGACGTGATTTGAGGCAGTGCTCAGAATGAGTCTGGTGATGACTTATTGACTTCTTCTTCTTCTTTGGTGTTTTATGGCGGTTGGTTTAGACTTTAGACTTTATTCCTCAGACTCGGATCTCTACCTTTGATGTCATAAGGCTGGGAAATTTGAAGTAGACTTTTTGTGAGGCTCAGAGGGAGTGGACTTACTGAACAGGATTCATCAAACAAGCGTGAATGAAGCTAAATACAACTCCAGTTATGTTTTTGAAGAGGGAAACATGTGTTTACCATGATTAAAAGCTCAGAAAAAGTCAGTGTGTTTCTGTTATGAGCAAACGTACAACAAGGGCAGTGGTTTTCACTCCCAGTGCCGCTCTCCGTGTCAGCTGCAGCAGTGGATACAGATTATAATATCCTACAAAAAGAGCAGATTGAAACCGACAAGAGAAAGTCACAGCGTCGCCGACCAGAGCCCAGAGGACGCGCCTTTCCTTCAGCCTCATCCGCTCGGACACCACCATGCCCCCCGGACGGACCCCCTTCCTCCCTTTTCTCCCCTTTCTCCCTCTCGAATTAGGCACATTAGCGACAAAATACCGTAACTCGAGATGATGGAATTTGTCATCATTTGCTTTGTCCTGGAAAGATGCGGTTTGATCGAGCGACGCATGGAAAGGGACTGGCATAACCCACGGGCAGGTCACAGAAAGAAGGGGAAAGAGAGGGAGAAAGAGAGAGAGAGAGAGAGGGAGGCTTGGCAGAACAGATCTTTGAGGGATGTGCATCAGTCGTGAAAAGCTCCAAACCAATCCGTCAGGAAGCAGGGACGTCAGGCCAGTTGAAACAAGAAGATCGCCCCTTGTCATGTAAAACAGAGGGCCTTGTTTGTATTTTGTAACATATTCTGATCCCATTGTTAAGATTATAACATTTGCAATACAATTTACAATTCTAGCTTCGCAGTCCTCGGCCTTCAGATTGAAAATGATGTCCAGATGGCAGTGGAAAAGTCTCTAATTAGAAGACTATTTACATTTTGATCATTGAAAATTTACCTAACATTTAATTTAACAACATCTTACCACAATACAATTTTTTTTTGTTAATTTAGCTTCATTCAAGCGTGTTTCAATCATTCTGTTTACAAGGTCCTCTCCCTCAGAAAAACTCTCCAGATTTGTGACGTTAAAGGTAGAGCTCTGAGGCCTCCTGTGCTGTTTTTAAGACCAAAATCATTGCCAGACTCGTTTTGAGAATTTCTGACTCAAATCACATTCATCACAAGCTGCGTGTTTGTATCAGTTGGGAAAAGCTAGCTTTTGTTTATCTCCTCTGTAATCCACTCTGCTGCCTGTAGACAGCTAAATTGTTAACTAAATTCCTGACATGGGAAATGCCTGACTAAATGAAAGTCATGTATAGTTACCTAAAGGTTGAGATGCCAAAGGACAATAACAATACAAATATGAACACATACTGCCATGTCAAAACAGGAAAAACAGTATATTCTTTATATAATCATAACTGTTTCCTACTTTGCTGGTTGCCACGGGCGGTCAGATGCGTCCCCTCCTCAACCTTTGACCTCTGACCTGTACACAGGCGGATCACGTGACTGTATGACCAGAGCTGACCTGACAGCTCCACACGCTTCACTGTTTACATCCACACTGCAAAAACACACGAGTTCAAATTACCTGGATTCTCAATATTTATCTGCAATGGAATTTAGATGCATTTATTTATGCATTTATTTATAATATTATTTTGGACAAGTTGTCTTGACATCTGATTTCCAAACAAAATGGTGTGCCAAGGGAATTACTGCACTTAATGTACATTTACTGTTCATGTTGTATGTTCAGTAAAGTCAAAACAGTTTATTGAATGAATTATTGAATGAACAGTTTATTTAATGAATTAAACCTTTTTCTTAATCATCTAAATCATCGAAACAAGTCAAATAATTGTGACCAATTCATTGTTCGAATATATATTTGGTTTTAGGGTTAAGAACAACTAATTCAAGTTGCAACTCAGTCTTAATGGAGGTTGTTGACATTGATTGTTCTGTAGATCTAAAGTTACAGTAGGCGGGGCTAGCATCGCGGTAGCATTTAGCTCGTATCTGCCGTTAGCTTTCTTGGATACCTATACACTTTTGGGCCGTTCGATCACTTTATTCAGTACAATATATTTAGGACTATATTTAGGATTTTGTAGTTGTTGAACAGTGGGTGACAGAGCAGCTCTTCTACATTATAATGAATAGGTGACTTCTCCCACAGAGTCTGTTACTGAGCGTTAGTGCCTTGAAGGTGGGAAAGCGCCATATAAACACACTGTAATCTATACAAACATTCAAACCAAAAAACATTTATTTTAGTCTCCATTTTGGCTAAAAAGTTACGTACTGGAGCTTAAAGAAATAAACGATTTTGTTGTAAATAAACTGGATCAAGATGTTCTCAAGTCTTTAACCACTTGATCCACAGGCCTTTTGTGAACAATTAATCTAAAGAATAATTTCCATTTTGAACGATTATCCAAATGATGATATGTGTCTGCAGTGTCGGTATATGACAGTAAATGGCACCTAGCTTTATTTGCGACTGGAAGGCAGTTTTATTTATACGTTTTATACGTTTTGTTGATTGCATTTTCCCGCTACATGGAAAATCTCGCAGCAGTGCCATGGAAACAGTAAACATTGTCTCCTGTGCACTTGAGGTGTCTGTGTCTGACGTGTGACAGTGTTCCAGGGCAATGCGAGCAGACAGAGGATGGAATGAGATGGGAATCAAAAAAGGCAAATATATTATGCAATCATTGTTTTGTTTCTCTTTCCAGGGCTTGCTACAGAGATGATTTGCAAAGTTGTTATTAGGGATGTGATGAAATACAAATCTTTCACTAAGATATTATGACAGTATGCATCTCACATTTTGATTTTTTTTTTAGGTTAACCAAATTAGATATGATACTTTTTCCTTTTAAAATGCCTTGACAAGACTTTAATGTGAAAAGTAGAATATTAAATAACAGTTGAAAATTCCTACATTTTAGCAAAGGAGCTTATACCTCTATATATCGACATATCACAATAGATTGGTTATTGTTACATCCCTAGTTTTTATGGTGAAAAGCCTGATTCTGCTACACTCCAGACAGTGGTAATCTTGATGTATTTTTAAATGTCACTGTTCTGGATTTCTGTTTATCGAGGAAAGAGAGTGCAAAAATCAGAGTGTCAAATAGAACACGCATGAGCCGGAGACACAAGTGCAATGGTTTAGTTTTGTGCTGCGCAAAAAGTCAAATTGACAGTAAAGTTTAAAAAAATAAAAAATAAACTGTAAAGTTACAAAAATATCACTTTATATATCTTCATGTACCTGTGTTTAAATGGACTTTTTGCGGGTTTTAAACATAGACAACATTTTGGATTCATGATTTATTAAGTCTTATCTTATGGGTGATTGATCGCTCATCTCCACTTTGAATATTACTTGTCCATATGTAATATTGATCATTTATTTTCCTGACCAACCAAGACCACACATTTTGACAATACTTTACAAAGATGTTTTGATCTGGAGCCATGTCCCGTCTCCTCTCGTTCAAATGGGTGTGATTGACAGGCGGATGAACCAATCGTAGGAACACGTCCGCCTGTGTCAAAACTAAGTTCTGCACAAGCACTAAACTCTGAATCTCCTCGTCATAGTCAGAACAAACTATATAACTTCTTTTACCTCAGACCACATTTGAGAGACACGAGACACAAATTAATGGCTGTGGTTGGACCGTCCCAATGTTGGATGTTTTTTGGGGGGGGTTTTATGCCCTTTTGCATTCTGTGTGTAAGACGGACTGGCTGCAGCAATTAATTGACTAATCGTGCCCACAATGAAAAATATATATATATAATATTTATATATTTATTGTATTGTAGTCATTCTCTGGATTATTCAGACTCTAAAACAAATACCAAAAGACCTTTTATAACAAAAACAGCCACATTTTTTAAATCAAAATGTCAAAAAGTAAGTAATAATACACTTAATTTGTAAATATTCTCTATCTAGAAGTCACCACATTTCAACCTTTATTGGGTTATAATGTATTAAAAAGATCTCGATGTTTGACCAGTCGACTTCTAAAATAATTGGTTGTTTCAGCCCTGTCTTTTTCATACTTTTCAATGAATTATCAGACTCAGAAAAGGGTTTATCGCCGTTTGTCGATGAACAAAAATTCACAAACATCAGAACTTGTCCTGGTGGTTCGGCGCAACACAGACAACAAACATTGAACACTTTATACAAAAACGGCATGATATATACATTCTAATTATCTTTCTGTAGACATTTTTTTTCCCAGGTTTAGATATTTAAAAAAGCTTGTCATATTCTGAAAGCCTTATTTTATATATTCTTTTTTACAAGATGAGGTGTCATTAATGTGGGGCTCCACGCCACAGGAACCATGACTTATCTCCACCAGCGAGTGATCTGTGCACAAGTGACAAACTGCCAACCAACAGGCCAGGATTAAACACTCGCACATCAAATCCTCACAAAACCAGCCCTAATGTATGCACTTAATTCTACAAACTTCAACCTGACTTTGTGATCCCCCTGAACTATTTGGAGCGTTTGCCAAAGCTAAAATATTCAGCGAACAGACTACATGTGAAAGAATGTGTCACCAGTGTCTGCGAGGGATTTTCTGTCAGGGATTAGTGTGTTTAAAGAAAGTTTATGTATAGTTAATGATGGGAAATGCAGGGATTTATTTTAGCTTTTTATTTAGTTATAGCAACCACAAGCAAGAGTAATCGATCAAATTATGCCATTGTTGAGAATTTGTTTCAAATCAGCAGTTATTTTAGGGTCATTTAGGTCATTAATCGGTCAATAGTGTATTGGACCAACCATTTTATTGGGATTAAAGGGATTTATATGGATCATGGCATGACATGAGTTAGTTTAAGATTTGGGGGTGAATTGTGAGTTTAATCTGCCCACACAGCAAATATGCCAGTGTTAAATTAACAATGAGAGTGTTAATTTGAACACTTTAAAAGTGTTCAAATCCATCCACTATGGCACTTTTAAAAGTGTAAAGTATTTTACACTAACCCAGGGTTACATTTAACAACCATGGTGTTAAAACCACCACTCCCTGGTATTAATACAATTCTACACCAAGTTAATTGTCACTTGTTTAACACTGGTCTAGCACTCAGTAGTGTTAGTGTGACAATATTGACCATTTTACACTAAACTTTTTTTTTTCACACCTAGTGGAGTAATATCAAATTACAATGTTGAGGAAAAACCTCTCCCTGCTATACCCCCACAGCCATGTACCCCATGAAACTTCAAACAACAGAATTACAAAATGCATCACTTTTATGCAAATTATAAGACTTCATTTCCCAGCTGCAGTAGTTATTAAAATAATATTTGATCATTGAAAGACATTATGTACCTCTAAGAATTACAGGCCAATTAAAGGCTGTAAACTGAGCCAAACTCATACCTTTAAAACATTGTTCTCAAACTGATTTTGACATTTCTCCCAAAGGCCATAGTGATCCTCTTTAAGTTCTCACAGTCCCTCTTGACGACCTCGCTGAAGGCAAGCAGAAGTGGTAAGAGGGTTAGGGTTAGAGGCAAGTGGAAAACTCTTTTTCTCCACTGATGCACAGAGAGTTGGAACAAGCCCGTGTCTTTGAGGTGATCCGTCCTTTGTCATTCCTAGAAAATAAGTATTCCACATGAGTAACAACAAATAACATTTTGAAAAGCAAAGACTTGAGGTTCTAAATGGGCTTACAAAAATACATATGAAAAGAATTGTTAAATTTTGGTAGTTAAATCAGATTTTAAAATGCCATCAAGCCTTGCACTTTTGAAGCATGTTCACAGTCCTAAATGCAACAGGTGAAATTACTATAAATTATTTAAAAACTAACTCCTGCAGCATTCCAGTCGTTGAGCATTAAATTGACAAAGTTATGGGAGTTACTGCTCAAAAAAGACTGCTCACAAACACGAAAAAAAAAAAAACCTCAATGTATAAATGTGTTTTGAATGTAACATACTGAGAAAGGTCTGATCTTTGGAAGCTTCCTTTGCGTTTATTGTTGAGGGGCCGGAGAAGAAACAGAGGGCCATCGGGATACAATAGAACACATACCTTCTCTTAAAAGATATTAAATGCCCTCAAATGATTTACACTTACCAGTCAGCGCATATGTGCACAGATTTAAACTATTTAATGGTTAATCTGCAATTAATAAAATCAATATCATCAATAAAAATAAATGAGAAGAAAAGAGAATGTATGTCAATGTAAACTTACACAAGTCATTTAAGAGGCCCCCATCAAGTTTGGGAACAGTCCAAGTATTTCACTTCAAACATTTTGTGGGGGGAACGTCCTGTTAAAAGAATCCAGTAAAAAACATTAGTATCTAAAAGAGAATATGTTTTCACAATTATGTCTTTAATCTTCACAACCACAACTTAAAATAATCAACAGGGAACACATGGTTTAAAATGTGTTATTGTTGCGGGGTTTGTTTTGGGCCTTTTTCCGGGTAGTTCTTAGGCACGTCACTGGAGCGTACTCTGGTTGGTTGCTGCGCTGCGTCCGACACTCTTAAGTAGGATTCGTGCCGTAAAAATGCTCAAAACGTGCCGCAAAAACGCTGGACGCCCAAGAAGCGCGTCCACATAGGCTTTGAATGTAAACTGGACGCTTTGATGTATTTTTGTGCAAAATCCTAACAATTGTCTCAGTTCCTGCCATGCCTCACCTCTTTTAGCCGTCAGATGTTTTTAGCTGGATTTTAATCCCAATTTGCCTCAAACTCCAAGAATTTGTGTGGCCCGAGTAGTGCTTCTCGGCAGATAGTATTTACAATGTTGGAATTCTACATTTGTTGCTTACAATCCGCTTTGTCACAGCCATTTATAGCAGCCGGACAGCATCAGAACTTGTGAACACAAACATGATTTAATCAACATGCATTTCTTCTCTTCATTTAATTTCCTCTGTAAATTAGAACACATGGAAAGGCGGCTGACGCCGCTCGTATCGTAACCTTGGGTGTTTGTTTTCATTATGACCCCTGTTCAATAACGTGACACTTCTGTGATGCTTGTCTGTGGTGTCGCTGACCTTCATGTGACAAAACATCCTTATGTCTGTGATCTGCACACTTTGTGTCATGTATTAAAATCCTATAGCGTGCAGCCAGCTCGATTAAATGATGCACAGGGCATTTAGTCAAACAAGAATTTCTTTAGTCGACTCCAGCTCTAGACTGACCAAAGCGAGGTTGTCTGTGCTATCAGCCCCTCTGACCACCACCAAGTCAAGTGTGGTCTCTCATCCCAGTACTAACAAGACGAGATCAGGAGTACAAACTCAATTCAAGTGCACCAGACTGAAGTATTTGCCCCGACAATGAGATGTCTTCTTTTCAAAGCCCAAAAGCTGATTTCAAAGCTGCTTTTATCAGCACATTTCCACATTTCCACAATTAAATTAATACTTCCCAAATTCCCCAAAATAATAGATATAGAATAGAAGAGACATTATTTTTTCAATGTATTATGTTATTATTTTGGTATTGACCTTCCGTATAGTTCTTTAGCCATTTTTGTACGATGTATGTGTTTTATATGATTGCTGATGTTGTGTTCTCACTGTGCAGATCGGATTAGATTTCAACACTATTATTAATTACATTTGCGTCATACAACCTACACCTGATACTCTCCTATCTCTACCTATTAGCTTGCTTACATCTCTCCTGGCTTTCCACGAAAACTTACACCAGCCTAATTTACCCTATTTTACACATTTTGTCTGATCATTTTCCTGTATAAATTATGCATGACGTCTCAGCGGGGGAGCGATATGACCATTAGCATATCTGATAGTAGCTTGGGCGCTAGCTCCCACCTTTGCTCGTCCTTGTAGCCTGACTGTTCGTCAATACTCCGGTCACTTTATCCATCGGACCCAGCGCATCTAGCTCGGGCTAATGACATCGGGACACTCGGAGCGGCTACCAGGGGCCCCCATGTCTGGCACCGGCGTCTGGTCATCTCGGCACGCCGGGTTTTGACTAAAGCCGCAATTACCAACACCTCTGACAGTCGGCGGTGAAAGGAGATAGCGTTAGGTTTTGACACTGCAGGCGCTAACTGTCTCCAGTAGTCTCTCTAGCCGGCCTGTTTGTGCCACCAGTGACCTTTTGACATGAGGCTAGAGCGGTTTCAGAAATAATGGTGGATTTGTTAAGAATAAAGGGCAAAGTAAAAGGAAAGGTATGGGGTAATGAGGGAAAGATGGAGGATGGCGTGTCATCTTTGGTAGTATAATGATCTATTTTAGTCCTAATGATGATAGGAGCCATCACTTAAAATGGGTAGAAAAAGAAGAAAAATGCTTGTTTATTCCATCTCTTCAGAAAGCCCCTCCTTCATATCCACGAAGCAACTCAGCAACTTCCACAAGATGGTCGCCTCTTGCGCCTTCTGCGGACTGTACAACATTCATGACAAATGAGGTCTGGAGGTTTTTCTAAACAAAAATGTGATTGTGTTGCAGTTCTAGGGCCAGAAGGCAAAAAATTAATACACTTTTTTTGAGGACAGACCGGTTTAGTTTCAGCGCTTCCTTAGTTTCAGTACAAACCACTGTATAGAGAATATGCAAAGTAAATTCAAATCATACATTATTGTGTCCTTTTTTAGAGGTGAAGATACATTTTATTCTATGTTGTTGAATTTTATAGCCAAAGGAACATCATTTCTATGGAAACAAGCAGGAGGCTTCTCCATGCCAAGTACAAGTCAGGTGTGTGGAGCTGCAAGGTCCACTCACCGTAAATACACAGGTTTTTGTCTGTTTTCAGTGCAATACAAACATTAAGAAAAGCTTTTTTTGTTTTGTTTTTTGGTAAAAAGGCTACATGGTGTGGCTTTGAAGAAGTGTATAACAGACAGACACTACAGTTGTAACGTGAAATTGGGAAAGAGAGAGCAGACATTCAGCAAACTGTGAAGGCCGAGAAGCCAAACCACCGCACTGCTGTAGCAACCACACACGTGCCTTAAACCACTGCACCAACATGTTTTCTATTAAACTACTGCTACTAGGACTAGCATTACTACTTTTACTGCTCTGCAACTACCACTACTTCTCCTCCTACTAACCCTACCACTACTGCTAGTCCGATGACTACTGACATTACTTATTTACTTTATTTTACTTATTTACTTATTTAAAAGCCTGATCACTGGCTTCAGACTTGGAAATGAACTGTCGGATGGAAATCGCAACTCCTTATTTTGACTCGTACTTTTCAAGGAGACAATTTCACAGTACAGCATAAAATGTGCCTTACCGTATGGAGAATGTTCTGAAGTACGGTTTTAACTTTCTATTTCCGTGGAATCAGCAGGTGACACACCACCTCCAGAAAGTTATATATTGCTGCTTTAAGCTTTTTATTGTTCTGTTTGTCTTCTGTCTTTGAGTAACTTGAGTGATATACTATTATTATTAGTATCGAGTTTGAGTGAAGTATTATTACCCTCATATCCAGCATTGATTCACCGTGATTCGCACCAGTCCTCCTCCCCTCTTCTCTCTGCGGGCCTTTTAAACCTAACCTTCCTCTTACCATACTTTAATCCGTTAGAGAAAGTTTACCTCACCGCGCCGTAGTTTGACCCTTATGCATATTGAAGTCTCCGTGCTCCGGCCTGTTTAAAAATGCATGGGGCCTCTGTGCTTGTTGATCTACGCCCATGCAAATCGCCCCGTCGCCGCTGTCAGGCTTCCCCCGATGAATAATGTAATGTGTTGTATACTCTGGGACGCACCATTGACAGTCAATTAGCAAGTTTGATTGGTGGGCGCACCTTGCTGCTTTTGAACTGTTAATTTTATGTAAATAGCACTCCCCCCGACCATCCGCACAGTCTACCAATACTGCCACCTCCCCAATTCCACCTCGCACCACGAGTCAAACCAGCGCTACATCCTTAATAATTGATCAGCGCACACCTGCTAGCTTGATGCAATGGGAGTCGTGTTTATAAGAGTCTGGATGCCCAACCCTTTTGATATTCAAATGAATTTGAAAAACCAGGGGCCGATTTTTTTTTTTCCTCCTTCCTCAGCTTGTTAAAAAGATTCGAGTGTCCAACCCCATAGATCTCGCTTCTTGTCGGGCGGATATGATGGCGCATGATGCCTCGTAAATGCAACGCCAATGACAATTTGTTGTTGATGTGCGGCGAAACCTAGCTTTTATGTGCCGGGCTCGATTGTGCTCGCAGGTAAATGATCTAGCGCTTGTCAAGAATTCTACCCCCGTCTTTTTTTTTTTCTGTCTCTCCTTTCAATATCTCATCTCGCCGGTTAATTTGGAGGAGCAGACACGGAAGCGGGAAGATTCATCAAAGTTGACAAGTGAAGCAGGGACGCGGAGGGGGATCGCGGAAAAGCCTGTGTGGATATGGTGATAGCTGCGGTGGTGCGCGCCCTCTAGCAAAGTGATACTGTGAAAGGGTCTTGTTGCACAAAAGACAGAATTCACTTTGCAGACCTTAAACAAGTAATGATGTGCTGCTGTTTGTGCAGGAGGCCACGGGGCAGGTAGCTACATCAGTGTGGAGAGGTGTGCGGGGGATTCTCGGATGCACTGGCATTCTGGTAATGGAATCTGGTGAATGTCAGATTGTATTTTGGGCAAAGACGTAAATTCATGAGTCTGGATCCATTGATCTTCCTTGTATAAATCGTCTCTAGGGGCTCGGTACATAGTTTGATAGCATCATGATTATGATTTTTTACAATACACAATATCATTTCCAATAATAGTATGCATCCCTATACAATAGTTTGGAAACAAATCTAGCTTCAGTTTGGATGGATGGATTCAATTTAGTTCAAACTCTACTCATTTATATGGGGCATTTAAAACAATGTTGTTTGATCAAAGTGCTACACAGGGTAAACATTTTCTGGGCCAAAGGCTTTATTAAAGAGAGTGGATTAAAGAGAGTAGAGACATTCTGAAAATGGTCAAGGCCAGGAAGCGACCCCACAATGCCATAAAACACTGCACCACCAGTGAGCATTTTTTTAAATTAAAGTTGCATTCAATAGTAATTTCCTGAACGTAAACAATACAGATGAATATATACCCTTTAATACCAATAATTGTCAAATTCTTTCCTCCAAAGTCTGAGTTCTGCCTCAAACCACCTGCTTTTACTGACAGAAGATTGGCTGTTGACCACTTCAAAAGACCAAAACTATATCTCCATTAAAGGACACAAATAATGCAAAAGTGAGTTTTCTGAGCTTTTAACCATGTTCTAACATTGTTCCCTCCTGCCTGGAGTAGCATTTAGCTTCATTCACACTAGCTTGATGAACCCTGATTGAAAAGTCCTCTTCCCACTGACCGTCAACACTCGGTTCTGAATCTCCTCGACAACTGACGTTTTCTCAATCAGTGATGAGGCTCCTACAATGTTCTTTCATGTTTTTAAGTCCATAAATCATTCTAGTGTTGCAAATTTCCCAACAAGTCCCAAAGTGCTCAACTCCTGTCCCACTTGTAACACCACAAAGCACACTTACCCTTTAAACCCTCCTCACTTAGGCACCGCTGAAGGACACTGCATCTCTCTTCATCGATCCTGTCCGTCCTCTGGAGACATGTCCCTGCCCCCCGCACGCTCTGTCCTAACACCAGCATGTCACCAGTGGACGTTTGCATCGCCCCGCCGTCCTAAACAGCGCTCTCCAAGGGCCTGACCTCTCTAATATGGCTGCTTATCCCCGCTCTCCTCTGCATTAAACAAATAGATTTTCCCTCTCTTCGCATAACTCGTGAAGCTTAAATTTAACCTAGATACTTAACACCCAGAATTGATCTTATTATCGTGCAGCTAATTACGGTTATAAATAACAAAAGCCTCACGCATTCACACGGAATACCTTAAATCTGTGAAGAGTTGTTGGTGATAATTTGTGGCGAAACGGGACAGAAGGGACCTGCAAATGAATGTTAATCTGATTATAGCACCCTATTAACACAATTTCTATCTATGTGGGGTTTTCAAGTTCATGGTTTTTATTTAGTTTGTACACAACTGTTTTTTAATAAGAGTTTGTGAACCGTGAGGTGATACGAGTCATTTCCGATAACAATCTTCAGTGTGTTTTCTATTAACACTTGGGATTAACACTAATTAGAGCTGTCTCGTTGGTATTTCATACTTGAATGAAATAGTGCATTGACTATATTTTGTTTGTGCTTCTATTGTCCAAATATGTAGATTAGGTACTTGGGGGAAGAGTGGTTGACTGTAATAGTCTGCCTTTAGTTGTTGTAGTCGATTAGATTGTTTTTAGATTATTAGGATTTGTATGGCACAATCAGCTGAAGATTTTGGAGCAAATCATGATTTAAATTTTTACGTACAATTTCCTAATACTTTTTGTCTTTTTATAGTTGTTTTTGCATGAACTCACATGCACAATGTCATATATTTGTGATTATCTGTACCATCTGCACTGGACAAGCCCTCAAAGCTTCCAAGAGCATGATCCTGAAATATAACACCCGGACAGTTGGAAATGAGGCTCGTTAAAACTGTCTGCAAGTAAGCTAACGTTTATGACCTGTCGTTGTGGTCTTAAAGACACTTCAAGACACTTCACCCACATTGACTAAGTAAAGCACTTCATGAGTGTCTTGAAGGTGGAAAAGCGCTATATAAATACACAGCCTCCAGAAAAAATCAGTTCTACACAGACTATAAAGCCATTTTCAGACAGGGAATCATTTTATTGTTGACTTGTTGGTCACATGAACATTGGACATTTTACACAAATCTATTTACTTTATAGCATGTTTAATGGAAAGATTTTTTTCTTGTTCTCCATTCAAACCAATGGAGTTACTAAACTATGTACTTTATAGAAGAAACTGTTGAGTTGAATTTTGGGGAATGAAATCCTTTTTTTTGTAAGAATTTAATTCAAAGTGGACATCACGCCAAGTAACGGTAAAATATATTCTTCTAGTCCCACTCGCCCTCCTCTCTACCTTTTCCCGTCTCATTGCAGGTGAACGAGGCGGTGTTCTGTGCCGGTCAGATAGCCCTGGTCCCCTGCACGATGGAGCTGCTCAGGGCTGGGACCAGACCACAGGCTCTGCTCTCCTTCACACATGTCAGGCAGGTCCTCCAGGCTGCGCTCCCCAGTCTGTCCCTGTCCCACGTGCTCCAGGCCCACTGCTACACCACCAGGCCCAGAGACGCACACCTGATCAGGGAGGCGTGGAGGGAAATGCTGGAGGCCGCACACAGAGAGGAGGTGAGTCACAGTTGGGTTTTGTGGAAAGAGATAAGAATCAAATCATTAATTCTTTACAGAAAAACTATTTGGATTTGGACATTTGTCCTGAAAGCTCAATTTTCACTGATTAAAGTAGGTTAGAAATGGTGATACTAACTGCCAATACATTTATTGACGTAAAAGTGTGTCAGATTCTATTCATATTTAATTGTTTATTTAGGCAAAATTTACTGTGATTCTGCCTCAATAGAAAAAAAGAAGTTCTGAAAGTATGTTTGCATATCACACTTTTTGACTTTTTGTGTGAATGACCCCATATGAGGCTGATGAACTGTGAATGAGCTCTTTTCACGGCTCATTCACAGATCAGTGTGTGTTCAGTAAACACGATCGTAGGCTTGTGAGTGCAGGGTTTACAATGTTTTGGTAACTAACTAAAGCGCTGACTAAAGTGAAAGAAACAAAAGTAGCAAAACAAACACATTTACAACACTCGGCTCAGATATACTTCCTCTCAGAGCACAATTCTTAACAAATAAGATTTATTTTGATCCTGAGTCCAAACCATTGTCTGCAGTGAATATAATTGAGCATCATGTTGTTGTCTGTGCTCTGTCTATGGTGACAGTCCTCTCCACACTGACACTTTGATCAAAAGTCCTATTTTGTTGCTGGAGTGATCTGTGCTTTATTTAACTTTATTTCTTGAGTTAGTGGCTTTGTTCACTGCATTTCAATCCAGTGCTGCCTCCGTTAGAGCCATGTAACTACTCCACAGGGAAAGATTGGTGCTGCACTACATATTAAGGTATTATGTTTTTATTTATTTTAATATATTTCATTCATATAGGATAGAACTCAATGAGAGAAACTCTTTTTTATGAGGCCCTAGAAATATTGTAGAGAAAGATGTAGAGGAAATATTGATCATAAACATATGAGCTTATATCGGTTCAAGCATGATTAATTAAAAGGAAATTAAGATTGTCATGTCCCTGGACACTTTGTGACTTTTATTTACAAGAGATATCACAAATGTTGATGCTAGAAGTAAAGAATGATGTAAAATGTGCAACATTTGACAGTATTTAACTCGTACAGAGGAGAATAAGATTAACGTTACTTAAAAAAAACATTGTCCTCAAGTAGACGTAGAAAGTAATGCTTTATGAAATCAAAGTAATGGTCCAAGAACACATTATCAAATAATTTTGTATTATCAAACATTTGTATTCTAGATCAGGGGCGTGTCCAGACTTTTATTACTGGGGTGGCACAGAGGTGGCCAAGTCTTTAAGGTCTTTAAGGCTATTTTTATTTATATTTTACAGTTAAGTTGAATATTTTATTGATTTGATTGGTTTATAAATATGAAGGTATATTTATTGGTGACATATTTTGAGTAAAATTAAACAAAAATAGTTATTATACAGTCTTAGCCCTCATAACCTGAGCCAGCGGTGCAGCTCTGGTTCAGGCCGGGCTCAGATGAAGTAGCGAGCAGTGGTTTGAGGTGGTTCATGCCGAGGATCAGCTGCTCTGGACAAGCTCTGCCAAACTCGCACGTGAGGAGAACACTTGGATCAACCCTGCCCTCTCCCAGACTGGACACTTGGACATCAGCGCTCACACCAACCACCTCTGATGAACCCATCGGACCGTTGTCCCCTGCTCAACAGTCTTGAGCAGGGGTTAGGGTTAGGGTCGGCGCACAGAAGAGGACTGAACCCTCATGCTGCTGCTCTTGTCCAGGCTGATGAGCTTATTGCAGTAACCATAAATCTACTGCATAAATCGACTTTATAACAATCATTTGGTCCAGGCTGCTCATTATATTTAGTCAAAAGAGAATCTTCTACTGTAATCAGTTAACTGCATTTTTGTTTAAGCTTACCCTAGTGGCAATTAGATTATGGGACAGTACAGTTTCAGCAGTTAAAAATGGTTTTACTCTTTAGTTTGGTTTGTTTGAAGTTGTATTTTGTACAATTGTATAGTTATTTAGGTATGCTGAGTAGGCCTTCTGCCCACTTCTGAAAACAAGTGGACATTTGCCAACTCTATGAAGTGACTGTTTAAAGCGCTGCCCCCTCTCTCCCCCTGAGACCCCGGCCTCTCTGGATGATATTTACCAGTGAAACGCGCTCATGAAAACTTGATGATTTGGGAAACGCGGCCGTCTTTGATACCGTTTTCTGCCGCTCTCTCAAGCAGATGTCTAGCTAATCCTCTGCCCCCCTCCTCGTCCTGCCTTTGCCACCTTAGCGTTTTGGAAGTCTAACCCCCACCCTTTGCCCCCTCCCGCAAGCCTAATAGGGCCCTCTCCTCCCCCTGTAATCTGTGCGCAGCCGGGGGAATAGCGGTTAGCACGTGTTAGCGTCTACGATGGGGTTAGCCGTGTCGAGAAAAGTGCAGGCAGAGAGTGTCAACTTTGTGTCAAAAACAGATCAGCTTATCAAGTTGGAGCACAGGAATGTTATTGTCAGGAGTATTTTGTGAATTTGCATACATTCGCAAAAATCTCATGTCACGAGATCAAGGGCTGTTTGTTCAGTTAGCTGACACATTTTGCATAAAGTCTTTAAATTGTTCATACTTTTTATCCCAATGTTTGGACGTACATTGAGGAATTTTCTAGAGCTGTAAGCGATTGGTTGCTTAGTCGATGAATTGGTCGATGGTGTCTAAAGAGTCTTCAAATATTTTCAAACGTGAGACAATAAGAGCAGATCACTGACATGAAGCGAATCATATGCGATCAGGAAATCTCCTGATCCCCGAGCGCAAGGACTGCTGAGCCACCAATCGTCAGGTACTAAGGAAGTAGTGTCTTGTTTACTGTAGCTGCAACAGCTTTACCGATGCAGCATGAACATAAACATATGATTCTGTAGAGCAGGCATGTCCAAACTACGGCCCGGCGGCCAAATGCGGCCCTCAGACCAATTCTTGTTGGCCCTCAGGCTTCCTGCCAAGTTGGTCCAAACAACAAAAAGTAGAAATTTTTACTGTAAAATTTGAAAAAAATCAAGCATTTTGATGTTATACCAATCTAATATTCATGTTCCAAGTCTTATTAAAGGTGTGGAGCCATCAAAACACTGTCAAAGGCAAAATGATTCACTTTGTCATTCAACACATTTGACATTGTCGAGTTGTTTGTGGCCCTCTGCTCCGTATAGGTTTCAAAATGCAGCCCTCTGTGAAAAAAGTTTGGACACCCCTACTGTAGTGTCTAGCACCTTCAGAGAATTGTGCAACGTTTATCATTTTAAAGATATCCCTGATATTGGAAATTTAATATATTCATAAATACATAGTATTTGTATTTGTTTTTCTCTGTTTTCTATTTGTGAGTGTTCCCCTGCAGTGACGCACGCCTCCTCATGCCGCAGTGAGGCAGATGTGGCGGAGGCTGAGGTGGGGGCCCTGTGTGTCTCCAGGGGCAGGATTAGCCTAAGCACCATTTGAACTGAGTGTAATTAGAATATTTAACACAGGTCAAACACTCACTCCACTCCCCTCTGAGAACAACAACTCCACTGCTCCAGATGCTGTGGAAGCTCCGCCTCCTGTGCAGGCTGGAGAAGGGAGAGGAGGAACATCCCTGAAGAATATTGGCACAGTTGCCATAGCAATTAGCAATCCAAAACAAAATATAGTTTTTGTTGGAAAGTTCTCAAAATGGCATTAAACAGGGAGCTGAAACCCAAAATGTGAAACTTGTGAAAAAATGTTGGTCAAATTTTAAGACACATTTGCCTCTCCACGAGTTCAGGAGGTGTGGCCCGAGTAGCCCTCCTCATGTCTGGGGGTCAATTCTATAAGAACCTCAGATTGTGAGGTTTCTTCATGTTCAAACAGCCCATCTGGACAGTCTGCCCATTCTAGTTTTGGTAAAGTTATTTTGGTCTGGTTTAATACTCATCTATGCCTGGTCTATAGAGTCTTTGGTCGGTTGGACATTGGTCTGTAAATAATCCGGAATCCTTGCATCCTCTGCTGATGCTTTGTATACTCGGACAAAAGACTTCATATAAATCAATATTAAGTACATTTATGGGGGAAAAGCATTGGAAATTTCACTTTTCAAACTGAGAGTCTCCATTCATTGGGCAGAAGCACTCTCCTTTCTGACAGCTCTATGGACTCGGCCTATAGACTCTGCTAAAGGAGGCTTCCCACTGGGCAGGAAATGTAGAGGAACGCTCTGAACCAGCACTGGACCCTCTGCCCCATCTGCCCCCCGCTGTCCCACGCCTTCACTCCCATTTCCTTATTACTGTGTTTACCGTTGGGCTCCACACCCTCGACCCGCGGCACGCTGCAGACTCGGGGGCGCACAGGCAGGAGAGGAAAGTCCAGTCAAAACAAACGCCCCGTCAGTTAACAACAGGGCTACAGCTTTACCTGCCGACCAGAGGCTCAAAGAAAAGGCAGGATATAACCAAGCTAAGGAAGAAATATTGCTGCTTGCTTGAAGATTTAAACAATTATTAATAGAATGAGATAAAAAAAAAAAAAAAAGTTATTCAAATGCCTCATATTCAGCAGTATTTGCCCGTTAAACATGCTTTGGCATTTGCTTTCTATTAGTCAAGCTCTCATAAGGATTGGTGTCAGCCCTCCATCTACTGGCAACCAAAGTTCATCAATAATCAGTTAAACATTGAACTTAACGCCACGGTGACACTTAAATTTAATGCCATACTGATGAACATTCCCATCAAAGCAACAATGTATCCATGGAGATAAGCAGGTGTCATACTCTCCCCCAAAATGTGCAGTTTTCAGTACATAGATTATTTTAAGTGCTTAAACATGAGATAACTAAAGAAAAGTACTCAACATATCCAAAGGAAAATAACAATGTAATTAAGCAGAATATGTGTTCTTTATTATGCTAAACTAGCCTTTTTGATATTTTTACTATTTTATAATGTATCTAACAAAACATACTGGCAGTTATTCTCACCACTGGGATGTGAGGCAGGAACACTTACTACACAGCCACACTGTCTTGCTGCCCCAATAGATGATAAAACCCAAGGAGCTCAAAATATATAAATACATCTACTACATAAAAACATTAAAAAGTACTAAAGCAGAGTCTGTGTACAAATGCCCCATTTTGAGAAGCCCTGCTCTATTACATACCACCATGGACTGGAAAAAAGCTCTTTTGACACAGTTCCACACAATCCCATGTAAGACCTTTGTTTTGCACTGCTGAGCAAACTTCCTTCCTGCGTAACATTTTGTCTCCCACCATCAGAGAGAAACAATGATGTAACCTTGTCCGACAGCCAGTGGTCCTGTGATGAAAGCGGCGCTAGAGGCTGGATGGAGCTCCCCTGGTCGGAGCACCCAAGGGCCCTATGGGGTGGCCTTTAAGCCTGGCTGAGCAGACCCCGGCCCTGTCACTTTCTCTCCCCCGCGCCCCTCTCTCTGGTCCGGCGTGAATCGGTATTGACAAGCCCCCTCCAGGAGAATACCTAGCCGGTGCCAGAAGTGCTAATCTAACATTTATCAAAGGGCCGGGTGCGTATGCGGGCTGTCACTCGGCCTGACAAGGACAAGGCTCAGCGCTGACACGGCTATTGTTCCCGGCTCCTCTCTGTTATTGTTGATCAGTGGTCGGACTAAAAGAATCACTACCCACAATCCTCCCCTTCCTCCTCGTCACTGCACAGGCAAAAACAAGGGCAGAGATGGAGCGTGCCTTAGATGTTGGACCAGGAGGAAAATGTCTTGATCATTTTTTTATATTGTCAAGATACCGGAATTTGAAAAGGTTTATTATTTTTTCATTAACCATGTCCATCATCCTCCAAAAATCCTTCTAATTCAGGATTATCATCTTCATTTTACCATTTACATTCACAACATGTCTTATGATTACGGCGTTGCTCTAACTGTCTTGACTTATGTTTACACCCGGGGGTGAAATGGTGATACAATTCAAAAAAGGTGAATCTGTGATTTTGGTGATATCATTGCAATTCACTCTTTATCTATTTATCAAACACACCCTTTTCTCTTCCATTTCTCTTATTGAGGCTCTGAGTGAGTGAGTGACAGATAGATTTAACCAATCACAGTGAAGGGTGAAGTTTCAGAAGAAGCACATTACATTATTTACTTCTTAAAGGTAATACAAAATATAGTGTATATGAGTCGTGATCTAGCTCTAAGAAAGTTGTGATTTGCCATATCACCCACTCCTGGTTTACACTACTAAAGAAGACATCACATAATATCTTCATAATACTTCATATTCTCGCCATCCTATCTACAAACATGTTTGTTTATTTATATATATATATATATATATATATATATATATATATATATATATATATATATATATATATATATTATATATATATATATATATATATATATATATATATAATTATATATACACTATTTTCATATTCACGGAGAAAAGAGTATAATAACTGAATGCAAAGACACACGTGGAGCAGTATTACAAACAAAAACATTAGGAAGAGAAATACAACAAAATGTTCGTTTCATTAAATGTTATTTGAACTGTGATTTTAACATTTCTTGTGACAAATAAATGTATTTGTTTGTAGGTTTTTTTTTAAAGTTTTTTCATCCTAAAGGCCATCTTTGATCTGCCAGTTGTAGCGTGAAAGGGAGAGAAAGGGTAGAGAATTAAACCCATTACTCTGCGGTGGTAACACATGTGCAATGGCCTTAACCACTGCACCACCGGCACAGCACGCGCCCCAAACCACGTTTCAATGTCCAATTGAGTCTGATCCTTGAGAGTCTATGCAGTCTGAGTCATCCACTACTTTATAATTGGCTTTTCCTTGATGCCAGCAGTAAAAAGGTATCATCTTATTGATTCCATTGCAGGGGTTTAAGTCCCAGATACACTGCTTTAGCCCAACAAGTTGAAGTTTTCATGTTCTCATAGTTTTAAATAGATTTTTGATATTTTATAAGGAAATTACCTTACTGTTCTTACCAGAAAACAGAAATAGTACACTTTTAAATTGTTTCTGTCCTCATAGGAATGTGTGTAACCTCAGACTTTTCATAGTGCTCTTCACTTTGGTCTGCACGCTTGACCACACAAAGTCCAAACAATCTCAAGGTAAAACATTTAAACTACAAGGCATAATAATGAAGCCAAAGTTCACTAAAATAATGAAAAAAGTGACATGCCTTCGAACAACATTTTTAAAAGAATCCACGGGGCCACAGATGGTGCACGAAGACACTTTGTGACAAACAAGTCGAACAAATGTCCATTGATTTTCATTTACAAACAAAAATCCCATATTGAAGCACAATTACTTACTCAAGTTTAACCCAAAGTGCTTGTGGAGTGGACGCGCTCGCCTCGGGTCACCACCGTCACTCCTCTTGTCAATATTTTCCTTTCTTTCTCAAAATAAAACGTAAGCAACCCGTCATTATTGTGCACTTAGGAGCTGGGGTGTAAGTGGCAGCAAAAATTGATCCCGCAAATTGAAAAGGGGGGGTTAAGAGTGGTTTCGACTCGCGTTCTGAAATGTTGCGGGGGACGAATGACTCATATTTGTCCCATTACCAGATGAAGACGGTACCATTAACCAAAATGCTAGCTTTAAGATGTTTTGTTAGCAGCTAATAGTCGATGTTAGCAGGGCAGAATGTCTAAAGTGGACAGAGGGGTGATAGCGGCTGTCATGCTAGCAGCGATGCATTTGGGTTCGATATGAATTCTTGTGGAGTTGTTTGTACACTGTAATTACCTGGGTCAGTGCACAATGGGACTTAATGGAAGCCTTTCAGCCAAGTGTCAGGGGAAAGTGGCTGTTTTCGATGGAGCAAGGAGTTTGGCGTGTGGGGTTTATCGTAGTGTCAAACTCCTGATGTGATGAGCAATGTGTACTATAATAGGGATGTCAAAATATGTTATATATTTAACAGTTAATCACTTATCATGATTATTCAGGGCACAATAGACCCGTTAAAAGTGTGTAAACACATACATTCTAAATTTGATAATGGGGGAAAAGTGAGGTGAAACATAATCTGATTTCAATGGACAAGTTAGGACTGGAACACGCAAAATATCAAGGTGATTTTGTCAAAGTAAAACCACTCCGATGCATGTGAGTGATATCAGAGCCTGGTTAGCAAACATTAAATATATATTATGCATTGTTTATTTAACTGGCAATAATTGCAAGGCAAAATCTTGATTTTTAAGTTTTACTGGAAAATGGCAGAACAGAAATATAAGTTTTTCATTTATTTGCTCCTTCACCTTTAGATGATACCTTTTGTGATTCTCAAATGCAATGTTGAGCCATGAAAACTGTATTTTTCCAACCTTTGAAATGAAGAAGCAATTTAGACAGACTAGACTAGTCTAATAGATGTATTGATGCTGGAAATTCAGAGTGGTTGCTACATTTATTCATTCATTTTGTCAGAAATACTTAAAATTGTTCAATTAATTGTAATTGGCATTTCCAAAGCCCCTCAACAATCAGCATCAGTATCAGATCAAAAAGGCCCTACTGAAGACCCAAACTGACCATTGACCATTTGAAATGACTGAATCTCAATCTTGATTTAAAATTCAATTAATGGCATAGCTAGGGATGCGTACCGCTACGACGGACCGGATCTGGACTTGTAAAAACGCTTCGGTTCAGGTCCAAAAAAAACAAAACCCCTGTGATTCGGTTCTGGACTCATATAAAATGTAGCACTGACATACTTTGTCCTTTTTGTTCTAGAATCTAGACCATCTTAAACCTTCCATTGATCGCGAAATTCGCGCTGGAAAAGACGTAAACACTGCCATGCGCCGCTGTCAATAGCGCACACGGACCCTAATTAGCGACGCACACGTCTTCCGGGCAGAAGTTGAAGCCGGAGAAATAAGTTTAAAGATTTAAAGATCGTACGTGAGACAGGAGCGCCTCGTACGTGTGAGACAGGAGCGCCTCGTACGTGAGAGACAGGAGCGCCTCGTACGTGTGAGACAGAGGCGCCTCGTACGTGTGAGACAGGAGCGCCTCGTACGTGTGAGACAGGAGCGCCTCGTACGTGTGAGACAGGAGCGCCTCGTACGTGTGAGACAGGAGCGCCTCGTACGTGTGAGACAGGAGCGCCTCGTACGTGTGAGACAGGAGCGCCTCGTACGTGTGAGACAGAGGCGCCTCGTACGTGTGAGACAGGAGCGCCTCGTACGTGAGAGACAGGAGCGCCTCGTACGTGTGAGACAGGAGCGCCTCGTACCTGTGTGAGACAGGAGCGCCTCGTACGTGTGAGACAGGAGCGCCTCGTACGTGTGAGACGGGAGCGCCTCGTACGTGTGAGACAGGAGCGCCTCGTACGTGTGAGACAGGAGCGCCTCGTACGTGTGAGACAGGAGCGCCTCGTACGTGTGAGACGGGAGCGCCTCGTACGTGTGAGACAGGAGCGCCTCGTACGTGTGAGACAGGAGCGCCTCGTACGTGTGAGACAGGAGCGCCTCGTACGTGACAGGAGCGCCTCGTACGTGTGAGACAGGAGCGCCTCGTACGTGTGAGACAGGAGCGCCTCGTACGTGACAGGAGCGCCTCGTACGTGTGAGACAGGAGCGCCTCGTACGTGTGAGACAGGAGCGCCTCGTACGTGTGTGAGACAGGAGCGCCTTGTACGTGAGACAGGAGCGCCTCGTATGTGACAGGAGCGCCTCGTACGTGTGTGAGACAGGAGCGCCTCGTATGTGAGACAGGAGCGCCTCGTACGTGTGAGACAGGAGCGCCTCGTACGTGTGTGAGACAGGAGCGCCTCGTACGTGAGACAGGAGCGCCTCGTACGTGACAGGAGCGCCTCGTACGTGTGTGAGACAGGAGCGCCTCGTATGTGAGACAGGAGCGCCTCGTACGTGAGACAGGAGCGCCTCGTATGTGAGACAGGAGCGCCTCGTACGTGTGAGACAGGAGCGCCTCGTACGTGTGAGACAGGAGCGCCTCGTACGTGTGCGAGACAGGAGCGCCTCGTACGTGAGAGACAGGAGCGCCTCGTACGTGTGAGACAGGAGCGCCTCGTACGTGAGAGACAGGAGCGCCTCGTACGTGAGAGACAGGAGCGCCTCGTACGTGTGAGACAGGAGCGCCTCGTACGTGTGAGACAGGAGCGCCTCGTACCTGTGTGAGACAGGAGCGCCTCGTACGTGTGAGACAGGAGCGCCTCGTACGTGTGAGACAGGAGCGCCTCGTACGTGTGAGACAGGAGCGCCTCGTACGTGTGTGAGACAGGAGCGCCTTGTACGTGAGACAGGAGCGCCTCGTATGTGACAGGAGCGCCTCGTACGTGTGTGAGACAGGAGCGCCTCGTATGTGAGACAGGAGCGCCTCGTACGTGTGAGACAGGAGCGCCTCGTACGTGTGTGAGACAGGAGCGCCTCGTACGTGAGACAGGAGCGCCTCGTACGTGACAGGAGCGCCTCGTACGTGTGTGAGACAGGAGCGCCTCGTATGTGAGACAGGAGCGCCTCGTACGTGAGACAGGAGCGCCTCGTACGTGACAGGAGCGCCTCGTACGTGTGTGAGACAGGAGCGCCTCGTATGTGAGACAGGAGCGCCTCGTACGTGAGACAGGAGCGCCTCGTATGTGAGACAGGAGCGCCTCGTACGTGTGAGACAGGAGCGCCTCGTACGTGTGCGAGACAGGAGCGCCTCGTACGTGAGAGACAGGAGCGCCTCGTACGTGTGAGACGGGAGCGCCTCGTACGTGTGAGACGGGAGCGCCTCGTACGTGTGAGACGGGAGCGCCTCGTACGTGTGAGACAGGAGCGCCTCGTACGTGTGAGACAGGAGCGCCTCGTACGTGTGAGACAGGAGCGCCTCGTACGTGTGAGACAGGAGCACCTCGTACGTGTGAGACAGGAGCGCCTCGTACGTGTGAGACAGGAGCGCCTCGTACGTGTGAGACAGGAGCGCCTCGTACGTGTGCGAGACGGGAGCGCCTCGTACGTGTGAGACGGGAGCGCCTCGTACGTGTGAGACAGGAGCGCCTCGTACGTGTGAGACAGGAGCGCCTCGTACGTGTGAGACAGGAGCGCCTCGTACGTGTGCGAGACAGGAGCGCCTCGTACGTGTGAGACGGGAGCGCCTCGTACGTGTGAGACGGGAGCGCCTCGTACGTGTGAGACAGGAGCGCCTCGTACGTGTGAGACGGGAGCGCCTCGTACGTGTGAGACGGGAGCGCCTCGTACGTGTCGAGCTGCAGAACCGTGTATCCACATGTGAACATTGAAGTGAAGCTGGTGAGATCGCTGGCTTTATCTGAACTGTTTTAAGCTGTGGCCACCGCGTGCGATGTTGTGATGGTTGTTATGCTGCGGGTTAAAGAGGCGGGGTCAGCGTGGGGTCTTGTCTGGGTCTTTGATCTGGGTGTAAATATGAATGAAATAACTTAAGTGTTATGTTGTGGTGTGATGTATTTGGCATTAAGTAAATACTAAGTCAAAGTAATATTGCTTAATCGCTGCATTCATTCATTGGAGTTTATATTTTGTATTTGTATTCTACAGTTGTTAAATATAGTCTGGTGTTTAATGCTGCTAATATGATGTATTATTTTGATTTGTTGTGTAAAATATTTTCATATTCTACTTTTGATACTGCTAAGTTGATGCTTTATAGTGGTTCTAGTTGACTTTTACGCTAGTTTTTGTAACTCTGTTTTTTTTACACAGTGACTTAATTATTGACACTGGTGTTTTGTCTGTTTGAAGGTTTTTACTTGACTTTTGATGCCAATGGATCTGAACATTAAAGAGTGGAAATGTGTCTAAACAGCTGCTTTGACCCTTGACCCAGACTGACCCTGTCAACAATACTCTACATGCTCTTGTTGTTGAGTTGAGTCTTGAGTTGTTCCTCAAGTAAAACACATGAATGTGTGTTAACTGTTAAGCTATAGTTTAGCTGCTAGCTAGTAGCTCGTAGCTTGTGATTTGGAAGTTGTAACTTCTGTTAAAAAACAGTGAATAAAGCAGACAAGTTGAGTTTATTTCAGTCTGCAGTTAAGCCTTGTGTTTGATAGTCGTCCTTGTTCAAGTGTCTTCAACTTAATTTAGCGAAGTAGCTTGTGTAATACTGTTATAACATTATGTAAATATGGCATGGTTCAGGTCCGGACTCATTAGGTCCGGACCTGAACCTGAACCTCTGGATTCGAATCCGGACTTGAACCTGAACTTGGGTTAAATTTAGATTCCTTTTTACATATGTTTATGGGCAAATGTGACACTAATAGCTGTGAGGGAATTAGCCAAAATGATTATATGAATTACAGACAAAAAGCAATATAAATTACGAGTGAAATCATTGTATAGCAATGACTTAAGCAAAGATGATAGCTTTAAAACGTGGTAGAAAAGACATTTAGCGCTAGAACATGCTATAGGCGTGTACATTAAGGTGCATTAGCTTGTATCGAATGTTGATAGAGTCGTTTGTGGTGGTCTTCAGCTCAGCAGGGGTCCTCAGCGGGGGTCTTGGGGCTCTTTGTTGCCCGAAGAGTAACAGATTATAATTTGCTGTTTGATTTCCATGCATGTGTCTCATTACAGGACATTTTGGGGGCCCCTGACGCTGTCCCCTGCCCCCTGTCTATCATAGTGGTCCCTGCTTTACCCAAAGAGGCGTCCGTAGAACTGCACGTAACCGCTGTCCATGACCAACCGAACCAGAGGACCTCATCGTACAAAACTACAAAGACTGCATCTGGGTCCATTGAGTGTCGTCTTGTCAAATCGGCTGACGGGAAACGCGGTTCTTTGAGCTTGTCCGTGTTCGGAGCAGGTTTAGTGGAGGAAGAGGTGAAGAACGTGGTGGAGAAGTGCGGGGAAGTCTTCAGAGGAGCGCTGGAGGAGGGGCCAGCCGATCTGGTGCCGCTGTGTGCCAGAGCGTTCTACAGATGGGACAGTCCACGGGCGCAGCAGATTGTGAAAGGTGAGTCAATGTACAGTGAGGGAAAAAATAATAGATTTTTATGTTATTGCTGCAAATAAGTATTTTAACACCTGCCAATCAGACCTGTTAGTCTGCCTTTAAAAGGTCCACCTCTGCTCATTTATTAATCTGAATTAGTAGCAGCTGTTTGAGCTCATTATCTGCATAAAGACACATGTCCATCCCACAATCAGTCAAACTTCAACTACTGCCATGGGCAAGACCAAAGAGCAGTCAAAAGACTTCCACGAGGCTGGAAAGGGCTACGGGGCAATAGTTAGAACATGAGGCTAAAGATGACTTTCTGACAATGTATTTCCACAAGGGAGCTGCAGGGGGAGCTGTATTGTCAGACTTACTTAGTTTAATATATAAATCTGGCTTCAACCAGCACAATACATCAGTAATATTTCCCATGCCACTCCAGAGCCCAGTGCGTCTCCACACCCTGTCCACATGCAGGTTAGCGGGGCGCACTCTCTCCCCATACGCCCCTGAACCGTCCTGCCCCTTCATTTCACACATCCACCCTCTGACTCACCACAGTGCCCCCCGCAGGCTGACCCGGGGGCCGCATCACGGGTCACAGCCGCTACTCACGGGGCCACGCATCCTAAAAGTCACAGGAGGAAAAGTGGCACCCCCGGCTCTGACTGCTCGCTGCTTCCCGGGCGCAGTACAGTCACGGTACAGTCGTATGGTTCACAGCCGATAGACGCGACATATGCTGCAGATAAAACGTCTAAACATCGTGTCCGCGCAGGTTAGTGACGGCAGAAGGGTCACGTTAAAGAAAGGAGTGACAGCGTGACATATAAAAAGGGTTATCTTCAATTGTCCATAGCAAAGTGTTTGGAGATTGATGGACAGGGCAGATGGGCGGATGGAATGGTTGATCTGTATTTCATAAGCCAAATATCAATAATGTGATATCATTCAACAGCATTTTTTCAACTACCTTTATTTGATTTTTCATATTGCTCTAAATTAAAAAAATAACACATTAATCCTGTAAATGTCTTTTCCAGATGCTCAGACTTACTTTACCATTTCATGCTGACTGAGGATGTGTATATATTCATGTATTACATTTTTAAGATAAGATAAGCCTTTATTTGTCCACACAATGGGGAAATTCCAGTGTTGCAATGCAAGTAGGTACAGAAGTAAAAGAACAGATAACCTATAGGAAGCTTTAAAAAACACTCTTAATTGAAAAGCTCTTATAAACAAAACTCTTAGACAAAACCTCTCATATAATAAGGAATAGAGAGAAATTAGATTAAATTAAAAATTAAATAAAATAACAAAACATAAGACAAAAATAATAATAATAGTGGAAAAGTAAACACTCTTATTTACAGTAGTTATATGCACATGAATAAGACATTATTACACATGATTGAGTCAGTATTTTATAAACACAGAACAGAACAGAGAGTGTAAATCAAAATTATAACACAAATAGACATCAACTAAACATGAATACAAACACATTTAAATCAAAATAACCATTTGTCCATTTCCAAATGAAGTCCGAATGTCATTTTGGTCATGTTTTTCTGAAGCGAGCAGGGAGAGGACCCCGTAAACAGGGTTCATCAAATAAACACACGCATGAAGCTACAAACAACTCCAGCTCTGTTTTGGATGAAGGAATAATGTTATAACATGTTTTAAAGCTCAACAAAGGTGTTTATAATATACAAGCCTATGTTTTTTGATGCAAACCACTTCACCAATCAAATAAACTGAATTAGAAATGTGGTATAATTCATGGTTTTATGGACGGATATTGGAGTGATGTCATAGTGGAGGATATTTTCTGACCGATAAGGCGTCCATAGCCTCCAAATGTTTCAGAACCGCCGTATTAAAACATCAAACGACTCCAATCAAGTAGAAAAAAGCTGTTTAAATCATGTTTGTGTCACTGCGTCTGGATCTGTGAATTTGCCATAGTGGTCGTCTTTGTGCGCTGTCCAAAACGGCATTTCATTACATTAAATAATTGTGTGAATTTGTCGACTCAAATTGTAATTGTTTTTACAGACAGAACTGACAATTGCCCAAGGTCATATGCCACGCCCAGATTTGAAATGATCAGATAATGTCAAATGGTTTCCAGTCCAGCCAATAATAACGAGTAGCTGCTGGGCTGAGACGCTGAGACGGTGGACCCAGTCAGCCCTGTGTCCAGTGCCCATGTCCTGTGCCCAGTGTCCTGTGCCCAGTGCCCAGTGCCCTGTGTCCTGTGTCCTGTACCAGTGCCCTGTGTCCTGTGTCCTGTGCCCAGTGCCCTGTGCCCAGTGTCCTGTGTCCTGTGTCCTGTGTCCTGTGCCCAGTGTCCTGTGCCCATGTCCTGTGCCCAGTGTCCTGTGTCCAGTGCCCAGTGCCCTGTGTCCTGTGTCCTGTACCAGTGCCCTGTGTCCTGTGTCCTGTGCCCAGTGCCCTGTGCCCAGTGTCCTGTGTCCTGTGTCCTGTGTCCTGTGCCCAGTGTCCTGTGCCCATGTCCTGTGCCCAGTGTCCTGTGTCCAGTGCCCAGTGCCCTGTGTCCTGTGTCCTGTGCCCAGTGCCCTGTGCCCAGTGTCCTGTGTCCTGTGCCCAGTGTCCTGTGCCCATGTCCTGTGCCCAGTGTCCTGTGTCCAGTGCCCAGTGCCCAGTGCCCTGTGCCCAGTGTCCTGTGTCCTGTGCCCAGTGTCCTGTGTCCAGTGCCCAGTGCCCTGTGTCCTGTGTCCTGTGCCCAGTGCCCTGTGCCCATGTCCTGTGTCCTGTGCCCAGTGTCCTGTGCCCGTGTCCTGTGCCCAGTGCCTAGTGTCCTGTGTCCTGTGTCCTGTGCCCAGTGTCCTGTGTCCAGTGCCCAGTGCCCAGTGCCCTGTGTCCTGTGTCCTGTGCCCAGTGCCCTGTGCCCATGTCCTGTGTCCTGTGCCCAGTGTCCTGTGCCCATGTCCTGTGCCCAGTGCCTAGTGTCCTGTGTCCTGTGTCCTGTGCCCAGTGTCCTGTGCCCAGTGTCCTGTGTCCTGTGTCCTGTGCCCAGTAAACAGTAAACAGTATAAACACTTCCAAAGTGCTGCACAGACACAAAACAATAAAAAAAAAAACAGCTAAAGTTATATTGAGTGCTCAATTTTATTTTACCATTATTATCATTGTGCTGAAAGAATGTAAATTTTGAATAGATTGTGTTACAAACGACATTATTTGCTTTGGATCAACAAAATAATGACATGAAAAAGCTGGTGAATTATTTAAGTGTTTTATGCCTTCACATTCATGTCGTATTAACTCATCTATGTTGGATTGTTTATGTTCAGTTTGTATCTGGACATTGGACCATCTCACAACACTACTGACCCTTCATTCTAATTATTTCTGTCGGACTATTGTAAAGAGCCACAATAGTCTTTATTATCTAGACTTCTATTTCAAATGTGTCCAGCACTTTAGATAATTAAGGCCAGCCAAAAGAATCTAAAGCCTTTTCAGCCTCTAAACTAATAATTACAGCTGTTTTGTTCTGTTATTTAGAATGAATCCTGCATTTGTCGTATTTGTTCCATTATTTTAGATCTCATTGAGGTGAATATGTACGATTATGTGTGATTTTTAAAACGTTTGGGAACAGCAGTTGTAGTTGTGGTGCTCCCTGCGTACTCTTACTCACTTCAATGATACACAGAGTACATGAGTACACAGTAGTGCCCCAGGAGTCGTCTTTGTGACATCTTCAGTATTGCAGCTGGTTTGATCAGTGACCATATGTTAAAAGTGAAATGATGCCGTCTTCATCTGGAGAGATGCAAGAGTGTTTGTAGCAGCGGTGTAAGAGTCCAAAAGTGTAAACAGTTTTCATTATTCACCGTATCCCAGAAGCATCCGACATAATCCTCCTTCAGCTTGTATTATGTATGATTTATTTAATTATTTTTTATGTATGTAAAGAAGTGACTGAATCGTTTCTTAAATTTCCTGGTCATTTTTTTCTCTATATTTTCCGAGCTGAAACTTGAACTCAAAACCTTGTGGTAGATGGTCATCCATCGGCCATTTCATGCAGTCGCAAACTCAATTTAAAAATGTTTTAAAGTAGAAAGTAAGAGTAGAAATGTATTCAAGTAAAAGTCGAGTTTTACAACATTTTACAGTACTTTAGTAGTACAGTACTTTAACTTGTGTACTTTGTTATTTAACACCACTGTTTATAACTCATCATTGTGATTTGAACATGTTTTTTCTCCCTCTGTCTCTGCTGTTCAGGACTGGACGACACATTGTCCACTTGTTTGGGACAGTCCTGTCCAGCGCTGTCCACTGTCCCCGTCCTGCAGCTGAGCGAGTCCCAGGTCCTGCTCCTGTCCTGCTGGCTCTCCTCCTAGACCTGCTCCTGGCCCCGTCTCTAACAGGACAAGTGGTCCAGGCCGGTCCATTTAAGCCATCCAAAGGGGTCCGTGAGTGGTTCTTGCTTCCAAAGTGGGCCGGTTCACTTTTGGCTTCTGGAACACTTGAGTGACATGATTGGACAAGAGAGAACAAGACGGTATAAAGCAGATTCAAACAGAAAAGAGGTGCTCACTTTCATGTTGAACAGACAAATCCAGCTTACGTTAGCATCAGCTGTTTCCTGTTTATCGACACACGGCTTTTCAATTTCATTTTGTAACACCCCAAATCATAACAGCAGTTTCCTCGACACGACACTCGTTCGGTCGAGACCCAGAATATGATGCTGTATTTCCAGGTCATAATGCAGCTAACTTTAGCCAAAGCTAATGCATTACATAAAGGCTTTGCAGAGAAGTGAAATAAATGCAGATAAAGTTGAGGATGAACTGGGAGTGGTTTCCTGTTTACTCTGGCTTTAGCCACGACTCACAGTGACACAAATTAGGAATTACTGAACATCTTTTTGTTCAGAAGACATTTGGGGGATGTCAGTGACAATAGAGCCCTGAGAGTAAAGTGAACCGGTGTGTGGGCCAGGGTGGGTGAAATGTGTTTCTTCTGAATGACTATTGGCCTTATCACACTCTTATATTATTATTTGTAAGATGGATAGATCTAGAAAAAAGATGATGACTAATGTCAGAATGTTGTGTATGAAAAGGCATTATATAATAATATAATATGTCAAGACTTTCCAATCCATGTTTCAAAGATTTCAGTGTTGATTTATCCACAATTTTATTACATTTGTTTCATTATGTTTTCTCATTCTTAAAAGCTTGAATCATCTGAACAATATTGACCCAGTGATTGTTGTAAATAAAGTCATATTTGTGATGTCTTTATTCTACTAAAGCTGTTTCTATTCTCCTGCTGCACTTGAACACTGATATTTACTGTGACAGCTTTAAAAGCCCAGTATGTCACTTTTTATTCAAAGAATATACTCTATTAAATCTTCGTTTCCATGGAAATGTGATTCCTTTGGCTATAATATTCACAGTGTGGCATAAAATGTTTCTACTTCCATGGAATCATGAGGTCAGTTCTGTGACTTTAACCTGGTTGATTTGCCGTGTGAAGACGAGCAGCACCACAAAAGTGACATAGTGCACCTTTAAATGACATGTCAAAGTGACATAGTGCACCTTTAAATGACATGTCAAAGTGACATAGTGCACCTTTAAATGACATGTCAATCAACATAAATACTAAATATCTATATTCTGATCTTTCAACTTCTAAACAACAATATTCTTGTGTACACCACAGTTTTGAGTACAATCCCTTCTTTTACAGCTCCTCTCACTCCTGTGGCTCCACATGCTCACGTGTTAAACGCAGGGGCCTCTTTTACTGCCCCACGAGCCCCTGCTCTGTTATTATTGTGGAATGGTCAATCAGCACGAGCAGCTGCAAAGCTCAGAGCTCGTAATGCCTCCGATTGATCCAGAGACCGGAGGGTTAATTCTAGAGTAGAAAATCCTCCACATTGTCCCATGTTCAGAGCTGGAGTGAGTGTTCTATTGATCCTGGATTGTTGTCGTATCAAACATTGAACAAAAGAAGTTTTCTCCGTAAAGTGTTAAAGTGGTTGCGTCCATGTGACATCATAACTTTATCATCTCTATATTTTAGAATTGTGCAGTAACAGGTCAGAATTCAGTGTTTTTCACAGTTTGCAGATTTGTTGTGCTGCTTTGTGATTCATGAGTTTGAAATCACTTCCATCCACATGAAACAAAAACTGGCACAAAGATCAACCTCTTCTCTGTCATTATAAATTAACACTAGGGATTATTTTGGTTCTGCGTCCAGAGATCTGGTCGAGCACCCACCCCAGGCCTGGCTCCAGGATTGGGCCCCGGCCATGCCAATCCGGGGCGACGTAACTGGCCTTGGTATCTCTATTCATAAGAGTCTTCTGAACTGCTCTTGGTCCGTCACCTAGGACCTGTCTGCCTTGGGAGACACTACCAGGGGCTTAAAGCCCCCGACAACATAGCTCCTGGGATCAAGTTGGAAGAAGTGTCTGGGGAGAGGGAAGTCTGGGAGCCCCTGCTTAGACTGCTGCCCCCGCCCCGGAGAAGCAGAAGAACAAAGACATGATTGTTTTGTCCAGTTGTTGGACTTTAAAGACTAAAGACATTAAAGACATTTCAATTTGAAACTTGGACTAAAGTTTACTTACATAACTGTAAGAAAGGAAAAACAAATTTCATCATGTAATGTTTTAATATAAAGATATGTCAATATGTCATGTCATTATGTCATGTGTAAAAAATGTCAAATTGGGACCTATAAATCTGAAAAATGGACAGAGCCGGTTTTAGATACAAAAATTGAATTTTGGATCCGAGTAAACAAGATCTTACTGAAAATGGGCACAAAATTAAATGTTTACCACATTTGTTGGAGCTAACTGTAATAAATCAGGTTTGAAATTAGACATCAAGACATTCTTCAGTGCGTTCTGTCAAAATCTTGTTCAGTCCAAGGTTCTAAAGTTGCTGCTTTAAGAAACTAACTTATTGTCTTAAATATTGACCTTTTTTTTTTTCATTTTTAGGACATGGGGACAGAGTTCTAAGTGTAATTTTAAGCCCAGACAACTCTGCAATGGCGACTGTTGCTGGTGATGAAACTATTCAAATATGGAATAGCTTCGAAGTGGATCCTGTTAAAAAGAAGGCCATGGACAGAATGGTCAAACCAGCCACCACTGGCTTGCACCACTCAATCAGATAATGAGTCTAGGATACCAACTGTACCTTTAAGGGCTGATTTTCACGTCTGTGGGAGAAAAATGCATTTGGAGACAACGGCCATAAACATGTAAATATACGGAGGAAGTGGAAGAGGAAGTTCAATTTAATATAAAACATCATTAGGTTTAGACTCTAGACAGGAAACCACACCGGCGTCACATGACCATGTCCTACAAAAACACACACTGCAAACTTTGACTATACAAAGAAAAGTACACAAAATCCTAAATAAGTCCTCCACCAGGGGCCTCCACCAGGGGCCAGTATATCATACCAAAACGTAAACGCTCATATGCACAAACATATAACACAATAAAAGAGTGGAACAACAGACTTTCAGCACTGACAGTTACTATTTGTTTCATGTTGTAATAAGCCCAGTGTGGCTGCTTTTGTTTACTGTTGCCACGAGCGACACACAGTGCAATTGTGTGTGACTGTTTGGATGTTGTGTGTGTCTAGACTAAACTAAGTGGTTGAATGACATGATCTAATTCTAGAATGTGAAGACAATCTGAAATGTTCAGTCACAATTTGACAATAAAAGCCTAATTAAAAACAGAGTGTGCATATTTTGAATTATTATTAATTGCAGAGATTATTGTTGTATTATATTTAGATAATATTGTACAGTTTTATCAGGGCTATATTTTGTCTGTAATACTTTTTCTCACAAATCCATCCATTTGGTTGTATAATTCTAGTTTTTATTATGTATGTTATTATCACCCACAAAATAGGATATTAACAAAACCAGTGATGAATGAAATATAGATCTATTTGCTGACTAAATTCCCACTGGCCAGAGCAGTTTATTGTGTCCCAGTTTTGCACAGGTAGACCTTCTGTGATGGGTGCTGTGGGTGTCCATTTGGGTGAATGTCTTTAGCTCAGAGGGAAGGCGTGGTTCAGTGTTCATTTTGATCACAGGAAAGCTCCTGCACCATTTGACTAAATTTGTCAAGGACATCATTACAACAGGGGAGAAACAGCGGTAATGAACGGCAACAAGGCCGGAATTTAGTTTTTGGAGTGTATTTTTATCTTTAAATGAAGCCGTAAATAACAAAACATCTTTAAAATGAATCCAATTCAACAATAGCAACCCTCACCTGGTCCGAGTGTGCTTTAAATTGGGTAGATTGTGCCCCAAATCTGCAAAATCTGAAGTTCAGATTCACTTTAACCTTCTAAAATCATCTAAAAGTGTCACTGGAGATGTTTGTCAGAAACACTTTATTATTAAACCCTGTAAAATAACTTTTACTGATATTGCCGATTAAAATCATAATGAAAACATGTTACAAACAAAGGCAAATTCAGTCATATCATGTAATACACGCCAATTAATACAATACACAATTTATTCTAATACTTAGTTGTTGACAAAAATCTCTCTCTCCCAGATTCTTCCTCATTACTTCTTTTTTGAGTCATTGATTAAACTTAGCACAAAAATGAAACTATGGCCATAATTAAATTCAGTTAATCCAAGTGTGGCTGCTCAATATTGCTTTGATCCTGATACTGCTGTTGTGTCCATGGGCACGACACTAAATGACCACAGGAGTTGCTGACATAGTACGCTGCTGATAATGAGGATCTAAAAAATAAGCACAATAAACACTTCCCTCACCAGGCCTATGTATGACTGTGTCCACAAAATCCAGCAATAATGATAAAAACAAAAATATACAGTGGCCAAATCTGCATCTCATTTTGATTTACTATTCTTCCTCAATAACTGCTTTTTTAAATTTGTACTTAATTGACCTGAACATGATTTTCATCGGTTGCGCTGTGGGAAATGTTCCTGATATTCCCTGGTGTATGTCGCCCTCTAGTGGACGATATCACGAACACAGTTTAGAAACGCTATAAGTACCAAACTAAAATTAAGCAGTTAAATTAAATTATGTGACTTTTTATTTTATTTTAAACATGTTGATGTAATTCGATTTTGGGGACAAAGCTCTTCTGTTTAGGACTTATTAGGCTATTTATGTAAACTTATCAACTACATTCTTACAACTAACTAATTCGGCATCTAAATACATTACTGGACATTGATTTATTTTTACTTTTTTAACACATATGCAGATGAAAAAACTTGATCTTAAGCTTGAACACCCCACAGTAGTTATGTTGACAATATGAAATTATATGAACAATGCTCTACTTATGATTTACATAGTCTTTTTTTTGTGTCTTTCTTTTGAAAATGCCAGATTTTAAGCTTTGTTTAATGTTTTGTCCTTAAATTTCATTAACTTAAAATTATAAATCAGATGTTACGTCCAGGCAGTTACTCATTCTTGAGAAGTAATGTCACTAAATACTTTTTACCTTTATTTTGTACTGCTACAAAAGTAATCTACCAAATAATCATATTTTGAAGTAATGTTATTCTTATTTTCAATAGTTCCTTTAACCAATACATATCTGCCCAATTTGTCCAAACTGAGATCTGGGATGGATTTCCGATGGGGCCTTTCTGTATGGAGTTTGCATGTTCTCCCTGTGTCTGCATAGGTTTCCTCCACATACACAACATGTACAACAGGCTCCTCCCCTTGATGGAACTTAATGTATATTGTGCACTGTCCCTGTCTAAAAATAAAAAAATAAACGAAAACTTACAACTCCCGTTCCAATGGGTCCCTTGTAAGTATAATGTGTATTATTTATTTTCTCCATCATTCTTCCGCTTATCAGGGGCCTCGTAATGGGGGCAGCAGTCCAAGCATGACTTCCCCCTCCCCAGACACTTCCTCCAACTATTACGGGAGGAGCCAGAGGCGTTCCCAGGCCAGCCAAGGGATATAGACCCTTCAGCGTGTCCTGGGTCTTTGCCGGGACTCTTCCTCTTCAGGGCCGGGAACGTGCCTGAAACACCTCCCCAGGGAGGTGCCCAGGAGGCTCCGGAACAGATGCCCGAGCTGCCTCAGCTGGCTCCTCTCAGAATCAGAATCAGAAAAGGTTTATTGCCATTATCATTGAACACAGTTCGCAAACCTAGGAACTTGCCTCATCATTAAGGTGCAACATAAAACAATGAATAATAAAATCATAATCATTGCAACATCTATAGAGTCAAATATGGCATGCATAAATGAAGAATGTACTAATAAAATAAATTCAAAAATAAACTTGTCTCATTATGTACAGACATTTACACAAAAATGTACAGCAGAGGAAGAGCAGAGGGAAAAGTACACAGCCCTGTGGAGCTCCGAGTGTCTGAGACATTCTTCTCCAGCCGCACACACTGCCTCTGATCAGTCAGTCAGTGATCCACCTGCAGATGGAGTCAGTGATCCACCTGCAGGTGGAGTCAGGACGTTGAGCTGGGAGAGCTTGTCCTGGAGCAGAGCGGGGAGGGTGGTGTTGAATGCAAAGCTGAAGTCCACAAACAGGATCCTGGTGTGGCATTACGAGCGGTCGTGCCGTCTTCGTACCCACAGTATCTGCTTCACATGTACAACAACGCCACCCTGTTTTTAGAGCAAGGGACAGGGAACCCTCTAATTAATTAGTTAATCCCGCATCATACAGGTCACACAGGTGAGTTAGGACTGTAAATCATTGGACAGAGTGCAAGATACAAAAGGGTGTACATTTATTGAGCTGCATAATAATTTATAAGTTAGTTCGATAAATTAAAACACATATTTATCACAAGTTACATTTCAGATTACAGTTTGACATTTTACCGGCCTCCAGCGTTGTCACCACTTCACTGTAACTTGACACTTAATAGTCCCATCATTTAATCACATACTCTAGTCTTAGATGGAAGGGAACCGAAGAGGAAAGAAGAAGAAGAGGACCGCACGATGTTGTTACCCTGTGCCTGAAGCGTGTTTGGAGACGCCACCGAGGCCAGCTTCCCGGAAGGACCCAAAACTGCACAAACAACGCGTTATAAGCTGTAGTTTATAAAACAGGACTGACGGCTGTAAAAGGTCGCTTTCCGCTGATGAAAGGCATGTCAGGCAGGCTCCCGAGTTAAGGTCCAGAGCGACGCAACAAGCCGACACCCGAGCCTAGAACACGGACAAGTTAGCTCCCACTACACAATAGTGCAGAAAGTACGTATAGATTCAACTCATCAAGTGTGAGCTAAACTACCTTGAGGCTACGACGCTTTACGTTGAAAGTAGCACTAGTTTGCCACTATCCTTCGGCTGCCCAGTCTGCGACTCTGTGTGCTGCCATCTTTGTTTGACGTCAGAGGTGAGAGGTCGGGCAAACGTAACAGACCCTCCTTTTATAGGGCGCCCTCACCTCCGTCACAACATGCAGGTGGACAATAGACCGTCCTGCTACACTGGCATAGGTTCCCGGCGAGTTCAGATGCTTCAAGATGAAATGGAGTGCCAGGTTGATTGCGTCGTCCACAGACCTGTTGGCTCTGTAGGCGAACTGCAGGGAGTCCAGCAGGGGGAGGTGAAGGACTTGAGGTGGGGGAGGACCAGGTGATCAAATGACTTCATGACTACAGACGTCAGCGCCACAGGTCTGTAGTCCAGTGATCTGGGGCTTCTTGGGGACAGGGATAATGATGGACGACTTAAAGCAGGCTGTGACATGACATGACTCCAGGGAGGTCTTTGAATAGTTATTATATTGCAATGTGTGAGCTACTGTGTCCAAGTTGTGGATCAATAAAATGTGTGTCAGGCCAAATGTCCCTGATCAGATCCATTATCTCTTCCACTCAGTCTAACAAATTTTGGCGTTTCTCATCTTTGAATCTCACAATTAAACACTCAAAGCTTCCCCAGGTTTTCATGTTACCCTAACATGTAACTTACAGCTGTCCAGCTCAACGTTGTACATGACAGTAGTAAACACTGCACCTGCAGGTCTTCTGTAACATGCTAAGGCTAGTAGCACTGTGCTAACAACACTGAAAGTCAAACAAATTGAGCATCTTGTAGTAGTAAAACACGATCAGTGAAAGATTGCCGATGTCTTGCCTTCTTTGCGCTGATTGGCTAGAGAAAGAAGAGTCTTACTGGCTTAGCTAAATAAAGGGGTGGGAATCATCAGCATCTCATTATAATATGATCAGAAAATGTTATTAAGAGAACGGCGAGCCTAGTAGCGTCAGACAGCACACGGTGTAACGTCCGACGGCGCTGAAGGTTAAAAGCGCTGCTTTATTTTGGAAAAGCGCTGGAAAATACGTCGCGATTCGCCGCTCCTAAGTGGCGGAGTGTGATCATATTGGCTTTCCATAGAGGAGTGCGGGGAAAGATGTGTGTGGTGCGTCTGGTGCGAATGAATGAAACAGCGGGGAAAGCGGGGAATGAATGAGTGTGTTGGACTGTGCACGTGGGCATGGACTGGCCGTACGGTTGTTCAGCAAACAAAGACCGACTACAATAAGAGACTGGTTCCGTCACAGCAGCCAACTGAAAGGTGCCGTGACCTACAGTAGTTGTACGTCTTCAAAGTATGTGTCAGGAGTCACAAAATGGCAAGCAAGAACCCAAATGCACAACGCAGAAAACAGCAGAGATGAAAACAAGGTTGTAACGCGTGGCAGGAGCTGGAGCTGGCTCTCCTTTACTGGTTTGACCTTGGAGACATGAAAGGTGGGATGAATTCTCATGGAGCGAGGAAGGTGGAGACGGACTGCAGCAGGGTTGATGACCTTGGAGATGGAGAACGGGCCCACAAACCTTGGGGCCAACTTCCTAGACTCTAGCCGGAGTGGGAGGTCATCTGTGGACAGCTAAACCCTCTGACCAAGAGTGTAGACGGGTACAGGGGTCCGACGGCGGTTGGCATTTCTTTGGTACCGGTTGGACGAACGCAGGAGAGCAGAACGGGCCCGCCTCCAGGTGCGCCGACAGCACTGGATGAACGCCTGGACATATGGGACTCTGGCCTCTCGCTCTTGCTCAGGGAACAGTGGAGGTTGATATCCCCGCGAGCACTGGAAAGGAGAAAGCCCCGTTGCAGAGCTTGGAAGCATATTGTGGGCATACTCAACCCACAGCAGCTGTTTGGACCAGGATGATTACTGGGACGCAATGCAGTCTCCATTTCCTGGTTCATCCGTTCAGTTCAGATTGGCTGACCGTGGCCCCCAACAGCTGGCAAAACTCTGTCCAGAAACGAGAAGTGAACTGTGGCCCCCGGTCTGAGACAATATCACAGGGGAGGCCGTGCAGACGGAAAACATGATGCAACATGAGTTCAGCTGTTTCTTTGGCAGATGGTAACTTGAGCAATGGAATATACTGAGCAGACTTAGAAAATCTGTCCAAAATGGTAAGAATGGTGGTGTTACCCTCTGAGGAAGGCAGTCCGGTGACAAAGTCGAGTGAGACGTGGGACCATGGGCGATGAGGAATAGGCAGAGGCTGAAGAAGACCAGAGGGGGCATGGCGAGCAGATTTGAGCTGAGCACAAATCTGGCAAGCAGCGACAAACTCCTTAGTGTCTTCTTCAATGGAAGCCTCCAGAAACGTTGCTTCACCAGAGCCAGGGTGCGCCTAACCCCCGGGTGACAGGCAAGGCGAGAAGAATGTCCCTTACTGGAGGACCTGAGAGCGAAGATTCACCGGCACATAAAGATGATTATCAGGGCAGGCACTGGGCGCTGGGTGGTCGGCATGGGACTGTTTTACCTTGTCCACAATATCCCAGGTCACTGCGCCGATGTCAAGAAATTACACATGAATCAATGCTATTACTTAACAGTCAGAGAACATAATTCAACTTAGAATATTAAACGACACAGAAACGTCAGTCTTTTGTGTGGCTTTCAAGGAAGAGGAAGGCTTAGCCGAGTCAAGCTGTTGTAAGCAACCTGAACGAATTTCCAAATTCACTCTTAGCGTTCAGCGTTCCTCCCTCTTACAAGTCATTTTATTAGAATTTCACACATAAAAGGCGGGTCACATTTCTGATTGGTCAGCTCCACATCAAGCATTTTACTTTTACGACTGTCTCTGGCATTGTCTTTAGAGATAAAAGCCTTGGTGAATGTTAACCATTTGGTCCCTGGGGACCATATGGGAGGAACATTCCTCACAGCTGCTTTTACAACATCTTCACACCTGTCATTAGAAATACATGCCGTTTCCTCCCCTTAGGCTAATGATGCAGATAACATTTAACACACAAATATAATCATATATTTACATTTTATCACAGCCGATGACCGTCTTAGTGGGGAGGATACTCTCAGGTTGTGTGGGACAGTTGTCTGACTGGAACTGATGGGACAGGGCATCAGGTTTAACGTTCCTTGTACCTGGGCGATGACAGGGTAAAATCAGAATGATTAAAGAATAATGCCCATCTGGTCTGACCGGAGTTCAACCGTTTGGCTGACCGGATGTACTCCAGGTTCTTGTGGTCTGTCCACACCACAAACTGATGTTTAGACCCCTCCAACCAGTGCCTCCACTCCTCAAGAGCCAGCTTAACAGCCAGTAACTCCAGGTTTCCGACGTCGTAATTCCTTTCTGCTGGGGACAACTTGCGGGAGAAAAAGGCACATGGGTGTAATTTTTGGTTTTTCGCTGACTGCTGAGACAGGACAGCCCCCACCCCGGAGTCTGACGCATCCACTTCCACAACAAACTGGTGATCAGGATCTGGAAGGATGCTTTAACCGTGGTGGGATCCATGTGAATACGTCCGACCGAAATGATGCATGCTGGTTCTCTAGGAGTCTCTGGAGAACACTGCGGACATGCTGCAAATGTTCCTGTTCAGACTTTGAAAAGATGAGGATATCGTGAAGATATACAAACACAAACACATTGAGAAAATCCCGGAGGACATCATTCACTAAGGCTTGGAATATTGCTGGAGCATTAGTGAGTCAGAAAGGCATAACCAGGTGTTCATAGTGACCCCTCCCGGATCCGAACAAGGTGATAGGCATTCCTGAGATCAAGCTTGGTAAACACAGAAGCCCCTTGCAACAAGGGATTTGTCCTTCTTATCCACAAAGAAAAATCCAGCTCCAGCAGGGGATGAAGAGGGACGGATGATGCCTGCTGCCAGTGAATTGTTAATATAGTCGTCCATGGCCTTGGTTTCAGGGGCTGACAGAGAAAAGAGTCTCCCCCTTGGCGGCAACGAGAGTGTCCAAATCGGTCGGAGGATCCCGAGTCGCCAGCTCATCCTTGATGCCATCAGAAAGGCCGTTGTAGAAAGCATCAGTCAGGGAAGAAGCATTCCAGTCACTCTCTGCAGCAAGTGTCCGGAACTCAAAAGAATCTCTAAGGGAGCGCTCAGCCACCCGGCGGAGGAAACTAATTTCGATCCGCGATCTTGTCCTTTTGGTCATTACCCAAATCTAATGACCATAGGTGAGGGTAGGATTGACCGGTAAATTGAGAGCTTTGTCTTTCATCTCAGCTCCTTCGTCACGATAACTGGATGCAAACAGGGCAGTCTGTTTCCTTGCCTTTATAAGCATGTGCATTTTCATTGTTCTGCAGTTAAATCAGGGAAGGAAAGTGATTTGCTGTGCACAAGCAAATAAAGATCCATCTTTGAGAGGTCAATTACAAAAATGCTATGCTGTTGAGAAGTGTCAACTACTTGTCAAGAAGGTGAATTACATCACTTAATTGATTGTCTTAAAAAAAAAAAAACCTGTATGGATAAACCAGCTCGAAACCAGATCCAGAACCAGGTCTTAGGACTAAACTTGTGTCCAATATTGAGTCCAAAATACAAAGTCTTTACCATAAACGCATGTTTTTTTAAGACAATCAATAAGTTGTAACCTTTTTGCAACAAGGTAAAAACATCTCCTTATTCGGAGCTTCTCAAAGTTTGCAGAGCCTTGCAAAGGGGGGCGCGAGACGTTTGGAGGAATGTGCACATTACGCGTGACAGACATGTCCCTCCACACATGCTTCTGTCCTGGTTCCCTTTGTGCTCTTGCCTCCATCCACTTTTCGAGTCTTAGTTTTAAACTTGCTCCGCTTCTGACTGCTCATTTGGCTTTATAAAGTATATCTTAAGAATATGTGCCTTTGCTTCCTTTTAGCTTTGATCCTGTGTCTGTGTGTGACGTTGTGGACCCGCAGTGGTAAAAGGATCCACAGTGACAGAGAAGGAACACGTGTGTCTTCTCCTTGAAACGCCTCATTCACAGCAGTGAAGCACCACCTGTCTGCAGTGGTGACTGACCTGCCCTGGCTGCTCAGTGGAGGAGACCCAGAAGGAGAGGAGAGCACACAGAGAGGCTCATTTGTAGTCGAGCATTGTTTTGCCATTTCTTGCACAAACCAAAGAAAGACAGTCAGTGTGAATGAAATGAAAAATAAATGTAATTTAGCCTATTTAAACTCCAATGCAATACGCAGTCACTCATTGACTGTGTATTATATTACGAGTATGAGAAGCTCTGTCCTAATTGATCGTTTTGAAAAAAGAACATTAAACCAGGACTAAACCAAGTTTGAGTTTAAATTAGATCTAACTGCATTCTGATAATATAGTCTTTCCTGTCTAATACATGACAAAGCTCTAATGATCTAGGTCATGGCTATTCAATTAAAAGTCACTGAGGTCCTGTTATTCAATTTTGTTCAAATAGAAGGTCCAAACCGAAGTCCAGCTTGTGTTGACATTTTCATATGGTTTCAACAATACTTATTGTTAATTTCCAATGCAGGAAATTAACTGGGTGCTTAACTATCTCTTTTACCATAAATAAAAGTAGTCCCAGGCAAATAAATTCAAGACCTTTATTTCAGATTAAAGAAAACAGAAACCTCAGAATAAAAAAAATAAAAAAGTGCAAAGTGGAATAACTAATTGTTCTCTTAAATAACTTATAAAAACTAAAATGTGCAAACAGAGCATTGACTTAACATTATCTCGTCTATGTTCTTAAAATAAGGAGGTCCCAGCCCAAAAAAAATGAAGTTCTACTTTTCCAGAAAAAAAGTCCATATCTTCAGAAAACAAGTGTCTTTTTAGGGGGAGAAATGCAAACAGAACTGAGTCTTTTCTCTGAACTTTTCTCTTTTAATTATTTTTCTTTTACTTTTCTTAAAGGGTCCTGGACCCTACCTTTAATGAGAAAATTGAGCATGTGGCTGACCTGCCAATCATTTAAATCTTGGTTGGAATGAAGTTAGTGCCATTCTCAGGCGTTCATTGTTGAGCCTAGAATGGTACTTGTTTTACAATGTTCATAGTGGAAAAAGCTGACTCACAGCTGTAAGTCCATCCAAACATAGGTGTACAGTGCTACTTTGGTTAGACCAGGGAAAACACTTTCAGAAACAGTCTGTAACCAGAAAGTAGCAGGGTCAGTTGTCTCAAAATGCTCTCTTAATGCAGTATTTCCCTGCATATCAATGAGCTCAAGCTGTAGAGATCCTGCATGTGCCACTTGAATGTCTGAGTCGCTTCCTTCGAAAAGGAAAGGATTCTGAATTAACAGGAGGAGCTGCTGCCCAAAACTTCATTAATGATATTTCACGCTTTATAATAATCAAAATTGTGAAGGTATATGTGGCAGTTGAGTGCAGCAACCGGGAAGATAAAGGGAGAGTCTATCGTGTCCTGCGCACGCTGTAGAATTAACATCAGTTTTATTAAGGCGGTAGACCTTTGTTGATCTGAAGTCATCGTTTGTCATTCACTCGCGCGGCGGAGGGAGCGGCACGTGGCGGATTTGACAGCTGTTCAGCCCCGTGCAGGTGACTGAAGCCCGGGCATGCCGTATTGTCGTGTTTATTGGAGAAGCAGCGCCGTAGCAATTTAGCCACGGCCGTACACAAAAAAAAGGCTCCATGAAAATGACTTTATCTCATGAATTTACCACCGGTCACGGGTCCGGACAGAACCATCTCTCGGTCCGGATCCGGACCGGGGTCCACCATTTGGTGATGGCTGATCTAGGTTGTTGTGTTCTTCTGGTTCTCTCAGTCTTGCCTCTATCTGTGCTCTTATTAATACAACTCTTAATGACACATCATCCCTGTTAACTAGTTGCTCTGGTTGATTAGACCTAACATATTCCTCCATTTGTTCCATTCTCTGCTCTCTTAGTGTTAGTCTTTCCTCTCTTATTCCTATTCTCTGCTCTCTTTGTGCTAAAGTGTCCTCTCTAATTCCTATTTTCTGCTCTCGTTGTGCTATATTTTCCTCACTCCATGCTACCCCCACTACTTTCTCTCTCTCTGCCTGCAACGCCCTCATCATCTCCTCGGGTTCCTCCTTTCTCTTCCTCACTCTTCTCTCCCTCTCTCTTTCCCTCTCTGCCTGTAGCTCCCTCGTCATCTCCCTGGGTTCCTCCTTTGTCCCCCTCTCTCTTTCCCTCTCTGCCTGTAGCTCCCTCTTCCTCTCCTCGGGTTCCTCCTTTGTCCCCCTCTCTCTTTCCCTCTCTGCCTGTAGCTCCCTCTTCCTCTCCTCGGGTTCCTCCTTTGTCCCCCTCTCTCTTTCCCTTTGTGCCTGTAGCTCCCTCGTCATCTCCCTGGGTTCCTCCTTTGTCCCCCTCTCTCTTTCCCTCTCTGCCTGTAGCTCCCTCTTCCTCTCCTCGGGTTCCTCCTTTGTCCCCCTCTCTCTTTCCCTTTGTGCCTGTAGCTCCCTCGTCATCTCCCTGGGTTCCTCCTTTTTCCCCCTCTCTCTTTCCCTTTGTGCCTGTAGCTCCCTCTTCATCTCCTTGGGTTCCTCCTTTGTCCCCCTCTCTCTTTCCCTCTCTGCCTGTAGCTCCCTCCTCATCTCCTCAAGTTCCTCCTTTCTCTCCCTCGTTCTAGTCTCCCTCTCTCTTTCCCTCTCTGCCTGTAGCGCCCTCCTTATCTCCTCAAGTTCCTCCTTTCTCTCCCTTGTTCTAGCCTCCCTCTCTCTTTCCCTTTCTTCCCGTAGCTCCCTCCGCATCTCCTCGAGTTCCTCCTTTGTCTCCCTCTCTCTAGTCTCCCTCTCTCTTTCCCTCACTGCCTGTAGTTCCCTCATCATCACCTCGAGTTCCTCCTTTCTCTCCCTCTCTCTTTCCCTTTCTGCCTGTAGCTCCCTCATCATCACCTCGAGTTCCTCCTCTCTGTCCCTATCTCTAATCTCCCTCTCTCTTTCCCTCTCTGCCTGTAGCTCCCTCCTCATCTCCTCGAGACGTTCAGACATTTTTGTCTGCTGCTTGTTCTGTATTTGTCTGCTGTTTTTTCTTAAATTCCAAATGACTTCAAATGTGCACCAGGTCAGGTGTCAGGTATTTCACTCTTGTGAAGACATTTTTTTCTTCTTCTTCTTTGGATTTTTATGGCATTTGGTATCTATAAAGTGTTACATTACCGCCACCTCCTGTAATTGTAAGTCTTCAAAGTATGTGTTGTTGTTGTTGTTGTTGTTGTTGTTGTTGTTGTTGTTGTTGTTGTTGTTGTTGCTTTTAATTGTGGCTGGCAGCCAACTGCAAAGGTGCATTTAATGCCATCTACTTTATTCTTTAGATTTTATTCTTTCCTCTGATCTCAGTATGTGTTTTACAACGTCTTCTTCTTTGGTGTTGTATGGCGGTGTTACATTACCGCGACCTACTGTAGTTGTACATCTTAAGACTTTATTCTTTCGACTTCATTCTTTCGACTTTATTCTTTAGACTTTATTCTGCAGACTTCGCTCTTAAGACTTCTTTGGTGTTTTATGCCAGTTGTTGTTGTTGTTGTTGTTGTTGTTGTTGTTGTTGTTGTTTTATGGCTAATTGTTGCATCACCGCCAGACTTTATTGGTATCCAAGTGTTACAATACCGCCACCTGTACGTCTTAGACTTTATTCTGTGGACTTTATTCTTAAGTCTTTCGACTTCTTCTTCTTCTATGGTGTTTTATGGCGTCCGGTATCCAAGTTGTTGTTGTTGTTGTTTTATGGCGGTTGGCATCCAATTGTTGCATTACCGCCAGACTTTATTCCTCGGTATCCAAGTGTTACATTACAGCCAGGCTTCATTCTTTAGACTTTATCCTATAGACAACGTTCTTCACTTCTTCTGGTTCTTTGGCGTTTCAAAGCCCACAAGTTCAAAGCACATGAGTTCCAAGCCAGCGAATTCCAAGCAAATAAGACCCTCTTCTTCTTCTTCTTCTTTGGTTGTTGTTGTTGTTGTTGTTGTTGTTGTTGTTTTATGGCGGTTGGCATCCAAGTGTTGCATTACCGCCAGACTTTATTCCTCAGACTTTGTCGTAGTTGTTGTTGTTGTTGTTGTTGTTGTTGTTGTTTTATGGCGGTTGGCATCCAAGTGTTGCATTACCGCCAGACTTTATTCCTCAGACTTTGTCGTAGTCCTCAGACTCTGTCGTAGTCCGTAAAAGTACTCCTTCCATTGCTTTGGTGTTACAAAGCCCATGAGGTCATGATATGTCTTTGTGACCGGCTTTATTCCAGGGAGACTCTTCTTCATCTTCCTCTCCTTCTTTGACGTTCGGTGCTTCCACCGTACAGCTTTATTCTTCAGGCTTCATTCTATAGGCTTTAATATGTCCACTGATGTCGCCGCTTGGTAGCCGTGCGTCTACGAGACTGGACGAGGACAGGAGACCACCCCCACCCCCATCTCGTCACTCTGATCACTCTGACTCCCCACAAGCAGACCCCCATCACTCCGACTCCCATTTAGCGCCTTTAGCCTGTTTTCTATATCTGCCCAATCAAGCTCCTTTGTTCCAAGGAATCTCCCTGCAGCTTTAGCAATGATCCTGATCCTTTCAGTTCTGCTTTGAGTCTGAGCAGCACAGTTTACAACATCCACCATAAAGAGTACAAAATCCTCTCTATCCACAACCAGGGTATTCTCATTAATTCTGGAACCTGCACACTTGGGACCTCCACTCTTGAAACCTTCACACTTCTTGGGAGCCACGCTGGCCTCTCTCATTTCGCCCTGGCTGGGAGCAGCGCTGGCTCCTCTCTCTGTATTTACTCTAAACTCGTTAATTGAAACTTTCTTGACTGCATCTGCATAGGATATACCTTGAGAGACCTTTATTTTCTGCACCTCAGCAGCTCTTTTGCTAAACCTGCATCCCCCGTAGGCAGAGCTATGTTCTTCCCCACAGTTACAGCACTTCAGTTTTGCACCCACGTCACACTTCCCATACTCATGATCTCCTGCACATTTACCACACCTTTGCCTCCCTCTACAGACCGCTGCAATATGCCCAAAGCGCTGGCACTTAAAGCAACGCAGGGGCGGCGGAACATATGGCCTGACGCTATAGCACATGTACCCAATGAACACCTTACTAGGCAGGCACCTCCCTTCAAGTGTTACCATTACCGACAAGCTGTCACATCTTACCCCAAACCGGGTCACCTTCAAACGCCTAGCGTCCACCACCGTAACTCCCGTCAAATTCTCCTTAACTTCATCCACAGACGTCGCCGTAGGGACACCTACGATAACTCCTCTGACCGTGTTTCTTTCAGCATTAGACACAAGAATGTCCTTTCCACCCAGACGTTTAGTTCCAATCGCCTTCAGTTGCTGAGCCGCGTCCTTGCACACGACCAGCAGCGAGCCATCTCTAAGGACACTCGCACTCTTGATCACTCCCACAGCTACAGTTAGGCTCTTTGACAATGCCACTGAATTCCACTCCTTAAAGGATGCACTATCCTGTGCAAGCTTTATGATCACCTTACAGTCTCTGCTCTCACCCCGGACATCAATAGCTTCAGCCTCATCCTGCTGCTCATTCCCAGAACCCTCGGACGAGCTAAGGGACTTTTTACGTTTCCGGGCACGTGCAGGCAGAAAAGGCTGCTCCTCCACGCCGTCCAGAACGTCTTCCATCCCCGATCCACTCTCCTCCGCCATCTCCCGTCTCTCCAGACCGGGTGTTGAGCAAGGTTGTTGTTGTTGTTGTTGTTGTTTTATGTCGTAGTCCGTAAAAGTACTCCTCCCATTGCTTTGGCGTTACAAAGCCCATGAGGTCATGATGTTGTTGTTGTTGTTGTTGTTTTATGGCGGTTGGCATCCGAGTGTTGCATTACCGCCAGACTTTATCATGATGTGTTTTTGTGACTAGAATAGTTGTTGCCCGTAGTCCTCAGACTCTGTCGTAGTCCGTAAAAGTACTCCTTCCATTGCTTTGGTGTTACAAAGCCCATGAGGTCATGATATGTCTTTGTGACCGGCTTTATTCCAGGGAGACTCTTCTTCATCTTCCTCTCCTTCTTTGACGTTCGGTGCTTCCACCGTACAGCTTTATTCTTCAGGCTTCATTCTATAGGCTTTAATATGTCCACTGATGTCGCCGCTTGGTAGCCGTGCGTCTACGAGACTGGGCGAGGACAGGAGACCACCCCCACCCCCATCTCGTCACTCTGATCACTCTGACTCCCCACAAGCAGACCCCCATCACTCCGACTCCCATTTAGCGCCTTTAGCCTGTTTTCTATATCTGCCCAATCAAGCTCCTTTGGGAGCTTGAGATGGCGGAGGAGAGTGGATCAGGGATGGAAGACGTTCTGGACGGCGTGGAGGAGCAGCCTTTTCTGCCTGCACGTGCCCGGAAACGTAAAAAGTCCCTTAGCTCGTCCGAGGGTTCTGGGAATGAGCAGCAGGATGAGGCTGAAGCTATTGATGTCCGGGGTGAGAGCAGAGACTGTAAGGTGATCATAAAGCTTGCACAGGATAGTGCATCCTTTAAGGAGTGGAATTCAGTGGCATTGTCAAAGAGCCTAACTGTAGCTGTGGGAGTGATCAAGAGTGCGAGTGTCCTTAGAGATGGCTCGCTGCTGGTCGTGTGCAAGGACGCGGCTCAGCAACGTAAGGCGATTGGAACTAAACGTCTGGGTGGAAAGGACATTCTTGTGTCTAATGCTGAAAGAAACACGGTCAGAGGAGTTATCGTAGGTGTCCCTACGGCGACGTCTGTGGATGAAGTTAAGGAGAATTTGACTGGAGCTACGGTGGTGGACGCTAGGCGGTTGAAGGTGACCCGGTCTGGGGTAAGATGTGACAGCTTGTCGGTAATGGTAACACTTGAAGGGAGGTGCCTGCCTAGTAAGGTGTTCATTGGGTACATGTGCTATAGCGTCAGGCCATATGTTCCGCCGCCCCTGCGTTGCTTTAAGTGCCAGCGCTTTGGGCATATTGCAGCGGTCTGTAGAGGGAGGCAAAGGTGTGGTAAATGTGCAGGAGATCATGAGTATGGGAAGTGTGACGTGGGAGCAAAACTGAAGTGCTGTAACTGTGGGGAAGAACATAGCTCTGCCTACGGGGGATGCAGGTTTAGCAAAAGAGCTGCTGAGGTGCAGAAAATAAAGGTCTCTCAAGGTATATCCTATGCAGATGCAGTCAAGAAAGTTTCAATTAACGAGTTTAGAGTAAATACAGAGAGAGGAGCCAGCGCTGCTCCCAGCCAGGGCGAAATGAGAAAGGCCAGCGTGGCTCCCAAGAAGTGTGAAGGTTTCAAGAGTGGAGGTCCCAAGTGTGCAGGTTCCAGAATTAATGAGAATACCCTGGTTGTGGATAGAGAGGATTTTGTACTCTTTATGGTGGATGTTGTAAACTGTGCTGCTCAGACTCAAAGCAGAACTGAAAGGATCAGGATCATTGCTAAAGCTGCAGGGAGATTCCTTGGAACAAAGGAGCTTGATTGGGCAGATATAGAAAACAGGCTAAAGGCGCTAAATGGGAGTCGGAGTGATGGGGGTCTGCTTGTGGGGAGTCAGAGTGATCAGAGTGACGAGATGGGGGTGGGGGTGGTCTCCTGTCCTCGCCCAGTCTCGTAGACACACGGCTACCAAGCGGCGACGTCAGTGGACATATTAAAGCCTAATAGAATGAAGCCTGAAGAATAAAGCTGTACGGTGGAAGCACCGAACGTCAAAGAAGGAGAGGAAGATGAAGAAGAGTCTCCCTGGAATAAAGCCGGTTGTTGTTGTTGTTGTTGTTGTTGTTGTTTTATGGCGGTTGGCATCCAAGTGTTGCATTACCGCCAGACTTGTCTCTGAAACAACAACAACTATTCTAGTCACAAAGACATATCATGACCTCATGGGCTTTGTAACACCAAAGCAATGGAAGGAGTACTTTTACGGATTACGACAGAGTCTGAGGTCTACGACAAAGTCTGAGGAATAAAGTCTGGTGGTAATGCAACACTTGGATGCCAACCGCCATAAAACAACAACAACAACAACAACAACCGGCTTTATTCCAGGGAGACTCTTCTTCATCTTCCTCTCCCTCTTTGACGTTCGGTGCTTTGGAAGTACAAAGCCCATGAGGTCATGGGACGTCTTTGTTGTTTTACAAAGCCCATGAGGTCATGGGACGTCTTTGTCGTTTTATCCTTTAGAAGTCCTTCTTCCATCACTTTGGTGTTTCTAGGCCCATGAAGTCAAAGCGCGTTAGAACATCCTCTTGCTCCTCATCCTCGGCTCAGTCTCCAACACCCCCCACCTCTATAAACGTTTACCCAGCCCTGTGCTACATAAGTAAGCAACCACAGCCTGACACAAACCCTGTGACTGAATCGCCAGAACGTTCCGCAGATTGAACTCCCGCCCATTATTCCGAAACCACAAGGCCAACCCGGCCCTTTCTCTATCATAAGCCTCACAGCAAATCAGCACATGCTCGACAGTCTCTGGCACCCGACAGTGACCACACAGACCGGTCGGGTGTTTGCCTATCCTACTCAGTGACCAATTGAGTCCAGTATGTCCAATCCTCATGCGGGCGAAGGCCCTTTCCTCCCACGCGTTCCTGCCCATAGACCCGCAAGGACCCACACTACCCTGTACGTGATAGAGATGCCGTCCAGTAACACAGTGGCTCCAAAATTCCTGCCAAAGGCCGACCACATGACTCTTGATAACAGGCTTGATTTCAGATTTGCTTAACTCAACCGCCACATCAATTGATGGCCGCCTAAGGGAACGTTTAGCCAGTGCATCAGCCATTTCGTTACCATCCACCCCCACATGCGCAGGGACCCAAAAGAAGGAAACCCTCACATCCTTCCTGGACAGGGAGAGCATCAGACAGAAGATGCCATTCGACACATCCTGTCTGCAATCCGATTTCCCAGATTTAATGCTTTGCAATGCAGAAAGGCTGTCAGAGGCCACCACAATGCCGCAACACTGCAAAGCAGATTCCGCCCATTCCAATGCCAACTGTATCGCTATGAGTTCCGACGTGAAAACAGAAAGGCGATCTGTCAACCTCTTCTTGACCGCCAGCCCCAGGTCAGGCACAAAATAAGCGGCGCCAGTACGCCCACTCTCAGGATCCCTAGACCCGTCGGTATAAATAAACACATCACCTGAGTGCTTATCGATGAGCGCTTGAACGGCAAACTGCGGTGCCCTCCCAGCGACTCCTCTAAGCTTGCCATGCAAGCTAACATCAACAGGAGCCGGGACAAACTTCCACGGAGCTATAGCAGACAAAGCCACCGACGGGCTCACACGCAGATCACCAACCCCCGCAAGCCGCGCCTTCGCATTTCCTACCTGGCTAAAAACCATACCGCCAGCCTCACTCTGCCCCCCATCAACCCTGAGAAAGTCCCTCACCGGGTGAGAGCTCGTATGACCTTGCACATTCACCCAGTAAGCCAACAGAAGTTCTAGCCTCCGGAGCCGTAACGGCAATTCCCCCAACTCAACCTGCAGCGCCGAGACAGGGGAGGTCCTAAAAGCCCTACAGCAGATGCGCAAGGCCTGGGCTTGCTCCACATCAAGCTTCTTTAAGTTAGTCTCAGCCGCAGACATGTAGGCTATACAGCCATAATCAATAGCCGCCCTCATGACGGCCCGATAAATACCCAGGAGCGACCTTCTGCTGGCCCCCCAGTCCTGGCCGGATAGACAACGAAGCAAGTTATTCACCCTTTTGCATTTACCACTGACCTCATCAATGTGCTGACGCCAACTAAGCCTCTCGTCAAAGGTGACCCCCAAGAACCTCACCTCCCTGACCTATTCGAGCACCTGCCCATGCAGTCGAAGGGAGACGTCCCTATGCCCATTGAAGAAACAGATCACTTGAGACTTCCGTACAGACAGTTTAAACCCCCACTTCAGGGTCCACTGCTCCACCTGCTGTATTGCCCTTTGCAGTTTCGCCTCGTAAAACCGGAGATTCCTCCCTCTCACCCATAGAGCGCCATCGTCAGCATAAAGGCTCCTCCCAACAGACCCATCCACGTCGTCAAAGATGTCCTTAATCATAACATTGAACAAGATAGGGCTACACACACTCCCCTGCGGGATCCCATTCTCCACCCCATAGACCCCAGAGTAAGCAGCGCCCACTCTGGTTTGGATACGCCGGCCAGACAGAAAGCTCCGGACCCAGTTAAACAGTTTACCCTTCACACCACACTTCCGCAGCTTAATGAGGAGCCCATCCTTCCAAACCATATCGTACGCCTTCTCCACATCGAAGAGCACCGCAATAACCTTTTCTTTCTGAGCCCTGGCCAGCTGGATATCAGATTCCAAACACAACACGGAATCCATGGTGTTCCTGCCCCTACGGAAACCACTCTGGTGCGCGGGAAGCAAACCCTGACTCTCCCAGAAGTAATCCAACCGCTCGGTAACCATGCGCTCCATCGTTTTCCCGAGCTGCGACGTCAAGGCAATCGGCCTATAACTTGAAGGGTCAGACGCTGGCCTACCCGGCTTCAGAACCGGCACCACCGTAGACTGTTTCCACGCAGATGGAACACAACCTGAATCCCAAACACGGTTGAAAAGACCCAGGACTAGCCCAAGCGTGTCATCAGTCAAATGAGAGAGCATGTCATAGCACACCTCATCTTTACCCGGGGCTGTCTGTTTCGCCTTAGAAAGTGCTCTCCTTAGCTCAAACAAACTAAACGGAAGGTCAAGGTCATCTTGAGTCGAAGGCTGGTGCCCAATCAGCTCAGAATTCTGGGCCAGAGTACTCTCCCTGTAGTGCCTTTCCGCAGGTGAGAGATTGTCAGAGCTGTGCACTGACACAAAGGTGCTGGCCAACAGTTCAGCTTTGTCAACGTCGCTGACTGCTTCAACACCATTCAGTATTAGGACCGGGGTCCCATGACGGCGCTCAACCCCATGCATCCGCTTAATCATCCCCCAAACATCCCCGAGACGCGTTTCTCTCCCAATTTTGGAACAATACCGCCTCCAATAGGCACTCTTGGCCGTTCTTACAGTTTTCCGCACAACAGCGCGGGCCCTCTTGTAGTCAATGAGGGCACCCTCAGTGTGGGTAACCCTTAGCCGGCGAAACGCCGCATTTCTCGCCCTAACAGCATGACCACATGCTTCATTCCACCACGGCACCCGCTTCCTATGTCCACTACCACCACTCTTAGGAATCGTGCCTACCGCTGACTGCGTGATGAGCGAGACAATTGCACTATTGAGATCATCCACCTGAGTCAATCCTCCTTCCTGCAGAACCCTAGAACCATCATCAGCTTTCCTCAGGAAAGCCCCCCAGTTCGCCCTTGCCAACTGCCACCTCTGGATCCTCGTCCCCCTGACCACACAGCTCCCAAAGCCAATCTCGGTGCGGACTAGATAGTGATCGCTACCAAAAGAAAGATTACCAAGAACCTCCCAACTACAAACACCAGCTAACTCCTTGGACACAAGCGTAAGATCTATTGCACTTTCCGTACCGGTCCCCACATCATAGCGGGTCCCACTCCCATCATTCAGACAAACCAACTCCCTTTGATTGATAAAACCCTCTACCACCTGCCCATACCTATCGGTACCACTACCGCCCCACAAAGCGCTATGCGCATTAAAATCCCCACACCACACGGCCTTTCCCCGAACATCCTTACCGATACTATGTAAGGACTCTAACGTTAACTCACCACACGGATTATAAAGGTTAACCACAGTAACAGCTTCACCACCCAGCCAGACCCTCACCGCCAGGGCCTCCGGCGCTTTACTCACACTGACAACAACGTAATTTAGGTCATCTCGGACAAACACAGCCACACCTCCGCCTCTACCCTGCTCCCTATCATTCCTAACACACACATGCCCTTGTATCCCAAAACCCCACCTAGGTCGTAACCAAGTCTCCTGCACGCACATAACGTGAGGCTTGTTCAACAAGGTAGAGACAAAATGCTTAAATTCCTGGCCATTAGCACGAAGACTACGCGCATTCCATTGCAAGACAACCACCGCCATTATGAGCCCCCGGAACCTGACGGCGCATCGGGAGCCCCCCCACTCCCACTGCCAGAATGGGGCAGGGTGCCTTCCCGCAGCGCATCCTCTATCTCCGTCCACTCGGGACCCCCAGCTCCAAAGTACTTCCCTGCAGCCTTAGCGATGATCTTAGTCTTTTCGGATCTCTTCTTGGTTTGACCAGTACAGTTAATCACTTCCACCATAAAGAGGAAGAAATCTTTCCTCTTCACAACCAGTACATCCTCCGCACCCACAGGGCCTCTGCCCGTGGAAGCCACACTCACAGGCATCCCAGTGGGGACCTCCCCCTGGCCGCGGGCAACGCTGCCCCCTCCCCTGTCGCCTAGGACACCAGCAGCACTGGCAGCCCCCACTGCATCCACCTTCACCTGACTACCAGACACCTTCTTGACCGCATCCGCGTAGGATATGCCTTGAGAGGCTCTAACTTTTTGCACCTCAGCAGCTCTCTTGCTGAACACGCATCCCCCGTAGGCAGAGCTATGCTCTCCCCCACAGTTACAGCACTTGAGTTTTGCTCCGTCGTCACACTTCCCATACTCGTGGTCTCCTGCACATTTACCACACTTCTGCTTCCCTCTACAGACCGCTGCAATATGCCCAAAGCGCTGGCACTTGAAGCAACGCAGGGGCGGCAGAACATATGGGCGTACGCCATAGCGCATGTACCCAACGCACACCACACGAGGCAGGATCCCACCTTCAAATCCAATCATTATCGACAGGCTGTCACACCTTACCCCATCCCGGGTCATCTTCAACCGCCTAGCGTCCACCACCTTAGCTCCAGACAAATTCTCCTTTATGTCATCCACAGATGTCGTCGTAGGGACGCCTACGATAACTCCCCTGACCGTGCCTCTTACAGCATCAGACACAAGAATGTCCTTCCCCCCCAGACACTTAGCTTCAATCGCCTTCCTTTGCTGAGCCACGTCCTTGCACACGACCAGCAGCGAGCCATCCCTAAGGACACTCGCATGCTTGACCACTCCCACAGCTACAGTCAGGCTCCTTGTCAACGCCATCGGATCCCACCCCTTAAAGGACGCATTATCCTGCGCGAGCTTTATGAACACCTAACACTCTGAACTCACATCCCCGATATCTGCAACCCCCCCGCCCTGCTCCTCACTGAGAGAGCCCTCCATAGACGAGCAAGAAGACGCCCTACGCTGCACAGGATCAGTGGCTCCAGGGGAGTCCTCCCCGCTGTTCATATCGTCACCGACCAGGTCACGCTTCCTCTTCCTCTTCCCCGTCATACGGACCGAGGCGTTCCTCTATGTTGCCGTAATATCCAAACAACGCTCAATAATCCACCGTCAGCGATGTTGTTATTGGCAGAGGCCCAGGGAGTCAAAAATACCCGAGTTGTGTTGTTGTTACCGCCAGACCAAGTGTAGACTTTATTGTTGTTTTATGGCGGTTGGCATTTAGATCGAGAACTCCGATATTAATACTGTTCTGTGGTAAGACCCGCCCATTGGGAGGAGCCTTCCTGAAGTAGAAAGAGTTGTTTGTTTCAACAGAAACTCCCCCCTTGTATCTACCGAGCTAGCCTATTCAGAATTTTAATGGCCTATTAGAATCCTCTTTGTCTTTGTGAGACCCTGGCTCAACCACCCTGAGTACCTGATTAGCATCTAAATGTCCTGGTCCTGGTCCTCTACCTTTCCAGGGGTTCAGTATTCCATTATAGATACCAGGAAGATAGAATCTGAGCCCTCCATTTCTGTTTAAAGAAGGTCTTTCTTTTTTAACAAAAACAGCTTCCTTGACTCCTCTTTCAAACCATCTTTTCTCCCTGCTTAAAACCTTCACCTCACCGTCTTCAAACGAGTGATTAGAGGCTTCAAGATGGAGATGCACGGCACTCTGTGGACCTGAACTTGTATTTCTTCTGTGCTGATAGAGCCTCTTGTGTAGAGGCTGTTTTGTCTCACCTATGTACCGTTCTTTACAGCTTTCTTCACTGCATTGGATCGAATAAACTACATTGCTCTGTTTTTGAGTCTGCAACTTGTCCTTAGGGTGAACCAGGTTTTGTCTTAAAGTGTTTCCTGGTTTAAAATAAACAGGGACTTCGTGTTGTCTAAAAATTCTCTGCAGTTTTTCCGACTCTTATCAGTTATATGCACATGAATATGGCATTAATTGCTTGTGAGTATAACAGTAATTGCACAAAAAAATGACGGTATTGCACATGGTTAAGTCAGTATTGCACATGAATATGACGGTATTGCACATGATTAAGTCAGTCAGTATTGCACGTGTTCAGGGCTAACAGTGTTTGTTGTACAGTCTGACAGCAGCATGAAGGAAAGACCTGCGGAACCTCTCCCTCACACAGCGAGGGTGGATCAGTCTCTCTCTGAAGCTGCTCTCCAGAGCGGACAGAGTGTCCTGTAGGGGGTGAGACTCATGGTCCAGCATAGATGTGAATTTAGCCAGGACCCTTCTGTCCCCCACCTCCTGCACCGAGTCCAGAGCGCAGCCCAGGACGGAGCTGGACTTCTTGATGACTTTGTCCAGCTTCTTCCTCTCCCTCTCTGTGATGCTGCTGCTCCAGCAGACCACACCGTACAGGAGGGCTGATGCCACCACAGAGTCATAGAAGGTCTTCAGGAGTGGCCCTATCCTCCTCAGGAGGTAGAGCCGACTCTGGCTCTTCCTGTACAGTACGTCTGTGTTATAAGTCCAGTCCAGTTTGTGGTTCAGATGAACACCCAGGTACTTGTATGAGTCCGCTCTCTCAATGTCCCGTCCCTGGATGTTCACTGGTGAGGGGGCAGTGGGGTGGCGTCTGCTGAATTCCACCACCATCTCCTTGGTCTTCCCCGCGTTGATGAGAAGGTGGTTTCGCTGACACCAGTCCACAAAGTCCTGCTCCAGTCCTCTGTACTCCGCATCATTGTCGTCCGTGATGAGTCCGATGTCAGAGAACTTCTGCAGGACACAGCTGTTCGTGTCATGTCTGAAGTCTGCAGTGTAGAGGGTGAAGAGAAAGGGCACGAGGACAGTGCCCTGGGGCGCCCCCACACTGCAGGTCCGAGTGTCAGACACACAGTCCCGGGCTCTCACAAACTGTGGTCGGTCTGTGAGGTAGTCCAGGATCCACTCTGCCAGGTCATACTCCACACCAGCAGTCTCCAGCTTGTCCCTCAGGAGCAGCAGCTGGATGGTGTTGAAGGCGCTGGAAAGATCAAAGAACAGGATCCTCACAGAGCTGCCAGGTTTCTCCAGGTGAGAAAGAGAGTGGTGCAACAAGGAGATGATGGCATCCTCCACTCCGATGCCAGGCCAGTATGCAAACTGCAGCGGGTCCATGGCTGAGCTCACGGTGGAGCGGAGGTGGTCCAGGACCAGCCAGTGTCTTCATCAGATGGGACGTGAGAGCCACCGGCCTGAAGCTGTTGCGGTCTTTGGCGCGCGGTGTCTTGGGCACTGGTACCAGACAGGAGGTCTTCCAGACCTGTGGTACCACCCTCAGCTTCAGGCTCATGTTGAAGACATGCTCCTTAACTCCACACAGTTCATCTGCACAGGACTTAAGGAGCCTGGGGCTGATGCCATCAGGTCTTGCTGCCTTCCTCTTTTTAATCCTCTTCAACTCTCTCCTCACCTGTGTTTTGTGACAGTCAGTGGTTGGCAGGGGGACTGTGTGCTGGGGGGATAGGTGGGTCCAGGTAGAGTGGTGAGCTCATGGGCCGTAGCAGAGGTGTGAAGAGGAACGGGTGCGGCCCATTGTCCAGCTGTGGATGAGGGAGCATGCAGCTGTGCAGGGGGAGGGGTGGGTGATTGATCAAATCTCAGGAAGTGAGAATTCAGTTCATTCACCCACTGTAGGTCTCCCTCTGTCTTTGCAGGGGGGACTTTGAAGCCTGAGATTGTTTTCAGGCTTCTCCACACTCCCTGAATGTTCTTTTGCTGCAGCTGCTCCTCCATCCTACTCTTGTAGCCAGCTTCCGCCTGCCTGATCTCCCTCCTCAGCTCCTTCTGCACAGTCCTCAGCTCCTCCTTGTTCCCTGACCTGAAGGCTCTCTTCTTCTCCTTCAGCAGAGCCTTCAGTTCACGGTTAATCCACAAATTCCTTTTCAGTTCTTCTTCTTTGGTGTTTTATGGCGGTTGGTATCCAAGTGTTACATTACCGCCATCCACTGTAGTTAGACTTTAGACTTTGGACTTCACTCTTCTTCTTTGGTGTTTTATGGTGGCTGGTATCCAAGTGTTACATTACATGTAATTGTATGTCTTGAAAGTATGTGTTTGCTTCTTCTTCTTCTCCTCCTTCTTCTTTGGTGTTTTATGGCAGTTGGTATCGAAGTGTACTATTCTTTAGACTTTATTCCTGGGGGGCCGACTCTGTGGAAAGGTGTGTCCATGCTCGTACAAAAAATCGCGGAAAAGGAGGGGTTTCCAGCCGTTTCCGCGGATCCACGCGGATCCGTGATTAGGGGTCCTTTTTTTTTTACCTTTTTCTGCAAATAGGGGTACTTTTTCAAGCAATCTTGGTGATTTTTTTGTTTGTTGACAGTCAAAAGTTTTTTTGTGTATATGTCAGAAATGTTTAGCCTGTTACTAGCCGGGAGCGCACATGGATCAAGTGTCACGGGCTCCGGGTCACGTTGTGTGCCGCGGATCGCGTACCGACGACGTCCTCAGTCAAAAATGCCATCGCTGTTACTGCCACTTTTCCCCCGGGTCATTGGCTTTCATTGCACGCGGCGGGGGATGAAGTTTGGTCCGCGGGGGACCGGGAGAGCCGCGTGCGGAGCATTAAAACCTAACCAAGCGTCGCTCCTCCGCCCTCAGCCCACTGGAAGAAGCTGAAAGAACTGTAACTTGTAAACGAGTCGATGTGACGTGGTTATGGATCTCTGGGCAAATAAAGTCAATAGAGATATGATTGAGAATGAGCGATGTCCGCAGTCTAAGTGTCCGCGAGCGCCCCAAACTTTTCCACCTTTTCACGTGGATTCGATGCTGCGTGTTCTCCACCGCTGTGACGATTGTCTTTGAAATATTATCAGCAGGTCATCAAAAAAAAATACAAATACAAACACATATAACAGCAGCGTCAATGTTGTATATTATAGGCTCTGTGCGACTTTAACCCGGCGCGTAGCGATGGAATAACACTTTAAACACAGAACGGGACGAGCAGCGCACAGTTAACCCGCTTTAACCTTTTTAAACGTAAATAACCCGCTGGAGGTAAAGGTGAGGTGACGCTACTTACGTCGGCCCGTACTATGGTAATATTTTTCAGTGCACTTTTCTAACTTTTATAGTGAAAAAGGGTATATTTTCAGGCTTTGTCAATGAAAAGGGGTACTTTTGGTTGTGGTCAGTGAAAAGGGGTACTATTTAGGCGTGGTCAGTGAAAAGGGGTACTTTTTTGGGCTTGGTCAGTGAAAAGGGCTAGTTTTTCAAACCTGTGTATGAGCATGGGCACTATATAAAAGCTATAGAGTCGGCCCCCCGGGACTTTATTCCTCAGACTCCACTCTCTAGACTTCAGACTTGGCTGCCAAGCGCCATTAAAAGCAACACAACATTCCATTTCTGTGATTGCAGCGCTGTTCTGTTCATGCGTGACATCAGAGCTGCCTGGTGACATCATCACAATTCACTTCATAAGTGTAGCCAAGCAGGTGGCTGCCAACCGCCATGAAAAGTAAGACAACAACAACAACAACAACAACAACAACAGTGAGGGAATAAAGTTTGGCCGTAATGTAACGCTTGGATACCAGCTGCCATAAAACACCAAAGAAGAATGTCTTGAATGCCGACCGCCATAAAACACCAAAGAAGTATACCAACAACTTCTTCTTTGGTGACTTCATTCTTTAGACTTCACTCTTCTTCTATGGTGTTTTATGGTGGCTGGTATCCAAGTGTTACATTACCGCCAGACTTTATTCTTCACTCTTTAGACTTGTTGTTGTTGTGTTGCTTTTAATGGCGGTTGGCAGCCAACTGAAAAGGTGCACCTATCGCCACCCACAGTAGCTGTACGTCTTCTGTAGTTGTACGTCTTCTGTAATTGTACGTCTTCAAAGTATGTGTTTGCGTCTTCTTCTTCTCCTCCTTTTTCTATGGCGTTTTATGGCAGTTGGTATCCAAGTGTACTTTATTCTTTAGACTTTATTCCTCAGATTCCACTCTCTAGACTTCAGACTTGGCTGCCAACCACCGTTAACAGCAACACAACATTCCATTTCCGTGATTGCGGTGCTGTTCTTTTCCTGCGTGACATCAGAGCTGCCTGGTGACATCATCACAATTCACTTCATAAGCGTAGCCAAGCAGGTGGCTGCCAACCGCCATGAAAAGTAACACAACAACAACAACAACAACAACAACAACAGTGAGGGAATAAAGTTTGGCGGGAATGTAACACTTGGATAAAGAAGAAGAAGAAGAAGAAGAAGAAGAAGAAGAAGAAGAAGAAGAAGAAGAAGAAGAAGAAGAAGAAGAAGAAGAAGAAGAAGAAGAAGAAGAAGAAGAAGAAGAAGAAGAAGAAGAAGAAGAAGAACAACAACAACAACAACAACAACAACAACAACAACAACAACAACAACAACAACAACAACAACAACAACAACAACAACAACGTAACACTTGGATACCAGCCACCATAAAACACCATAGAAGAAGAATGTCTTGAATACCAGCTGCCATAAAACACCATAAAAGGAGAAGAAGAATGTCTCGAATACCAACCGCCATAAAACACCAAAGAAGAAGTATACCATCAACCATGGGCAGTAAATGCACCTTTTTAGTTGAGAATAAAGTCTAAAGTCTACAATGTAAAACTACAGTAGGTGGTGGTAATGTAACGCTTGGATACCAACCGCCATAAAACCCCAAAGAAGAAGATAAAACACCAAAGAACATTGGAACATTGGAACACTGGAACACAAAAAAAAACATTTCTTCACAGGAGCGAAATACACCTGACCTGGTTCACATTTTTATTAATTCGAATTTAAAAACAACCAGCACACAAAAATGTTAAACAGCATTAGAAATAATAAAACCCCAGTGGTTCAAGAACGGAAAGGGCACCAGGAAATATCAGATCTGCAAAAGAAGAACCAGGTCCTAAAAGACAAATTGGCTGAAGAGTATAAGAATGCTCATGGCGTTCTAGATCTGCTTGAAAAAACAAAGCTTGAAAACCGTACTCTAAGTAACACATTGTCAGAAGAGCAGAAGAAGAATCTGGACCTTGAAGAACAGTTGTCATCATGTAAAAAGGATATGCAGAAATTGCTAGCTGTTACAGGGTTGGCGACGGACAGTACCACGATCCAAACCAGGATGAACAAGAAGAGCAAAGAAAGTGAAGAGATGAGGGCGGAGCTACAGGCAGAGAAGGAAAGAGTGAGGGAGGCAAAGGAGAAACTCGAGGAGATGAGGAGGGAGCTACAGGCAGAGAGAGAAAGAGAGAGGGAATCTAGAACAAGGGAGAGAAAGGAGGAACTTGAGATGAGGAGGGAGCTACAGGCAGAGAGGGAAAGAGTGAGAGGGATAAAGGAGGAACTCGAGGAGTTGAGGAGGGCTGAGAGGGAAAAAGAGTGGGAGATTAGAACGAGGGAGAGGGATAAGGAACTTGACATGAGGTGGGATTTACAGGCAGAAAGTGAAAGTGTGAGGGAGACAAATGAGGAAATCGAGGAGATGAAGAGGGAGCTACAGGCAGACAGGGAAAGAGAGAGGGAGACTAGAGAGAGGGAGAGAAAGGAGAAACTTGAGATGAGGAGGGCGCTACTGGCAGAGAGGGAAAGAGAGAGGGAGGCTAGAGAGAGGGAGAGAAGGGAGAAACTTGAGAATATGAGGAGGGAGCTACAGAAAGAAAGGGCAACAGAGAGGCAGAGTAGACAGAGAGAGAGAAGGGAGGCACTCGAGGAGATGAGGAGGGAGCTACAGGCAGAGAAAGAAAGAGAGAGGGAGACTAGAAAGAAGGAGAGAAAGGAGGAACTTGAGGAGATGAGGAGGGAGCTACAGGCACAGAGTGAAAGAGAGAGGGAGACTAGCGAGAGGGAGATAAAAGAGGAACTTGAGGAGATGAGGAGGGAGCTACAGGCACAAAGGGAAAGAGAGAGGGAGACTAGAGAGAGGGAGAGGAAGGAGGAACGTGAGGAGATGAGGGAGCTACAGGCACAAAGGGAAAGAGAGAGGGAGACTAGAGAGAGGGAGAGGAAGGAGGAACGTGAGGAGATGAGGGAGCTACAGGCACAAAGGGAAAGAGAGGGGGGGACAAAGGAGGAACTTGAGGAGATGAGGAGGGAGCTACAGGCACAAAGGGAAAGACAGAGGCAGAGAAAGGAGGAACTCGAGGAGATGAGGAGGGCGTTACAGGCAGAGAGAAAGCAAGTAGTGGGGGAAGCATCTAGTAAGGACAATGTAGCACGAGAGAAGAGAATAAAAATAAAAGAGGACAATCTAGCACAACGAGAGCAGAGAATAGAAATAAAAGAGGACGATATAGCACAAAGAGAGCAGAGAATAGAAATAAAAGAGGACGATATAGCACAAAGAGAGCAGAGAATAGAAATAAAAGAGGACGATATAGCACAAAGAGAGCAGAGAATAGAAATAAGAGAGAACAATATAGCACAAAGAGAACAGATAATAGAAATAATAGAGGACAATATAGCACAAAGAGAGCAGAGAATAGGAATAATAGAGCAAAAGATAGCAGAAAGAGAGCAAAGAATGGGAATAAGAGAGGAAAGACAAACACAAACAGAGCAGAGAATAGTGATAAGAGAAGAAAGAATAACACAAAGAGAGGCAACTTTAAGACTTAGAGAGGCAAGACAAACACGAAGAGAGCAGACAATGGAACAAACGCAAGAATATTTAAGGATTAGACCAGTTGTTCTTAACCTGGGTTCGATCGAACCCAGTGAGCCAATCTCAGGGGTTCGGCAGAGGTCAAGCCACACATCCGACTCATGTGATTAACGCCCCGCTTAGCCTATCTGTGCTGCAGGGAATTTGGTGAACTCGTGATGGTACGTCCTGTGATTTCTGTCTTAATATTTTAGACTGAATCAAAGCCCACCTTTCTGAGCAAAGTCTGGGTACCAGCTTGCACCTAAAAGGACCAAAAGGACCAGGCCAGATTCCCAACAGACTAGCCTGTATCAAAGCCCTCCTTTCTGGGCTAAGACTGGGCAGTAGCATGGCCCCAAGAGGGAAAAAAGGACCAGGCCAGAGCCCCGAGGGTCTAGCCTGTATCAAAGCCCTCCTTTCTGGGCTAAGTCTTAGCACCAGCCTAGCCCAAAAATGGCCAAAATCACCAGGAAAATTGCCCCAGAGTCTATCCTGTTTCAAATTTCTCCTTTTTTGCCTGTCTTTGCACCGGCCAAAAGGACCAAAAGGACCTGGGAACAGGCTCCAGAGTCTAGCCTGTATTAAAGTCCTCCTTTCTGAGCTAAGTCTTAGCACCAGCCTGGCTCCAAAAGGGCCAAAAGGACCAGGCCAGAGTCCCCAGAGACTAGCCTGAATCAGTGCCCTTATATCTGGACTAAGACACGGCACCAGCCTGGCCCCAAAAGGGCCCAAAGGAATAGGGAACAGGCCCCAGAGTTTACCCTGAATCAAAGCCCTCATTTTAGGGCTAAGTCTTGGCACCAGCCTGGCCCCAAAAGGACCAAAAAATGCGAAAATGACATGAGAGTGGCACTTGCCAAGGTGCATTTCTGAACTGGTCTCTGAAAGGCAACAGCAGAAGTTACAGGGATTTGCAGTAAATATTCATGTTTTTGTTTTTGTGTGAAAATGTTGTTCTTTGAACACAGTGATGTTGATGCACGGTTCATTTTGTGCACCAGTCAAATATAAACCTATGTTTTGAATTTGAAAAAATCATATTTTATTTTTCCAATTAAGAAGTGTTTGGTGAATGCGCTAATGAAACTGGTGGGGTTCAGTACCTCTAAAAAGGTTTAGAACCTCTGGATTAGACCAATACATTTTAGCGGATACGGAGAAGGAAGATAAGTGTAGATTAGATCTAGATGTAGTTTTGGCCTGGTTAAGATCTGGCCTAGATCTTTAGTGCTTTGTATTACGCAGTCATTGCATTAGAAGTTTTTACCTTCTTGCAACAAGGTTGTTGTCACTCGAATTCATGTGATAATGTCTGATTCAAGAGCAAACAGTTGTGTTGTGCCTACAAGGTCACGTAAAATGCAGATGAGTTTACCACTGCATAATCCACCAAGTCTTTCCTGGAGGAGTTAGGTTCTGAATACAGAGACGTATCTCTGTGTGTCACACAGCTTCAGGGATGGGGGCATGTCTTTACAGACATGTACAGCGCAGTGAGGGCTTTTAGAACCAAGTTGTTCTTGTGGGAAACTCAGATGCTGCAAAGAAACCTTGCTCATTTTCTGTACAGCCAAATCATGAAAGAGCAGACCGCTTGCTGAAAAACTAAGCGTACTTGGTGTAGAGTTTTCCCGACGATTTGCCGACTTTGAAGCCCAGAAATGCAGATTTGAACTACTCAGCAATCCGTTCATAATTAAGCAAAACTATTGTTAAATGGTTATTTTAATTATACAGATCTAGTTGAAAATGTTCAATATTGAGTTTCCCATGACTTAGTCCTAGCTTTTTTTATTTTAAATTGAGGTTGACACCCCTGTGCTACAAGATAAACATACACTTTTCCATTCTTCATCTGTCAAAGCAAAATGATGATGTAAATTGTTTGTCTAGATTATTAATGCATTTGAATAATTTTGATTTTATTCCCTTGAAAGTTCCTATTTGCATGCCTTATTTTAAATTTCAGTCAGAGGGTTATGATGATCATTGCTTAATTTAATTTCTTGGATATAATAACTTCTTTGTAAATACCTATAAAAGTTAGGATTATAATAGGATTATTACAGCATATCAAATCTTTTCACGTGATTTTCTTTTATAATCTGTGAAATCTCAAATCTATGCTGTTAGTTGTGAAACTTGACCATGAACCCACCGCCTTACGATTTTAACATCTTTGTTTAAGTTGTATGTTTTGATTAGTTCTCTCAGAATCAGAATTCTAATCAGAAAAATTACCATTTTCAAAAATTGAACAAAATTCACAAACTAGGAACTTGCTTTGGCTCCAGGTCGTAAGGGATTCATCCTTTGTCATCTGCCAGTAAAACCTGCACAGGAACGCCCAGCACCACATTACTCTTACATTCTGGGTGCCACCAGTACAGCAACACTCTGATATGAGCTGAAATAAAGTAATTTTTCAAACAATCTATTTTTTCTTTTAATAATTGTAGAGTTTTGAACTGGATTCGAGTTTTTTTTTCCCATTGCCATACAAATCTTGAGATTGTTTTTTTTTTTACTCATCAAACAACTGGGTGGGGATGGAAATGGAAAGAGTCTGGAAATGATATAAAAATCTGGGTAAAACGTTAATTTTTATAGTTTAAATCCTTTGACTTTGATTTAAGTAGGTGACAAGGGTCGATTTTTCAAGATCTTTTTAATGGTAGTAAAAAGAGGGGTATATTTCTCCAAAATTGTTCATAGATCTTTATGATGGTCCACACCTAAATATCTAAGATATTCGTTTTGCTATTTAAATTGACAGGTCTTTCTAAAGGTCAAAGGGGGTCATATTTGTATCTAAACATTGGACCAAAAAAGGCATCACATTGGGAATGGAAATTTCTGGTTTGGTCAGATAGAGTAGAATCATCATCTGCATAGCAGTCGATTTTATGTTCCATCCCATCAATGGTAACACCATGTTTTTGATCATCTACTATATTGGGCCAATGGCTCTAAGTACAAAGTAAACAGGAAGGGGGACCAGGCACAGCCCTGTCTCATCCCTCTTTCCATTCCTCTAATTTCACGAGTTGAGTCAGAGCTTGTTAAAGACTGTAAAAGGTAAAAGTTTGGGTTGATCTTAATCAAAGGAAATGAATAAGACACAACTACAATAAAAACAGTTTCCACTCTTAATGTTCTGGTTTAGACCCTTCATTCAAAACAAAGTGCTTCCTTGACAGGAAAGTGTTTTTTTTAATCAACATGCATCTTGAAAGAAAAGGCTTCATTTGTGTCGGTGGCATGAGTTCTGGCAACTTCTCTGCCAAGGTAAAGGGCCAATATCAGTCACAAGTCATTCATTCAAATGCATATTTGCAGCTTTTGTATATGTTGGAAATACTAAACTATATCAAATAAAGAATGACTACATGATTGGCAGAAGCAGCTTTTTTTTTTTTTTTTTTTAACCGCAAGCTATGTCCATGCAAACATTTTTTTTTAATGAGGTCTTATGAGTTGAAAGAAATAATATAATTTGTCTGTTGTTGCTAAATAAATGAAAAAGGATTGTGCCATTATTTGAAGATTGAGTCATCTCAAATGATCAGAGATCACATAGATTCACATCTATGATGGACCATGAGTGTCACCCTCTGCAGGACACTCTGTCCGCTCTGGAGAGCAGCTTCAGTGAGAGACTGATCCACCCTCGCTGTGTGAAGGAAAGGTTTCACAGGTCTTTCCTTCCCGCTGCTGTCAGACTTTATAACAAACACTGTTAGTCCTACTGTGCAATTACTGTCGTGATTCATGTGCAATTACTGTGCAATTCATGTGCAATTACTGTCGCGACACATATTCATGTGCAATTACTGTCGTGATCACATGTAATGGTATTTGTTTATTTATATAAAAAGTCTTGTTTAGACCGTCGAGTTACAAACTGTTGGTCATAAACAGGCTACAGTAATGAAAGAGATTTCATTATTTTTA